>NC_068296.1:4594976-4908726 GCF_025860055.1 Xyrauchen texanus | reverse complement strand
TCATCAATATTTTTTGTCCGTTTTCCCAGAAGAGAAAGATGCCTATTACAAAATGCTAGAAGTCAACATTTAGGAGTACACTAGCATATATGACTTATAAACTTTTGATATCCTAGGGATTATAATAATCAGTGATTGCTTGTATTTACAGTTGAGGCAAATGTGATTTGCACTGGAACCAACATGGTCATTGAAATTGAGCAGCTGAACTCTGTCGGGCTTCATAGCGACTATCTGCGTCTCAACAATCCCGCCTGCACTTTGGACTCAAATGGTACTCATGTGATTGCAAACTTTTCCCTCAACGCCTGTGGAACTATGATTGAGGTGATTCTTTTCTCCTGTACTCATTTATTTTAACAGCAGAAACATATTCACTTAAGCAATAAACCACAAGAGGTTATTGAGAAACTGTACATTTTATATATGTTTTCTCTCCAGTAAAACAACATATTTCTCTAGATTCAAACTATGCTATCATTTACAGGAGGATGACCAGTACATCATTTTCAGAAATGAAATCATCTCAACTGATGATCCAAACGGCATCATTACTAGAAAACACGAGGTGGAGATCGAGTTCTCCTGCCGTTATGAGAAGAGCAACAATGTTTCACTACAGTTCCAAGCACAGAGGCACATTACCACCGTCACCGAGAGAGGCTTCGGTACCCTCACGTATCACTTTGGACTCTTTGAAACAGCAGACTACACTGTAATGATGGACCCAAACACATATCCAGTGGAGTATGATCTTGGTCAAATGATTTACATGCAGATTGAATCCCAGTCTTCAATCGACAACACTGAGCTTTTCATCGACTCGTGCGTTGCTACACCATTCAATGACCCCAACTACGAAACGCCTTATTCAATCATCCAAAATGGGTAAGAACAATGTGCATAACATTTGGGCACATCTTCCAAGTGCCAGTAAAAATGCAGATAAAAGTGTTTAAATGGAGAGCAAAATTTGGGTAATGGGCAAAAATCTACTTGTGTCGATCGTTTTTTGCTTAAACTGTTGAAGACGTCAATAAAAGAATACAGATTAAACTGCTTACATGACCTTACTCGTTGTCTGCTTTTTGGGCATATTTACTTTTTTATTTACTTCAGGTGCATTTTGGATGAAACGGTACAGTTCTACACAAGCCACGAGCCAATGGTTCGCTTTGCAATGCAAGCCTTCAAATTTATTGGACTTTATGAGCAGGTAAAAAATAACAAAAGCCATCAAAGATGTGTGGACATATGAGACTTTTATGGACTCAATGTCTCTCACTCTTGTCCTTCTAGGTGTTCATCAGTTGTTCAGTGATCCTATGTGAGGCAAACAATCCCTACACCCGCTGTTCTCAGGGCTGCATTAACAGCACAGTAGCTCCACCATCGCACCACCATCGCAGAAGAGAAGCTCCCATCCAGACCTCCAGTCACTTCGTCTCCCAGGGACCCCTGAGACTGAAGAGGAGCATTGAGCATGAAGGCACATTACTTTATTTACTTTCTAACTTACTTGTTTATACTACGTTAATTTGTACATTTCTTTCCATACCAACTCAAGACAATTCATTCTCTATGAAAATACTATATATTAACTGGCACTTTTAATTATTTCCCTCAGTGTCGTCCACGACTTTGAACCTGAATCTAGTCTTCATAGCTGGAAGTCTTCTCGCAGCTGTCGGCATGGTGTGTGCAGTTCTGATCTTCAGAACCATGAGACCAGAAGTCAAATATCAACCTCTACAAACAACTGAAATTTAATGGATCATCTCAGAGACAAAATTTCCTTTTGCACTTTCGTTTCAGGGCTTTGAAAGATTTGTTAAGTTTTAAAATAATGTATTTTATCTTGTTAAACATTTTATTATGACCCATAAATTACTTTAAGGGATCTTTTCTTAACTTGTGACATCTTTGATTGACTGCACATACAGTGCATATCTTTGCACGGAACTCTTTTGTTTGCAGCTGATGATGTTTAAATAAAAATGAAAACAAAAAAAACGAGCCACTGTTCAATTTAAAGAAAAGTGCAAACAATGCATATACACCTAAATAAATACTTGTATTGTTTTTGTAGTCTGTCTTCACTTTCTCTATGGCTGAATCACAGATGTGCTGACATTCAATACAAATTTAAGCATTCTATTCTATTCTATTTACAGTTTTCCTGACCAACCACTGGTTGGCGCCATTATGATTCTAATTCACAATTGTTCTGGTGGTGGAGAAAAAAATGTACTACGTGAAAATATTTTCTTTAGGTGTCTTAGTGCCTTCCTGAACCTATGTCATACACATTTTTGAACAATTTTTTCATTCTGATTTTTTTTCTGAGTTGTTTTTTCATGCTAGTTAACAATTAGCATGTGGTACCAACCTCTGCCACAAGGTGCCACTATCAATAAACATAAAATCTTAAGCTGCGTACACACTGCAAGCGACTTTGTCGCTGCAGGTCGCCAGTGGCTGGCGGTGAAGTCGCTAGTGGGTGTTCCCACTACTGGTTGCCTAGTAATATTTATAAATGACATTCACGGATGTCATTCCATTGCTGTTGACAGCACATCGTTTTTCTTGTTTTCTTGGAAAAACAAACATTTTGGAGGGAAAAGACAAAATATAAATGGAATCAGTACATAAAATGCTTTATATCAAAGATGAATGAGAAACAAGGCGTGCTGTTTGCCAGAGTGGCTGTTTATCTGCGGCGAAAATGCAAATGCCGGTCTGTCTGGGTCCATAAAATCCCCACGATCTCAGATACACCTTTCCACGCAGTATTTTTCTTAAAAATGTCCTTGTACGTGGGAAGAGACATATCATAGAGCACTGGAAAATTGCTAACAGCAAGAATTAGCCTTTCATCCATCTTTCCGTTACTGCAGGAGCTGAGAGAGAGAAGGATCACGTGACCTCTCCCGTCTTCTCTCCTATTGGCTGTCGCTTCCGTTAGTCGCTCTTCATTTGAATAAAGTTGAACTTGTCTCAACTTTGTCGCGTCGCTGGACACGCCCACATCTAGTCGCCAACTGTCGCGAGAGGTCGACAGAATGTCTGTGGTACTTTATTTGTTGATTTAAACATTTATAGTAATAGTATAATACAAAAAAAACAGTCTTTTGCAAATCTTAATATAATGCAATGATGTACTGTTAGAAAGTCTTCTAATACATGGAATCCCACAATTAAATAAATCTACCTCAGGTTACATATGTTTCATATGGTATTCGTTGTCAAACGGGGTTATTTCTGCTTGTTTGATGACCTTCACCACATTCTGTCACCTTGTCAGCGTTAGATTTCATGCTAACAAAAAGTGACGCCTGGTTGTAGAGGTACATGCAAATTGTTAGCTAGCTAGAAAAAAAAATCTAATGTGTTGCATCTTGAGGAGAAAATGTTATTATAAAAAAAATAATTAAAAGAAAATAAAAAAATCTAATGTGTTGCATCTTGAGGAGAAAATTTAATTATAAAAAACTGTTAGTTGAGGTAAAAATAAGATCAGGCTCAACTTTTGCAGTTGTCCGCTGTCATGACATTGGGCCGTAGCTTCACATCATCTAACCACTTAAACTTATAGAGTGTAAAGTATCCGCATGGAGCAACATGCTCCGCTAAACGTCACAAACATCACATTGTCCGCCAAGAACATACGCAGATACAAATGAAAACTTGAGACTTGAAAACTGAAGGAAAAAGGTGGATTCCCATGAAAATGAAGCAGGGAATTGGTGAACCTGCTGAAATAGAAACAGTCTTCCTTAGACATGTTGGTTAATATACACTGAAAACTTTAATTTACCTGATGACATTTGTTTATTAGGTCAAAGTGGAATCCTGTTTTTGACATAAACTTCATCTCACTTCATCACACTGAGCAGTTCTTAGAAGAAGGAAGTAATTTTATTTTTGAAATCCAGTACAGATCTCAAATTACCATGAAAAACAAACAATGTAAATATCACAGTTAAATACTGATCTTCATGTAAAAGGAGAAGTAAGCTTATTCCTGACCAAATTTAAGTATATGACTATTTTAATTCAACTGACTGATTTGTTAACAAAAGCTATTTACACTGGACCTGTTGATGTGTACATTTTAAATGACGTGCAAAGAGCACTGACTAATCAGCTGTGAGCTCGAATAGACTTCAGCAATAGTTAAATGGGAAAATAACCTGTATCCTACTTTATTTTCAATGTAATTCCACTGGTATAAACATTTTCGTTGTATATACCTTTTATTGTAATGTTTGTGTTGCTTAAACTGCATATAAATGTGTTTAGAAATCAAAGATTATTTAAATTAGAAGACCAGAAACCAGAAATGTCATGAGCTGGATTTAACAAGATTCACACGTATGATATTTGGTAAATAAAACCTATAGTGAAAGAACCTTGGAATTCTTAATTTACCTGATTTGATGGTGCTATTTTTAATTTAGTGTATCTTTTATATGCAGTATAATATGATTAGTTAAATGCACATCTGTCTTTCCAATTGTCATATAGTTCTATCAGGAAGACTAGCAGACTTGAGTGAAATTTAAGATGACATATATTTGATGATTATAAAACAGAAATGTAATGTCTCTCTTTGGCATTAGCCCGTTTGGTGGTCAGAAGGAGTTGTACTCCTTACCGTCGGAGATAGGAGGCAGGGGCGAGGAGCCTACCCCCATGCAGGACGGGACTCAACTGGTGGTGGTAGGGTGGTGGAGGTTGCCGTGTTAGCACATTGAAAAGGCAACATGACAGATTGTGAGCAGACTTAAAAAGCGATGGCTAGGAGTTACCTAGCTAATGGTGTGATGATGTACAGCTGCTAGTCTTCCCGCTAGAACTACGCTGCACTTGCAATGCCAAGGTCATGGGTTCAATTTCAAGGGAACACATATACTGATAAAATGCATATCTTGAAAGCAGCTTTGGATACAAATGTCTGCCAAATTAGTAAATATACGTTATTAGTAAGCACATTTCAAAGTCTGATATCATGTGTTTTGCTGTTTCAGGAAACAGTTGGTAATAAGCAGGTATTTGAGACAACAAACAGGTATTGTCTAAATGGATTTATATCCTATGTCATGTCATTATGTTGGAGGAGTCCTAAAATCAAGGGGATAAACAGCACCGAGCAAAGAAAACAGGAAAACATTCTCATGTTCAAAATATACCTTTGATATCTGATTCCATAGAACAAATTCCTCCTCTGTGGTGTGATGTATAAAAGCAGGTGATAGGGTGCTCTTGGCAGGTATAGAGAGATGAAGGACTCAGGCACCATGATGTCTCCAACACTGGTGTTGAATCTTTTGCTTCTAGTGACCATTGCTTCAGCAGGACATTATTATGGAGGCTCACTGACCTTCTCACCTAAAGGAATCAATCCAGATGGGAGCATTAGGGTGAGACTTCCATTCTTATTTGCATTTGTCTTTAAAACAATTTAGAGAAATATTGCTGAGGATACATGAATTCTTTATGGGTTTTTGCATTTTAAGTGGCTGATATTAACATAAACAACTGTATATTCTCCTTCTCAGTTCTCAGTATCTAACTGGATTTAATTGCAATTGATGCAATCAACTTATTTAAAGCTTTCAGACCAGTTAAAACCAATCTTTACCAATGTCTACGTCAATGTTAAAAGTAAATAGTACTATCTATTAAATTAACTTCGACTAGTTTTAGTCCATTCAATATCTGCAGAAATCTTCTACTTCTACTTCAGCACAAGTCTGGAAATTTAAACAAGAATATAACATAGATTTTATTTATATTGTTATGTTATTCAAACTGTTATGGTCCATTTTTATCTCTAATTTGAGAACCATTGTATTGAGATTCGTGAAATACATTGTGTAAAATCTACCAACAGGTTGATTTTCGAATCAAGCAAACCTATGACTGGTGTGAATCTAGTTCATGGTACTGCCCATCAGGGAACTGTGGCTATGAAAACAGAAATGTACAAGCTGGAATTGACAGAAGTTCTAATGGCAGAAGTGCTTATAGTAACAACTGGTGCCAGATGGAATCTGTTATCACAAGGAACATCCATGGAAACACACCGTTTGACCTGCAGTAGGTACTAATAAAGTAACATTTTTAATAATTTAGCAATAGATGCCTTGTCAATCATTCAATATGACCTTAATTATGATTGTACTCTTGTATTATAGGGACTACTCCTGCTGCTGGATCCCTACAGTTAATAATGTTGGTTCTTGGTATCTCCGGGCCCATGTAGATCTCGGCATGAGATCTGATACTAATCGACCCAACCGATCTCCGGTCACCACTATTTTACAATTTATACGGTAACATGAATCTATTATCTTCATCGAGTAAGGAAATAAGCTGAAAAAAGTTACAAATGCAATATTTTTATGGCTTGATGGCTAAATTTGTTGTTTGATTAAATCGTTTTTTAATTAATGAGAAATTAAATATGTTGAAATAAGCTATAAATATGCTTTTTGAAGGCTTGTTGGAATACAAACTATCTTTAAATGTGTTGTTTGTTTAAATATATTTATAAAGTATGCATTTAGGTCTACTTAATACATTATATGTAGGGCAAACACAACATAACTGTATAAAATCTTAATCTAAATATATAAAATTGTGGTAACACTTTACAATAAGGTTCCATTAGTTAACATGAACTAACAATGAACAATACTTTTACAGCATTAATTAATCTTAGTTCATGTTCATTTCAAAATATAGTAATACATTTTAAAAATAAAAAGTTGTATGTATTAACATGAACTAACAATGTATTTTTATCAGCTAACATTAACAAAGATTCATACATTTAAAAAAAAAAAAAAAGATATTGTTCATGTTAGTTCATGATTTCTAATGCATTAACTAATGCTAACAAATGGAGTCTTATTGTAAAGTGTTACCAGAATGGTAAATCTAAATATACAGTTATAAATCCTGAATATGCAGTATATTTACAAATCTGTATATATAATTGTATCTGATTTATTTATTCAAATGTATAAATATTTATTTCAGAATATGCATTTATTTGCATATACATCACAACTTTATATTCAAGATTTAACTAGTATATTCAGATTTATACATATATATTTATAACAATATATTCATATTTACTTTAGTTCACCAAAGTGGCATTCAGCTGATCACAAAGTATAGTCAGGACATTACTGATGTTAAAAAAAACAGCAACATCACTATTTGAAAAACAGTCATTTTTGATCAAATCTAGACCAAATCTAGACCATCACACCAACACCTTATTCTTGAGTAATCATGCTAAATTGCTAATTTGGTACTAGAAAATCACTTGCCATTATATCAAACACAGTTTAAAGCTATTTGGATCATTAAATGAAGCTTAACATTGTCTTTGTGTTTGTTTTTGAGTTGCCACATTATGCAATAATGTCTTAAGGTCAATATTAAGTCAAAAATGGCAACAACAAAAAACGAAACAGCTTTCTCTAGAAACTCATCAGTCAATCATTGTTTTGAGGAATGAAGGCTATACAATGCTTGAAATTACCAAAAAACTGAAGATTTCATACAAAGGTGTAACTACAGTCTTCAAAGACAAAGGACAACTGTCTCTAACAAGGACAGAAAGAGATGTGGAAGACCAGATGTACAACTAAACAAGAGGATAAGTACATCAGAGTCTCTAGTTTGAGAAATAGACAGCTCTCATGTCCTCAGCTGACAGCTTCATTGAATTCTACCCACTCAATACCAGTTTAATGTAAAACAGTACAGAGAAGAATCAGGTGTGCAGCCTTATGGGAAGAATTGCAAAGAAAAAGACACTTTCTGAAACAGAAAAAAAAAAGAAAAAGGTTGGAGTGGGCAAAAAAACACAGACATTGGACAACAGATAATTGGAAAAGAGTGTTATGGATCTTAACCCCATTGAGCTTTTGTGCAATCAGCTAGACTGTAAGGTGCGTGAGAAGTGCCCGACAACACAGTCACATCTATGGCAAGTGCTACAGGAAGTGTGGGGTGAAAGTTCACCTGAGTATCTGGACAAACTGACCGCAAGAATAACAAGGATCTGCAAAGCTGTCATTGCTGCACGTGGAGGATTTTAAAAAGTAGTTTAAGAAGTTCTGGGGGAAAAAAATCTAATTGTAATAGTATTTTTTCACATTATTGATGTTCTGACTATACATTGTGATCAGTATAATGCCACTTTGGTAGATAAAAGTAGCAATTTCTTTCCAGACAAGCAATATCAGTACATTATTCCAAACTTGTGGAAACCGGTGTGTGTATATATATATATATATATATATATATATATATATATATACTGTATATATATATATATATATATATATATATATATATATATTGTAGGAAAATTGGTCTGTAAATTTGTTGCAACAGTAAACTTGATGGCTTTATATACGTTACTTTTTATCTTTAGTGTTCCCCAAAACTGCCCTCGTATATACCGCTTGATTAACTTTGACCCAGATGGTGATCAGGTCAGATGTCGATATGGAACTCAACAATACGTTGAATGCGATAGTTGTGACCAGCCAAATGGTTTCCAACTAGATCAAGTAAGAAGACTAAATTTTCCACATGATCTAGGCTTTCAAAGATTTTCACCATGTAATGAGAGATATTTTGGCACATTTTTAAAAATGTATGTATAATCTCAATTATTTTTTAGGAGACTTGCACTCTAGAGTACAGCTCTGCCTACAGCACCGGGGTCTATGGATTTGAATTGGTTCTGGAGGACTTCCCAGGGAAACACATCACCCTCTCCTATACTGATGGAACCCAGTCATATAGATGCCCTCTGAGTGGAATACGTTCGTTATACTCAACAACACACCCGACCACCACATCAACCAGACTTCCAGTCACAACAACCCAGAACTACTGGTGGTGGGGTAATAACCAACAAACAACCACTGCTCCACCTACATCTACCCTATGGTGGTGGTGGTATAACCAACAAACTACCACTGCTCAGCCTCAACCCTCAACTACCCCATGGTGGTGGTGGTATAACCAACAAACTACCACTGCTCAGCCTCAACCCTCAACTACCCCATGGTGGTGGTTGTATAACCAACAAACTACCACTGCTCAGCCTCAACCCTCAACTACCCCATGGTGGTGGTGGCTGCAGCTGTCTACCACACCGCCCACAACAAACCCACATCAACAACTCACGACGACTACCATACCTCCACGCCAACATTCTTATGAACCATTGAGCAAGATCCCTCTGCAGTTTAGTCTCCTTGGTATGTATTTTAAAATCAAGACCTTTATATCTCCTTATAAATATGCATTGTCTCTACTCCTTTCTTGTTTTGATTTAATTTTAGTTGACCCACCTGCTCCGTCGTGCACTGAGGGACTCTACATTCCTCAATTTGTGTCTCCAACTCCCCACGACCGAGATCAAATCCATGCCATACCACTACGTGAACTGGAAATCCGTGTTAAGGCCACAGCAGCTTATTCAATGTAAAACAAAGAAACATGTGTGAATATGCACTGTATTTGTGAGTGCAGATGTGTTTAATATGTGCTTGGTTTTATTGTTCATTCCCAGGGTTTCTGATGTCATCATTAGTGGCCCTCTGAACATAACTAAGCACCCTTTGAGCACTGGAGAGTACGCCATTAGATGGACGCCAATGAGGGAGGATCTTGGAGATCATTTCCCTGTCTGTTTCATTGCGGAGAGCTCAAGCGGGTGTGCATAGTATTCACTGTCCATTTGCTATAGTTGTTCTTGCAACCCATTATGTGTAACTTATTTTATAAATCTTGTGTACTTCCAGATACAGCATTTATCAGTCTGAAATGAGATGTGTCATTGTCACCGTTGGACGACAGACTGGTTAGTAATAACATTTTTTTCACTAAAATGGATGTTTGTGCATTCTTTATCAGTATCGGGCTGTACCATCAAAACTTTGAGGGTATCAATGATGGCTTTTTTTTACAGTTGAGGCAAATGTGATTTGCACTGGAACCAACATGGTCATTGAAATTGAGCAGGTGAACTCCGTCAGGCTCCATAAGGACTATCTGCGACTCAACAATCCCGCCTGCACTTTGGACTCAAATGGTACTCATGTGATTGCAAACTTTTCCCTCAACGCCTGTGGAACTATGATTGAGGTGATTCTTTTCTCCTGTACTCATTTATTTTAACAGCAGAAACATATTCACTTAAGTAATAAACCACAAGAGGTTGTAAATTACAAATAGAGAATGTTCCTAAGTGCTAAAATCATTGCACACAGTCTCAAGTGGCTTATTGCTTTTATTATTCTGGCGGCAACAGTCAGCATGTTCACATATGATATGTCAAGCTGAATCAGCTCACGTCGTGTAAACTGATAGGTCCTTTGACATGTAATAGGGTAGCCAGTCAACTTGCATTCTCTATCATTGCGTAACATTGAAATTTGCTCAGTTTGCAAGTAACCTGGTAGCACTGCAGCACACTGCAAGAGTTTTCTCTGAAACCCTCCTCCTCCCCAGCTCCACTTGTCAAGACCTGCTACTTGGATATTGTATATATGCATAATTGTGTAGCAGCATGTAATACATGCTTGATGCAGCATGTGTAGCAGTAGCAAGTCTACATACTTGCTCTGCAGCTGCAGTAGAAGCGTAGCAGATCAAGTCCACCAAAACTAATATGTATCAAACCATCAATATAGTCATACCCACGTTAACATCCTAACTCTAGGCTGTTAACAGATTCCAAGCAATGTAGAGACTTGGCGCATTAATATAAAATGTATTGATGATACTTTTACTCCAATAAAACAACACAACAGTTTCTCTAGATGAAAATTTGTATTTACAGGAGGATGACCAGTACATAATTTTCAAAAATGAAATCATCTCAACTGATGATCCAAACAGCATCATTACTAGAAAACACGAGGTGGAGATCGAGTTCTCCTGCCGTTATGAGAAAAGCAACAATGTTTCACTACAGTTCCAAGCACAAGGACACACGACCACCGTCACCGAGAGAGGCTTCGGTACCCTCACGTATCGCTCGGACTCTTTGAAACAGCAGACTACACCGTAATGATGGACCCAAACACATATCCAGTGGAGTATGAGCTTGGTCAAATGATTTACATGCAGATTGAATCCCAGTCTTCAATCAACAACACTGAGCTTTTCATCGACTCGTGCGTTGCAACACCATTCAATGACCCCAACTACCAAACGCCTTATTCAATCATCCAAAATGGGTAAGAACAACCAACCATAAACAATGCATTCTTAAATTCACATTGAATCTGTTAAATTACTACATTTCCTTCAGGTGCATCTTGGATGAAACCGTACAGTTCTACACAATCCGTGCATCATTGGTCCGCTTTGGAATACAAGCCTTTAAATTTATTGGACTTCAAGATCAGGTACAAAAGGACTAAATACATCAAAGATTTATTTATGGTTGCATGCCCATACTCTGACAGGATATGTACCTTTTTCTGAAAAGGGTGTGTATGTAAACATGGACTCAATGTCTCTCACTCTTGTCCCTCTAGGTGTTCATCAGTTGTTCAGTGATCCTATGTGAGGCAAACAATCCCTACACCCGCTGTTCTCAGGGCTGCATTAACAGCACAGTAGCTCCACCATCGCACCACCATCGCAGAAGAGAAGCTCCCATCCAGACCTCCAGTCACTTCGTCTCCCAGGGACCCCTGCGACTGAAGAGGAGCATTGAGCGTGAAGGTAAACCTCAGACAAAGACAACAATGTTACAAGACAACAATAATATGTGCTATGTTAACAGCTAATTTGTTTCAATGCAAACTCATAAAGTCACCTGCCATTTCTTTTTACAGTGTCGTCCACAACTTTGAACCTGAATCTAGTCTTCATAGCTGGAAGTCTTCTCGCAGCTGTCGGCATGGTGTGTGCAGTTCTGATCTTCAGAACTAGGAGACCAGAAGTCAAATATCAACCTCTACAAACAACTGAAATTTAATGGATCATCTCACAGACAAAACATTTTGTTTTGTCTTTGCAGCCTCAGGGCTGATTACTAATGGGTTTGTTTTCCCTTGAAAGGCTTGTATTGTGGTCCATACAGTAAATTGGTGGTAGGAATATATTTCATTTCTACGTCTTAAATATACAGTGCAAATTTTGGCATGGCACTCTTTTTATTACTGATGATGATGCCATTTTTAAAAATGAAAAAGAAATAAAATAAGTTTCTGTTTGAAAAAAAAACTAAACATTTAGTACTTTTAGTTTCAGTACTAAAATAATCGTATAAATGTGTGGACTGGAATTCTCACATTACTGGTGTTATTTGATGTTTAATGGGGCTTATAAGCTTTCCTCGTGTTTTCTATGACATTATATATTTCATGCAATTCGAAACAAAAATGTGAGATTATTTTTGTATAGTACATTTGAAAAATAATGTGATTTTTAAATGTTCATTTGTATTTTTAACTGGTATAAACACTCTCAAAATCTGAAACTGTGAGAATTTCCTTCCAAACATTCATTTCTTTTGAGTTATGCTCTTTCAGAAAACTGAAAGCTGGTAATTAGCAGGTAACTGAGAAGGTATTGTCTAAATCAGTTTAACTATTATATTCAAAACATTATTTAAACTGCTCTGAAAATAATAGGCAAAAAACAAAATCTTTGTGAAGATTCTCTGATATTTGTCAAGCCCGCCAATAAAGCAGACATGAGGTATTAGTCTGTAATTACAATGGAGCAGTTTCTGGAGACCACCATATTCGAATCCTTACATTTCAGGGTCAAACCCAGAAGATGACGATATAATGAGAAGTATTTCAGTTTAGGATTTACTTGGACAGGATTAGTTGATGCACCACAACCTTTTTGTTTCATTTGTCAGGAGATTTTAGCTAATGACAGCATGCGACCTGCTAAACTCTGCAGACACCTTGACGCCAAGCATGCTGAGGTAGTGGGAAAACCTCTACCTAGAGTTTTTCCAAAGAAAACTTCAACCTTTCCGAGGTCAGAAAAAAGTTGTCAGAGAATTTGTTAAATTATATTTAAAGGCCACTGAAGCTTTATATCACAATACAACAGTTAGTTCCGGTCCTCAAATCTGATTGGACGAGAGACGTTCCATGAGCACTGATGGTCAACAGCATTAGCACTTGGATGCTTGTGTGTGTGTGTGTGTGTGTGTGTATCACTCCGCTTGTGTTCATGCTGTTCTAAACTAAGGTGTAAGAGCAGTGCATCTCTGTAAAGAGTTACTGTATTTATTTTTGAAATTACACATGTTAGCCAGCAGGTGGTGTCAAAAAATATTTTTTGTGTGTAATATGAGCCAGTTGGTGATGTAAATTGAATCCATTAGTCATTGTTTACATAGAACAGTTCTCTGTGATCACTCGTATTACCACTACGTTACTTAAACTAGAACATTGTTTTAAAAGGCTTTAAATGAACAATTTCAGGATTAAGGCTCATCGCAGCTGAGAGACACACCAGACTGTTTTGATTACAGAACTTGAGGTGCTTACCGAGTTTACACATTGGATACACACTGTTTAAAATGGCGGAGGATATCGCTGTTTATATAGTGATCGACTCTTGCGGCTACCACGAAATAGGGAGAAATACCCTGCGTGGACGCTAATTTTCCACTGAGAAAGCTGACCTTCAGAGCACTGACAGCATTTCTGCTTGGGAGTGACAACAGGTGATCACACATGCTCCATCTCTCTCTCTCACACACACGCACACACACACACACACGCGCGCACACACCCATCCTTGTTTATCCAATAACTTGTTAGAAACAGCACAAGCCGTGATGCTATTTCTGAAGTGAACTTTTTGAATTACTAATGAAGGCTTGGACGCATCATTTATTTTGAACCAGCAACAGCAGATTCTGATCCGTCGCGTAATAAAGTAGTTCCATGCACAACTGCGTTTTTATGAACATACTTGTTTTTTCAAATATTTTTATTTTTTTAATTACTTGTTCATTGAACTGTTGTATATAAGCAATATCACACTCGCAATCATGCGATATGGCCCTACATCAGCACTGCTGTAATTACCTACGTCACTCGGCCTGCTGCCGAATCACAGCAGTGCTGATGTAGGGCCATATTGCGCTCTTGCTCGTGAGATAGTACTTAATTACGCTGTGTATTTCCTAGGCAGACAAACCACTAGTATGGATATAGAATTGTTTCATATTAACATACAGTACAAAGAGATTCACTAACAGAAAGTTGGTTCACAAATAAATTGAATGAGATCCACAATAAATGTAAGAAGTTTCAGGTATATTAATTCACAAATAAAAAGAATGAGATTTACAAATGTATGTTAGGAGTTTCACAAAAATAAAGTGAAATCACAAATAAATAAAATGAGATTTGCAAATAAAACAATTATTTACAAATATATTTTTTAAGTCACAAACACAACTCAGGTGGCAGGCCAGCATAGTAATATTTTTGAGTGTATCTTTTACAAGCGTCAGGGAGTACACAGAGGGATAGAGAAAATGTTGTATTAGTAATGTATGTCACAGACAGGGCCTAGGTATTCTGGGTTTCCTGACTGTATAAAGCTTTGGCCCTTCCTATTAAAAAATGCAGCTTAGAATTTGTTGTGGGGCCCCCTGGGACCCTGGGACCAGAACCATTAACACCTTTCACCCAAATACCTACAGCCCTGGTCAAGGATGACATATCCTACTATGTCTCACTAATTTTGAAAATGTGAATGCTGTTTTCACAGTACTTTTGCATTCTCTCTCAAAAGTAGGAGAGAAATAATTGTGAAATAATTTAAAGCTCCAAAACGTACATAAGGGCAGTATGAAAGTAATCCATAAGACTTTTGAAGACAGATATAACCTCTGAGATATGATAGATGTGGGTGAGAAACAGATACATATTTAAGTCCTTTCTTACTCTAAATCAACACTTTCACATTTGAAAAACTAAATAGGTGCCACGTGACTTTTGGATGTAAAAGTGAAGATTTAGAGTAAAAATAAAAAGGACTTAAATATTGATGCGTTTCTCTTTCACAGTCATTTAACCACTGGAACATATGGATTACTTTTATGCTTTATTTACCGTGCATCCACACTTCACTTTTTCTACAGTTATGTTAAAGCCTTATTCTAAAATGGATTTAATTCATTATTTTCCTCAATTCTACAAACAATACCCCATAATGACAATGTGAAAGAAGTTGGTTTGAAATCTTTCCAAATTTATTAAAAAAAAAAACCCACACATGTACATAAGTATTCACAGCCTTTGCTCAATACTTTGAAGCACCTTTGGCACCAATTACAGCCTCAAGTCTCTTTGTGTATGATGCTACAAGCTTGGCACACCTATTTTTGGGCAGTTTCTTCCATTCTTCTTTGCAGGACCTCTCAAGCGCCATCAGGTTGGATGGGGAGGTTCGGTGCACAGCCATTTTCAGATCTCTCCAGAGATGTTCAATCGGGTTCAAGTCTGGGCTCTGGCTGGGCCACTCAAGGACATTCACACAATTGTCCCGTAGCCACTCCTTTGTTATCTTGGCTGTGTGCTTAAGGTCATTGTCCTGTTGAAAGATGAACCTTTGCCCCAGTCTGAGGTCCAGAGCGCTCTGGAGCAGGTTTTCATCAAGGATGTCTCTGTACATTGCTGCATTCATCTTTCCCTCGATCCTGACTAGTCTCCCAGTTCTTGCCGCTGAATAACATCCCAACAGCATGATGCTGCCACCACCATGCTTCACTGTAGGGATGGTATTGTCCAGGTGATGAGGTTTCCTCCAGACATGACGCTTGCTATTCAGGCCAAAGAGATCAATCTTTGTTTCATCAGACCAGAGAATTATGTTTCTCATGGTCTCAGAGTCCTTCAGGGGCCTTCTGGCAAACTCCAGGCAGGCTGTCATGTGCCTTTTACTGAGGAGTGGCTTCCGTCTGGCCACTCTACCATACAGGCCTGATTGGTGGAGTGTTGCGGAGATGGTTGTACTTCTGGAAGGTTCTCCTCTTTCCACAGAGAATTGCTGGAGCTCTGTCAGTCACCATCGGGTTCTTGGTTAACTCCCTTACTAAGGCCCTTCTCCCCTGATTGCTAAGTTTGGCCGGGCGGCCAGCTCTAGGAAGAGTCCTGGTGGTTCCAAACTTCCATTTACAGATGATGGAGGCCACTGTGCTCATTGGGACCTTCAATGCTGCAGACATTTTTCTGTACCCTTCCCCAGATCTGTGCCTCAATACAATTCCTTGGACTTCATGGCTTGGTTTGTGCTCTGACATGCACTGTTAACTGTGGGACCTTATATAGACAGGTGTGTGCCTTTCCAAATCATGTCCAATCAATTGAATTTACCACAGGTGGACTCCAATCAAGTTGTAGAAACATCTAAAGGATGATAAGTGGAAACAGGATGCACCTGAGCTCAATTTTGAGTGTCATGGCAAAGGCTGTGAATACTTATGTACATGTGTTTTTTTATTTTTTATACATTTGCAAAGATTTCAAACAAACTTCTTTCACGTTGTCATTATGGTATTGTTTGTAGAATTATGAGGAAAATAATGAATTTAATCAATTTTGGAATAAGGCTGTAACATAAAAATGTGGAAAAAGTGAAACGCTGTGAATACGTTCTGGATGCACTGTATGGGTTTGGAGCTTCAAAGTTTTTATCACAATTCAGTTGCATTGAATGGACCTACAGAGTTTACATATTCTTCAAAAGAATCTTGAGTCATTTGTGTTCTGCAGAAGTCAGTTGTACACATCTGGGATGGCATGAGTATGAGAGCATGAGAGTAAATGATGAGGATTTTATTTTTGGGTGAACTATCCCTTTAAATGTTCCAAAAACTATTTATGTAACTAAGGAATTAATAAAATCCATAAAATTACATTTAAATAAGAACTCATAATTATCTATGTGCAGGCCTGAGTGTAGGATGTAGGGGAATGAGGCCTTTGTACACAAGTGTTTGCCTCATTGGTGATGCTTTTGAAGTACAAAGAAAAACTCAGACTTTGATTCGATTTTTGATCGTTACATTATTTTTTTCCCACTGACTTTTTCTACTCTAAGCTCAAATACGTTTACCGTGCACTCCAACGCTTTTCACGTGTTGGACAAAGCTCCGCATAACGCTTGCCTAGAGCGGAGTGTTGAAGCACTGAAGCCCGTGACGCAAGTGTTGTGAAACGGCCTTCGTTTCAGCGACGCACCGGTGCAGACATGGGTGATACCGGGTAAATAAATGAATCATGTAGGTGATATATTTTGGATACAAAGGAGACGTTTGCATTACTAAAAAAAAAGTAAATGAACCTATTCAGCGTCCAGCGGGCATCACAGCCAGAGCTTGCGAAGCTGGTGTGACATCTAATAACAGCTAGAGATTAATTAGCAGAGACGGGCCACTTGTATTTAAATGAATGGGAGAAATTGGAACGCCCAACGGTCAACGGATGTAGAAAGGAAGTCCCGCCTTACAGGTAAAAGAGCCAATCACCTGTTACATACAGACCTCACCTGTCAATCAACCGCTAATGCGCATGCGCATTAGCTATGCGAGCCAGGAAAATTGCCTGTTTTAGCGTAATATATGATATAGCACAATTTATGATTCCAATATTAACAAATTGATTTGCTTATCTGAAATATGTTCTTTGATCGTAATCTTGACCAACCGTTTATGAGATTTTGGTGTCCCCCTCACTCAAGTAGATAGCCTCCCAAGAACGTTCCAAAAGCTGGCCGACAGTGGACTGACTTGCCAGAAAGTTACAGCTGATGTCACATGAGCGGTCCAGTTCTGATTATGGAACGGTATCTTTGCGTTTTCTGGTGTACAATAATTATACAAACCTTATTTCACAGTCTAAACCAGTGGCTGGGTTACACAAAAAGTACCCCAAACTAGACAACAGAGAGAAAATAACCCAATAAAATGACCCTACAGGCCCAAACCAGAGTTTGGGTTGAAAAAATAACCCAGCATTTTTTAGAGTGTATAAAGCTTTTTTGTACAGATTTTATATATACTAAATATATAATACACACTATATATTGATTTATCAAATATACTGTACATAAATTACCAGTGGAATACTTTTACTTTGTGCCCTATTAAAAAAAAAAAGATACTGCATGATTACGTACAGCTGCACTTTAAATCATTGCTCTAAGTCTTTACTAATAAATGTTAGATACCTGCTGGATATGTAACTTGGCCTTTAAATGGCATCGATTTTCTTACCTGACGCTCCATTATGGGGCGCCACTTAACAAGCAGTTGTTCCAATCATTATGTGCTCCTGAATCACAGAGCACAGCAGGGAGACTAATTAATCGATCAAACTCGGGTAAAAGCTTGCACTGTTAAAAAATAACGATGGAGATCAAATTAGTAGCCTAGTCTGTTCACTGAGTTTTATCACGAGTTTGTAAACTGTACAACCTGCAAGTGTCCTCTGAATGATCAAACCCTTAAAATTAGTTATGTTGGTGTAACCTAATATATTCATGTTGATTCTGCGATGTTAAGTGTAATATCTGGCTTGAATCAAACTAGTTAATTTTGTTGTTAACACATGAAACTCATTTTTAGGGTAGCATTTTTTTTTTCATCCCTGATGCTTTTCAATGCGTCCTGCAGACAATTATATAAGGAATACTATAAATAGTTAAAAAAATATCTTCTGTCCCTTTCAGACACAATGGAAGTATTCTGTACAACTCAGTGGTGTAAAGGGGACTAACAGCTAAACACAAGTAAAAAAAATAATACAAATTACAACCTGATTGGCGGTAGAGCTACGGCGAAGGGCAGGCAGGCAAATGGGATTCTGCATTTTCTATAAATACCCTTTTAATTAGTTGAGCGAGAAGTGTCTGCCAACAATACTTTATCTCAAACTTAATCCTAAAGTCTGAAAGTAAAGACTTCGGGGACAGAGTTTAAAAATAACATTTGGAAACTTCAGGCAAGAATTACATTGCATAAGACAGGACCAATCAGCATTCATATGGTCATCTAAAGTCCCTTATGTCTGTGCATATACCAGCTATATGAATACCACAGCTTTAATAAAGTTTCTTAAATAAAGAAAGCCATGTTGAGTTTGGGAATTCAAGACATTTTAAATATAGCCTACTATATAAACTGATTATAACATTACACATTTACCCATATTATGCAGGGGATTCAACATCAACAAGGTGCTTGATTCACAATCAAAACAAAACACAAACTTCATATACTTCATTTATTATAATAAATATATTTTATGTACACTGATTTGACAAGAATGCAGTGACACCCACTGTTAGGCCCATTTTGACAGTCATTGATGGGCAGTCTGCTTAGTATATGACTAACAAGGATGGTGTGAATCACAATGATCTATATAATCTCAGAAACAAACATCGGTTTAATATGAAGAACCCCTTGTTGCTGTCTAAGTGCCCTAAAAGTTGTAAACTTCAAGTTTTAGGTCTTCATCCAGTGATGAAATACCTACTTACTGATATGCCTATGAGAGTGACAATTACTGTGACAAATATGCTACAACTAAGTCCTCTTCAAGCCTCAAGTGATGCAGTAAATTTATTTTTGGCTAATAAAACTTTCACACCTGACCATGATCTGTTGCCTACGGTTTAGATGTTGTATATGGAGTTATATATGTGCCACAATTCAGCATGCACAAAATTATATTTTGAGCTTACAAGAAGTTATTTTGCAAGCACAAGCTTATATTTTGAGTGCAAAAAGTTTTCTGCACACGCAAGATGATATTCTGAGTGCACAAAAAAAATTTCTGCACATGCAAGATTACATTTTGAGCTAACAAGTTATTTAGCAAGCGCAAGATGATATATTGTGTGCACAAAAATGTTCTGCACGTGCAAGATTACATTTTGAGTTTACAACAATTTATTTTGCAAGGGCAAACTGATATTTTGAGTGCAAAAATTATTCTGCGTGCACAAGATGATAATTTGAGTGCACAAAAAAATGTCTGTATGCGCAAGATGAAATTGAGCACACAAAAAGTTATTTTGCATGTGCAAGATAATATTTGGAGCGCACAATATTTTCTGCACATGCAAGATGAAATTTGGAGCATACAAGTTATTTTGCATGCACAAGATGATATTTTGAGTGCAAAAAAAATTATGCATGCACAAGATTATATTTTGAGCGCACAAAAACAATTTTGCATGCGCAAGATGCAATTTTGAGCGCAAGTTTTATTTTGCACACGCTTGAACTCGGTTTTGTAAAGCAATGTATCTTCTCGCGAAGATACATTCATTTTGAACAAACCAAAGTCAAGTTTGCACTTGAATAAAGTTTATTTGAATGTGAATTTGCTCAGAATTCTTACATTTTGCTTTCTCCTCCTACTCTGTGTACAAAATACCTTTTTGCATACTCAAAATATCATCTTGCGCAAGCAGTTGTTTTTGTGCGCACAGAATTGTGGCAGAAGTATAACTCCATAGTTGTAGAGCGAACAGAATGATGGGCCATTCGATTGTGACAGTTCTTTTAGCTATTCCCTTCAAAAACTGATGCATTTTACTAATGCTTCCCATCAAAATGTTGGCGAGGTGATCTCCAGCATTATGACATCAAGACATGCCTCCACAAATTCACAGGCCTACTGAAGCAACATGTTGCTGCCTCCATGTAGCCTACATTCAGACCGAAAATCTAAGCCCTGAGTCAGTGCCATCCTGATACACAGGCCGAATGATCCATCTTCACCACTAACATTAGTCACTAACCGTTGCTCAAAGATTAATCACAAGGTAGCCCAGAATTCCGGCAATTAATAAAACCGCAGTGAATATAATGCCTGCGAATACTTTCATCATGTCAGTTTCTGTTTCCACCGTTTCTTTGGGTTCCTCCTCGCAAATCGAGATGACACCGACCGACGAATTTCCGACACTGACGGTGGATTTTAACTCGGCGCCGGCTTCCTGTTTCGCCTCGACAGCCCACGGCGCCACCTGCACCTTCATCTCCATCTCCTCCATCATCTGGTCCACCAGAGCGATCTCGGTCTCCAGCTCTTTGAGATCCGCGGTGTCGATGTTGGCGTCCGCTTCGTATTTCATGTTTTGGACGCTCATGGCTCGGGCCGCCACTGTCGTGGTGCTGCCGGTCATGCCCGTTTGGATGAGGTGTCTCGTTGGCACTTTGAGTGGGAAATCCTGCCCGATCTCCAAGGACCGCTTCATGTCCACCTCCAGGAGCTCCATGCTGCTGGTGAAGAGCACCCAGAAGCGCTCATATTCGGCGCGGTCATCTCTACTGATGCTCTTGTCTTTCAAAAGAGTCGTCAGTTTAGTCCTGTTGGCCACGGCCAGCTCCTGGGCTTTTCTGCGGGTCTTTTTAAGTTCCTCTCGTAGGTTTTGAGAATCCGACGTGCTCCCCAAAGCAATCACCAGATGCCTGTAGCAAGCCGTCACTTTGTTCAGAGCGTCCAACATGGTTTTGCATTCGTCCTTACCCATGTCTGCGAAACTATGTAGACGTGGATTCTAAATAAAAGTCCAATACTTGCGAATATCAGCTGTTGGAAAGGCGCAACCGCGATCGAGGTGTATCAATAACAACGCGCGCGATGGTTGTCTCTTCTAGTTTTCACGGGAGCAGAGCAGCTATACAAATCCAGTCAACATCGCTCGCGCATATTCCTCACCATTCATGTTCGCTGTCGGGCTTATCACTAAATGGATCCCTAAACGGCTTTAGTTCTGCTGCCGGAGATTAGACGGCTTCAGTCCGCGAATTTTAAAACGTTCGCCCCTCGTCTTTCTGCAAAATATTACCGCGCGCCAGACGTCCATTTGAAAGATAACAGGTGTTCATTTCAACACTCGTATGACATCACGAAGGCATTCCGAGAATGGAATAAACAAACGTCCGAACGTTCTAAACACGCCTTGTCTCGTGGAGTTTTTTCGTGTACGATGATGACGATGTTGATGCTTAGATGTTCCGAAGGGAATAATCCGTAACACACCCGTCTTTGTTGATGTTTAAATACCTAATAAAAGCTTGAGTGGAATTGTCAGTCAGCGCCGAATGTTCTCTAGCACTAAGCTGATGGAAGATCAGCCAAACCTGTCGCTATTGGATGGCCGATACCATTTTAGATTGTTTGTTTGTTTGTTTGTTTGTTTGTTTGTTTTCAATATTATAGACCTTTCAAAAAAGTATTTATAACCGCTGCCTTATATATATAAATACTAACAGCGTTGTTGGAAAACATATTAATATTTTATTTATATGTTATTAATCAATAAAGTAAACCTTTATGTATATATATATATATATATATATATATATATATATATATATATATATATATATATATATATATATAAAGGGACATATACACTCACCTAAAGGATTATTAGGAACACCATACTAATACTGTGTTTGACCCCCTTTAGCCTTCAGAACTGCCTTAATTCTACGTGGCATTGATTCAACAAGGTGCTGAAAGCATTCTTTAGAAATGTTGGCCCATATTGATAGGATAGCATCTTGCAGTTGATGGAGATTTGTGGGATGCACATCCAGGGCACGAAGCTCCGTTCCACCACATCCCAAAGATGCTCTATTGGGTTGAGATCTGGTGACTGTGGGGGCCATTTTAGTACAGTGAACTCATTGTCATGTTCAAGAAACCAATTTGAAATGATTCAAGCTTTGTGACATGGTGCATTATCCTGCTGGAAGTAGCCATCAGAGGATGGGTACATGGTGGCCATAAAGGGATGGACATGGTCAGAAACAATGCTCAGGTAGGCCGTGGCATTTAAACGATGCCCAATTGGCACTAAGGGGCCTAAAGTGTGCCAAGAAAACATCACCCACACCATTACACCACCACCACCAGCCTGCACAGTGGTAACAAGGCATGATGGATCCATGTTCTCATTCTGTTTACGCCAAATTCTGACTCTACCATCTGAATGTCTCAACAGAAATCGAGACTCATCAGACCAGGCAACATTTTTCCAGTCTTCAACTGTCAAATTTTGGTGAGCTCTTGCAAATTGTAGCCTCTTTTTTCCTATTTGTAGTGGAGATGAGTGGTACCCGGTGGGGTCTTCTGCTGTTGTAGCCCATCCGCCTCAAGGTTGTGCGTGTTGTGGCTTCATAAATGCTTTGCTGCATACCTCGGTTGTAACGAGTGCTTATTTCAGGCAAAGTTGCTCTTCTATCAGCTTGAATCAGTCGGCCCATTCTCCTCTGACCTCTAGCATCAACAAGGCATTTTCAGCCCACAGGACTGCCGCGATACTGGATGTTTTTCCTTTTCACACCATTCTTTGTAAACACTAGAAATGGTTGTGCGTGAAAATCCCAGTAACTGAGCAGATTGTGAAAGACTCAGACCGGCCCGTCTGGCACCAACAACCATGCCACGCTCAAAATTGCTTAAATCACCTTTCTTTCCCATTCTGACATTCAGTTTGGAGTTCAGGAGATTGTCTTGACCAGGACCACACCCCTAAATGCATTGAAGCAACTGCCATGTGATTGGTTGATTAGATAATTGCATTAATGAGAAATTGAACAGGTGTTCCTAATAATCCTTTAGGTGAGTGTACACAATATATATATATATATATATATATATATATATATATATATATATATATATATATAAATGCCTCTTATTAATAATTTCTTATGTAATGGTTCTGTGTGTGTATGTGTATATACGCACACACACACACACACACACAATCACATGTATCTTCACATAAGACATTATTATCTTAATAGTTTACTTTTAATAGTCTGAACTATATGCATACCTGCTAATGTCCTATAACATTAGCATGGAGTTTAAAAACTCCACGTAATTGTGTAAAATATATATATATATATATATATATATATATATATATATATATATATATATATTATAAAAATTATGGTAAGGCTTTTGAATTTTTAACAGGACATTAGTGTGATGCATTTTCGCAATAAATATTTGTTTATTTTGTAATATTGAACTAGAACAGGTGGCAGAGCCATATTTGTGCAGTGCAGCAGAGAACATGCAGACCAATATTTAATCAGCTGATATTCATAACACCAATACACTGAAGGCACGGCAGCATCAGTTCCTTTAGCTCAACGGGTTTTGGAACACCTTACAACTTTATCCCTGATCGGAAGTGTTGATGCTGAGTGGCTTAGAGGGTTTATTCTGTCAACCAGCTTAGAAAGACTTACATTTGGACTTAAGTAGAACATTTAAAAAAGAACAAAGTAATTCTTAATTTAGATGCTGCATAAATTGCTTGGAATAAATGAGGCTATGCTATATTGACACTCCAGCCACAAAGTTGTTCTCAACTCTTCAGTATGACCTCTAACACAATTCAATGTCTGGGAAGGAGCACACAACATCTTCATCGAATTCTCCTGAGCTGCTCCCATGGGAATAACACAGATAGAAAAGATTACTTAAATGTACATGCTGTTAGTGACACTCTGGATAACAACACAGCATTTAAACAGCAATGAGTCTGTAAAACTTGGAATTCCATTGTACCAAATCTGCAATGGAATTCCTACTTTATTTGATGGTCATGTGATTTTATTATAATTGTAACTTACATTAAGATCAAATCATATTTTGGTTGGCATTCATTAATCCGAAAAAGAGACTGAATCTTTTAGAATTACGAGTCCTATGTATCTCATGTTATCTCATGATATCTCAACTAGAAGCATGATGTCTCCAAACCAATCTGTTGTAGAAACTATGTTTAGCATTGTATGATTTTTCAGATAAACAACTAGGCATTTGTCTATATGGGTCACTTTCATTTAATCACCATTGGCAACCACTCAACCATGTGCTACTTTCAAAAGCATCTCATTTCAAAACATCTTATGCCAGATAGGGGCTCTCATTAAGCACTTGTTTCATATAATGAGACCAGAGCCAGATGTATTAGATGCATTGCTCTCCATGCCCATCTTTTAATAACTACTTGAGTCCACAAACAGGCAGAAAGATTCAGATATTCACTTCACATATTGTCTGCCCATCCATCCGTCTATCTAGGCTTGTTTTGTGGAATGAGAAGGTTCCACAGATGTTAAAGGTTCTTCTTGGAACCATACACCTCGACAAAGAACCATTAAGAACCTTTATTTTTAAGAGTGGTGTGAGCTGCTCAGGAATATTTGTTCTAGATATGATGAGAGACCATGTGGCGTTTCGAATGCCAGATATATTTGAATAAAGGATTAGTATGCATTAATAAGGAGGAAATATTGATTTTGTTTCATTTACCCTTTTCTCAGTGCACATGCAAACGTATATTGTAGTTGTGCTATGGTTAAGAATCTTTGTCTTTGCTTCTGTTATGTCACTGTTGCCCCTGTGAGCAAGACGCCTCACCTCAGGTCACTCAGTGGAGACTGTCCCTGTAATTAGCTAACCGTGAGATGCTCTGGATAAAAAGCTATGGCTAATTAACAATAAACATATTCACAGAGCGTTATTCAGGTCTTATGTTGTCACTGTCTGTCTTTTATTGGTGATCATCATGATTTAAACTTGTTGAATTGTAAAGGTATAGAGTTCCCTTCTAAATGAGGCTGATGTTGAATGTTGTTCTACTAAACAATAAGAGCCATGCTGTGTCTACACCTGCTGGGGGACCCTGAGGGCTTCCTCCATAGGGGAAAAATCTTCATATTAACCTGCTGTGTGCATACAAAATAGAATAATATAATTCCAACTGCTGCCCCAAAGGGTGAAAAACAGTCCCAGCAGGCCACTGCCTGAGTCTGTCTCCCCAACCAGAGCTACCAGCTGTGACGCCCCACCGGTGTGTCCACCCCAAGGGACTTAATTTGGTTGAGTCGAATACAGTACACTTTAAATCAATTATCAATGTTTTTCAGAAGTAGGTCCAACGTTAACGCACATAACTTCATCAGTATTCCGAAACGTTCTTAATGTTTAAATTCCAAAATGCATCCAATTCATTTATAGCCAAAAACACAGATGTACATGAACAATCTTTTCACGCACGCTATCCGGGGTTCCGTGTTATTTTGATTCAGCGAATCAATTTGCAAAATGAATCATTCAGACAGCTTTTCGAGCTGTTTTTAACTGTTAGCGAGCCGCATGCAATTTACATTTACAGCTGTGATATTTTTTGCTTTGTTCGGTCGCAAAAGTAACAAAAAGCTCTGGAGAACAAGTATTCATTTTCTCTTAAAGTAAAGCGAAAGTCATCAGAAATATTTTTACTCAAGCAAAGTACAAATATTCAATAAATGTACTCAAGCACAGTAATGAAGTATTTGTACTTTCTTACATCTCTGGTATAAAAAATATAACGATGAGTTGTAATGTACCAAACATCTGTCATGTTTACAAACTGTAAACATGTTTCCTTTAAGCTACATGTGCTGTATTATAGTAACTTACTTTTCAATCGATCATTCAAATGCGCCATAAATTCGAGCACTGGGGAATATATATTGTCCCGGTTCTTGGCTCATGTCTGGCCAAAATTGAATCACTGAATCAGTGAGTTGTTTACTCGAGAACTGCTGCCACTGTGTATTGTGATTCGCGAGTGAATCGTTTAGTGTGTTTTGCGAACTAGTTCAACTGGTTAATTACAAAGAATCAGCACATGACAATGATTCATTCAAAGAAAGTATAATTTATTTATTTAGGCTATGAATTTACATGAAATTAAAATACATTTAATTACTCTTTAAGTACAGATAGGCCTACATGAATAGTGTAGCCTATTTAAGGCTATAGAGTAAATATGCTTTGTTACTGTCCACCATGTCCACCTTTTCTGTAAGGGAACCTACTTATGACATCTGGAGGTGTCATCTTTTTTAAGTTAAGTTAAATCAACAGCATATGTGGCATAATGTTGATTACATATACCTTTACTTAAAAAAATGTATTAAAAAAATCAAGTTTAAGGCGAGGCACTTAAAAATGGAAGTAAATGGGGCCACTTTTGGCAAATCCATAAATATTAAAATACTCATTGTTTCAAAGGTATAGCCATAATGCGTAAACATTATGCATATTTAACATGATTTAAGTGTGATGTAATTGCTTACTAACCTTTTTGTGTAAAGTTATGTCCAATTTTACAACTTCTTTAACATGATGAAGTAACTGTGTAAGTTCTAAAACCCTAAAACAACTTTACTGATGATTTAAACCACTTTACAGCACAAATATACACACGTTTTTATAGAATAATTAATAGAAGTGCTTTAATAAAATTATAAGCTTCACATTTCTGCCTTTAAACCCTTTAAAAATTGTCCCATTCACTTCCATTGTAAGTGCCTCACTGTAACCTAAATATTTCTTCTACTTTTTTTTAGGGATGAAATTGGTGAACATTAATTCATCATGTGCTCTTCTGTAATTCTTTACGGTGATTAACAATACCTTTTAAAGTAAAAAGCTGATTTTTACATTTCAGAAGGTTAGTATCAAGTTTATGATGCTTTTTTACTGTAAATTTAACAGATTTTCTTTTTTACAGTGCCAGTGTTTTCATTACAACAGTTTAAAACTGTAAATTGTACAGGTTGTCCTGTAAAGTTGTTTATATTTTTGTTGTATTTATTACAGAATTATTATGGCAACCACAGCCATAATTTTTAGTTTTTTTGTTGTTGTTTTCTTTTTTGTTTTCTTGTTGTTGTTGTAATAACAAGATTTATTTTTTAAAGTATATGACCTGATTTTGAACACTGAGTACTGATTTTGGTTTTATTGAAGAAACCATGAATGAAACTGACACGTGTGTGTGTATATATATATATACATATATGTGTGTGTGTGTTTGTGTGCATGTGATATATATATATATATATATATATATATATATATATATATATATATATATATATATATATATATATATATACACACACACACACACACACACACACACACACACACAGAGTTGTGTTTCCATGTTTTATGGGGACTTTCCATAGACATAATGGTTTTTGTACTGTACAAACTTTATATTCTATCCCCTAAACCTAACCCTACCCCTAAACCTAACCCTCACAGAAAACATTCTGCATTTTTACATTTTCAAAAAACATAATTTAGTATGATTTATAAGCTGTTTTCCTCATGGGGACCGACAAAATGTCCCCACAAGGTCAAAAATTTTGGGTTTTACTATCCTTATGGGGACATTTGGTCCCCACAAAGTGATAAATACACGCTCACACACACACACACACACACACACACACACACACACATATATATATATATATATATATATATATATATATATATATACAGTGGGTATGGAAAGTATTCAGACCCCTTAAATTTTTCACTCTTTGTTATATTGCAGCCATTTGCTAAAATCATTTAAGTTCATTTTTTTTCCTCATTATTGTACACACAGCACACCATATTGACTGAAAAACACAGTATTGTTGACATTTTTGCACATTTATTAAAAAAGAAAAACTGAAATATCACATGGTCCTAAGTATTCAGACCCTTTGCTGTGACACTCATATATTTAACTCAGGTGCTGTCCATTTCTTCTGATCATCCTTGAGATGGTTCTACACCTTCAATTGAGTCCAGCTGTGTTTGATTATACTGATTGGACTTGATTAGGAAAGCCACACACCTGTCTATATAAGACCTTACAGCTCACAGTGCATGTCAGAGCAAATGAGAATCATGAGGTCAAAGGAACTGCCTGAAGAGCTCAGAGACAGAATTGTGGCAAGGCACAGATCTGGCCAAGGTTACAAAAAATTTCTGCTGCCCTTAAGGTTCATAAGAGCACAGTGGCCTCCATAATCCTTAAATGGAAGACATTTGGGACGACCAGAACCCTTCCTAGAGCTGGCCGTCCAGCCAAACTGAGCTATCGGGGGAGAAGAGCCTTGGTGAGAGAGGTAAAGAAGAACCCAAAGATCACTGTGGCTGAGCTCCAGAGATGCAGTCGGGAGATGGGAGAAAGTTGTAGTAAGTCAACCATCACTGCAGCCATCCACCAGTCGGGGCTTTATGGCAGAGTGGCCCGACGGACGCTTCTCCTCAGTGCAAGACACATGAAAGCCTGCATGGAGTTTGCTAAAAAACACCTGAAGGACTCCAAGATGGTGATAAATAGATTCTCTGGTCTGATGAGACCAAGATAGAACTTTTTGGCCTTAATTCTAAGCGGTATGTGTGGAGAAAACCAGGCACTGCTCATCACCTGTCCAATACAGTCTCAACAGTGAAGCATGGTGGTGGCAGCATCATGCTGTGGGGGTGTTTTTCAGCTGCAGGGACAGAACGACTGGTTGCAATCGAGGGAAAGATGAATGCGGCCAAGTACAGGGATATCCTGGACGAAAACCTTCTCCAGAGTGTTCTGGACCTCAGACTGGGCCGAAGGTTCACCTTCCAACAAGACAATGACCCTAAGCACACCGCTAAAATAACAAAGGAGTGGCTTCACAACAACTCCATGACTGTTCTTGAATGGCCCAGCCAGAGCCCTGACTTAAACCCAATTGAGCATCTCTGGAGAGACCTGAAAATGGCTGTCCACCAACGTTTACCATCCAACCTGACAGAACTGGAGAGGATCTGCAAGGAGGAATGGCAGAGGATACCCAAATCCAGATGTGAAAAACTTGTTGCATCTTTCCCAAAAAGACTCATGGCTGTATTAGATCAAAAGGGTGCTTCTACTAAATACTGAACAAAGGGTCTGAATACTTAGGACCATGTGATATTTCAGTTTTTCTTTTTTAATTAATGTGCAAAAATGTCAACAATACTGTGTTTTTCAGTCAATATGGTGTGCTGTGTGTACAATAATGAGGGAAAAAAATGAACTTAAATGATTTTAGCAAATGGCTGCAATATAACAAAGAGTGAAAAATGTAAGGGGGTCTGAATACTTTCCGTACCCACTGTATATATATATATGTGTGTGTGTGTGTGTGTGTGTGTGTATATATATATATATATATATATACATATATGTGTGTGTGATATATATACGTGTGTGTGTGTGTGTGTGTGTGTGTGTGTATACATATATGTGTGTGTGTATATATATATATATATATATATGTATTTTTATACACACACACACACACACATCTATGTTTATATATATATATAGTATCATATATATAAGCTGGGATAGGCTCCAGCCCCCCGCGACCCTGTACACAGGATAAGCGGTTGACAATGGATGGATGGATGGATATATATATATATGTGTGTGTGTGTGTGTGTGTGTGTGTGTGTATATATATATATATGTGTGTGTGTGTGTGTATATATATATATATATGTGTGTGTGTGTGTGTGTGTGTGTATAAAAATACATACATATATATATATATATATCCCACACCCACACATATGTATATATATACACACACACACACACATATATATGTGTGTGTGTGTATATATATATATATATATATATATATATATATATATATATATATATATATATATATATATATACACACACACACACACACATTCATACATGCATACATACATAAATCATTTTGAGCGGATCAGCAACACTTTGCACAGCTTCCAGTAAATTAATTATGTTGACGATGGCACATTTCTCAATGTAGAAGAAAAGTGTGTTCACTGGCCCCTTGAGGCACTTCCAAAAACATTTACAAAGGCTTACATATTAATGAGAAAGACAGTGTATAGGAAGGCGTACAGTTGCATGTGTGTGCTCTAGCAGCTGCATGATTGATTAGATATTTAAATGGCAAGGAAAACTTGCGCTGGGTTGACTGTGGGGACACTAATGCAGTGCAAAGATTGATCTTTGGCTGAAGGGTCACCAGCCCAAACCACAGGATGATCTGCACATGCTGTAATCCAGATTACCAGTTTATTAAGGGCCCCTGGATTAACACTATAATGCTCACTAATGCCCCTTTTAATTGAAGTAGCCTTTTTCTTACTCTTCTTCTGGGCTCACTGACCATGTGAAATGGATTTGGCTTCTTCAGCTCATGGTTTTTGAATCTAGAGCACTTAATCAGAGGGTAGAGGATGAGAGCATCGGGCAAAAAACAATGGCGTGAATCACCAAAAACAATAGTAGAAGAACTCTAATGAGAAAAGAAAACTGAGGAGGGAGATAAATAGTTTATTTAGAGATATATATTGATTTGTTTCTCACCCACACATATCATATCACTTCTAAGGACATGGATTAAACCACTGGAGTTTATGGACTTTCTTTTGTGCTGCCTTTATGTGCTTTTTGGAGCTTCAAAGTTCTGGCTACTATTCACTTGCATTGTATGGACCTACAGAGCAGAAATATTCCTCTAAATATCATTTTTTTGTGTTTAGCACAAAAAAGAAAGTCATATACATCTGATGTAATCAGTTTTGAGTGTGTGTTAATGATGAGGGGTGAATTATTCTAGGGTGAAGTATTACTTTAAGGATCTATTTTAACCTGATCTGAGCTTTAAATTTGTTTTGTTTTTGTGTAACCTAATATATTCTGGTTGATTTAGTGATGTTAAATAATCAGTTTGAGGCTTACAATTGTTTTTATTATTATTACTTGTTTTTTTTTGGATGGTGGTATATTATTCTGAACATATAGCGTATGTTCTAACAGCAAAAATGTAAAATACAGCAACATGTGTCCTATATACAATATATGTATACTTCTAACTATTTATGAACTAACAATAAACAATTGTACTTTTTATAAATTAACAGTAAACATGATTAATAAATGCTGTAAAAATGATATTGTTCATTGTTTACTAGGTTTATCAAATAGAACCTTATTGTAAAGTGTTATTCTTAATAGTCCTTTTTGAGTTTCTTTTCATAGACATACTACATAGCTGACAGCAGGGCCGCTGTTAATATTAGCCTTTTTTACTTTTTGCGCGAACATTAAAAAGAAATGAGTGTTCTTTCGGCAGGATATGGAGAAAAAATAACACCGCACATCAGCCAGACGAAAAGAATGCGTAAAAGGAAGCTTGTCTTCTTTATTAAATTATTGATGTGCCACTCCAGAGATCCAGAGACTGTGTAGTTCCAGGCATGCTCATTCACGCAATGTCTGACCTGATTCAAATTGCCATTCTACAATGCTTACTGTGTTATAATGACTAGCCCCATGGCTACTAAACCCAAGGTAAATCTTGTTTGCTGTTTTAAACTATTTATAACCTTGCCCTTTTAAAGAGCAGAGAGTTTCTGCGTTCTGTGTTCATACTATGTGTATGCATTTAATGTTTTTAACATAACCATCTGCTAATGTTTTCTCATGTATTTAGCCTTGATTAAACCTGCAGTTTCATTTTACACCTTGGATGAACCCTGACTTATTCCACTTAAATGGATCATCCAAACGGGAGACGAAGCATCTGCCAGTGTCTGTTTTAGCACTAATCCAATCTCATCTTCACCCACTGATAGCCGAGAACTTAAGGTGAGAGTGAAAAACCCTGATTCTGCTCCATACTGTCCAGCCCATCTCTTGCAAGAAATGGCTACAGTTTTATCTTGCATCATTCTAACCACATGACAAGAGAGGACGTCATTGCACACAGATGCTTTTTGGGTTTCGGTCAAACTGTTGCACTGTTTGGAGCACATAAAGTCAGTTAACAATGCCACATTTAAATTCAAATGTAAAAACATCCCATGCACAGGCTGCAACCAATCAGTTTAAAAGACCATAATAACAAAATGAAACGTTAATTCAGAGAAAAATGACGTTACTGTCATATTACTCAGTTTATATCACAAACTGAACATGTCCGAGATGGAGAGTTTTAGAAAAGCTTTTAAAGAATAATTAGCTCAGACGTTCTTCTAAAACCCCAGTTTTTCATGCGGTGGGGCTCAGGGCATTATAGTGATGTTAAATAATTCAGGTTTCGTCAAAGATGTTTTGTGCTGACTGTTCTGGCACAGTCACCTGCCATGCCTGGTGTATCTGAGACATTATGAACTAAACACTCAACTGCTAACTGTTAGACTCGTATTTAGCCTGGTGACAAAATCAGTACCTCTTCAATGTACTCTGTATTCTTCATGTGGCTTAAAACAAAAGAACAGAACACAGAATTATGACAAGGATCATTTGTTGTTTGCATGTTACTATTGAGTTATTCATTTCCCACTTTTATGTTTTTAAATCAGTACGCTAACTCTTCAAACCAGTTAATTAACTTTGATCAGATCAGAACAAAGGGATTTTATGGAGAATACACAGTAAGTCTTCTCTTGCTTTTGTCATACTCATACTCTCTCTCTCTCTCTCTCTCTCTCTCTATATGTATATATATATTCTGTAAAAAGGAACGTCTGTTTAAGGACCATAAAGATTGTTTTCACTGTTCAATAATTTTCAGTTAATTATGTTAATTATGCACATTTCCCAAATGCTCATTACCATAATATGAAGAAGAAGATCTAACTCCAATCAGTCTCAATGTATTGCAGTAAAAAATACTGTTGAAATAATTTATATTTATTTTTTCTCTTTTTTTTTTTTTTTCAGGAAAATTATTTTTAAATCAAATACAAGCACTACCATGATGTATAAATGTTTTACAATTTAAATAATTTAGCAGTATATATTTAAAAAATACTGTAACCATGATTTGTGCTTTTATATTTATTTATTTTTTATTTAATTTATATTACTTTATTTTTATCAGCAAATGTTTTGTAAAGGCAAACACAAGTTCTAACATGATATATAAATGTTTTATGATATAAATAATTTATCAATATTTAAAAAGATAATTGAAATTTTTATATTTATTTTATTTTATATGAATTTATTTTTCTCAGCAAAATACATTTTAAAGGCAAATACAATTACTACCATGATGTAAAAATGTTTTACCATTACATTCCTATTGATTGATCTTTTTTCACATTACAGTCATGGAAATTACATATGTGCATTATATTCATATGAAATTGTTGGGAGAATGCTACAAATCTGAAATGGTTTAATCTTCTACAAGTCAAATTTAATTTCTTGTTTCTTTTATTAGATTTTGAGATTAAATATGACTAAGACATGTTTTTGAAAGGTTTTGTTAAATTTACCATCATTGTATGTTCAAAGTGTGTAAAATACAGCCTGATCTCATGAAAATTGGCTGTGGCAACAAAATGACATAACGTGGTTCCTTACATGTATGGTGGCAGTTCTGATGTTACATTTCCACTGTATTTAAGTGCTATGTGAAAGACTAAATATTTCTACCTCATGACCTCTAGGTGGCACTTATTTGAGGAGTGCATGTTTTCATCCCTTATTTTGTTATTTTATGTAACATAAAAGCAAATGTGATTGTTATGATTTGAAGCTTTCTAATGATACCACTGAATTATGTATTTGTGAACTTAAACGTTTTTAAGTGTAAATGTTTGCTGAGTGAAATTGGCCCTTTTTGTGCCCCCCTTTGTATGGCGCCCCTATGCATTGCATTCAATGCATATATCGTTTTTGATCCTCTACTTTTAGCTCACATGTTAATTTAACCAGGAAACTACCGTGATGCATTCAAAGATCTGTGTAAGAATCATTTTGCAAAAATTTAGGAATAGTAACATTTTCTGTGAGACCAGGTTGGAAACATATCCTTTAGAGGAAGCAGCTGCAGAAGAATGAATCTACTAATTTATCTTGGTCTGTTGTAAATAGATGTCTGTTTACATGCATATCTATGAGATGAGCTCTGCTTTGATTTGAAATGCACAGTGGATCATGTTGTGTTAAGCCAAGCTGTGGCTCATACATACACAGGCTGGGCTGTCAAACATGGCCTGAGTGTAGCTGACCACAGAGGCAGAAATGGAAAGAGCTCTTGCTTGCACGCTTCAGCCTTTAATCTGCTTTAGAGTATTGTTAGCGCGTGGCTGTTTTATTTGTATTTATTTTCTGAGCAGACTGTTGGAATTGGTCCAACAGTGGATAACTGTTTAGCCACAGTATTTAAAGAGATAGTTCTCCTTAAAAATGGGAAATTCTCTCATTGTTTACTCAGCCTCATGTTGTTCCAAACATGTATGGCTTAGTTTTCGTGGAACAAGAAATTAGACATTTTGAAGAATTCTCTCTGCTATACAATGAAAGTGGATAGGAAACAGGGGATGTCAAGCTTAAAAAGATCAAAAAATGCACCATCAAAGAATGCTAAAAGTAGTCAATATGACACATTCACTATATTCCAAGTCTTCTGAAGACATTTGATAACTTTATTTGAGAAACAGAATCATTATTTACAGAAAACCATCTGTGGTCACCTTTTACTTTTATTGTAGAGAAAAGAGCAGCTTGGACATTCTGCTATAAATGTCTCCTTTTTAGCTCCACACAGATGAAAGAAAATCATACAGGTTTAAATCACATGGGGAAGAGAAAATGATGACAGAGTTTTCATTTTTGTGTTACCAGAAAATGTTTTAAGAAAAAAGGGAAGGAAGTAATTTGAGGGATTTTGCTTTGGGAGAGCGTTGAGCTAAGTAATGCCATCAAACACTGATAAATCAGGAAACACTGAAGACGGAGAGAGAGAAGGAAAATATGATAAGCCTGATGATGCACTAAAAGCATCATAAAGCAAAAAAGACACGAAAGGATAAGGCATAAAGCCAGCGAAGCACGAACATAATCAATAAACATCAACATTCTTTCATGAGGTTATTAGTCATTGCGATTTAAGACACACACTTTGTGTTTTCCTGGAATGAGTCAGAAGTCCATATTTAAAAGACAGTGGACATTTTTTAATGCCTGGATGTTTTACTCTGTTCTTTGACATTTCACATCCACAAATAGAAGCAGATTTTCTATTTCATAAGAAGGATAAGAGGAGATCTGTAGCGCCACCCAGTGGAAAATCAGATGAATCACTCACTTGAGAAAGAGAAACTTTAAGAATGATTGCATGTTATGTTAGTCTCACAAACAGGGACTACATAGTATAGGATGAAGATTATTATTATTATATTATATGAAAATAGGATGAAGAATAAAGAGCATTTGTAAGAGGTAATATATATATATATATATATATATATATATATATATATATATATATATATATATATATATATATATATATATATATATATATATATATACTATATATGGTCCATATATCACATGAAACTTAATACTGAAATTCAACTGACAAGAACCAAATTGTTTAAAACTACACTATGGTCAATATAAAGTATAAGCTAATAATATATTTACAGTAATTATTTTGGCAGACGCTTTTATCCAAAGCGATTCATCTTAAGGAGACGGTGGTTTGAAAAGTGCTGCATTATTAAGTTTCACTAGCATCAGAGTAGTCAAGACAGACTAGAGTGCAACTAGAATATACTGTATATTAATTTATTTTTCATTTTTATGAGTGAATGGTCAAGTGCTCATGGAAAAGATGAGTCTTTAGTAATTTTTTGAAGACAGAGAGTGAGTCTGCTTCACAGTTGGAGTTGGGAATGTCATTCCACCAACATGGTCCAGTGAAACCGAATGTCTGGGAAAGTACTTTGGTACAAGGCGCCGCTCATTAGCTGACTGCAGGCTTCTGGTGGGCGTGTAGCTCTACAGAAATTATTTTAAACTGGAGCAGACCTAGTGACTGTTCTGTATTCCAGCATCAGAGCCTTAAACTTGATACGTGCATCAACCGGCAGCCAGTGAAGTGAGACAAGAAGTGGTGTAACATACGCTCTCTTTGGTTCATTAAAGACCAGACGTGCTGCTGCATTCTGGATCATTTGCAGGGGTCTAGTTGCACATGCAGGGAGGCCTGCAATAAGAGCGTTACAGTAGTCCAGTCTAGTTATGACAAGTGACTGAACAAGTAGTTGTGTGGCATGTTCAGAGAGGAAGGGTCTTATCTTCTACATTATCGTGCTGACTATGAGATGAGGTCTGTGAAATTGAGTTGGTTATCGATGGTTATCCCTAGATTTCTGACCGTTTTGTAAGGCATTACTGTAGTTGAACCCAGCTGAACGGTGATGTTGTGTTCAACAACAGGGTTGGCTGGAAAGACGAGGAGCTCAGTCTTCATTGGGTTGAGTTGCAGGTGGTTGATACTTCATCCAGGCCGAGAGGTCTGCGAGGTGTTATTCATCTGGAAAGACAAGTAGAGCTGTGTGGCATCGGTGTAGCGGTGCTAAGAGAACCCATGTGTGAGAATGATGGGTCCCAGTGATGTTGTGTATACAGAGAAGAGAAGTGGCCCAAGCACTGAGCCCTGAGGTACCCCAGTAAGTAGCTGATGTGATTTGGACACCTTACCTCTCCAGGCTACCTTGAAAGACCTGAGAGATATGACTTAAACAAGCCAAACACAGTTTCTATGATGTCCAGTGTAGAGAGTGTGGACAATAGTATATCTGATGGTTGACTGTGTCAAAGGCTGAAGAAATGTCCAGTAGAATCAGGATGGATGATCTGGATCCAGCTATGGATGTTGGTTGGAACCACAGAGAGTAGTTTAGTAACTATGTTATGAACATAAAATATGTTCAATATACAATAGAGGCAATTATATTATAGCATATTATATTATATAATTTTATATCATATTATGTTATATTATTTAATATTTGTATATATTTAATTATTTATTTATCAAGGACCCAATTGGTCAAAACCACACTACTGTATAGGCTATGTATTATAATATCAATATATTTTTGTGGAGAAAACAAAATATTTTGTTTTCACCAAGGTGTTGTTCAGCTGGAAAGACAAGTAGAGCTGTGTGGCATCGGCGTAGCGGTGCTAAGATAACACATGTGTGAGACTGATGGGTCTCAGTGATGTTGTGTATACAGAGAAGAGAAGTGGCCCTAACACTGAGCCCTGAGGTACCCCAGTATGTAGCTGATGTGACTTGGACACCTTACATCTCCAGGCTAACTTGAAAGACCTGAGAGATAGCACTTAAATCAGCCAAGCACATAAGTATGTTATGTTATATTATATGTATGTATGTATGTATTTATTTATTAAGGAACCAATTGGTCAAAACCACACTATGTTCAATATACAACAGAGGGTATTATATTATATTATATTTACATTTATCTGAGATGGACTGGCGACCTGTCCAGGGTGTCCCCCGCCTTTCGCCCAAATGTTAGCTGGGATAGGCTCCAGCCCCCCGCGACCCTGTACACAGGATAAGCGGTTGATGATGGATGGATGGATGGATTTACATTTATGCATTTGGCAGACGCTTTTATCCAAAGCGACTTACAGTGCCCTTATTACTGGGACAATCCCCCCAGAGCAACCTGGAGTTAAGTGCCTTGCTCAAGGGCACAATGGTGGTGGCTGTGGGGATGGAACCAACAACCTTCTGATCAACAGTTGTGCCCACTACGCCACCACCACTCATATATATTTGTATACAAATATGTACAATATGTATATATATATATTTATATTTAACTATATATATTCAACTATTTATTTATCAAGGACCTAACTGGTCAAAACCGCACTACTGTCAATATACAATATAGGCTATGTATTATAACATCACATGTTATATATACACATGTTTTTCCTTTTTACTTGTGAAATTTGGTTGGTTTGATAGTCTTCTAGGCTAGGGTACAGACAGTTTGACAGCCTTGTATTGTGAATTTAGCAAGGGATGCACAATTAACAAGCAAGAGCAGCTGTGTAAATTCTTAACGACGACAATAACACACGAAATTTAAGCAATATCAGCTGTGTGACGTATATTCCTCCTCAGGCAGATAACTGAGCTGAGGGCACCTGCGACCTCCCTGGAGGCCCTTATCAAATTAAATGCCTCCCTTGAACACTGCAGTTCTCATTATCCGCCGATAGGTGTCAGAGATGAGGCGGCGTGTGCGCGGGCCTGTCACTCATCAGACAGCAGAAGCAGCAGAAATGATCGCACTGGAGCCCGGAAGTGTGTGTGATCCTCAGCATTATTTCACACCAATGAAACCATTTAAACAGCTTGAGAAATTAAAGAATATATTTACATCGCTTTATTCCTTATCCGAGAATTAAACCCGGTGGATAAAGATTGATTTTGGAGGCGGTAAGTGAGAGAATACGCTACTGATCTCGATAGAAAGTAAATAATGAGCATGTCTGTGTAGCTCCGATTTATCAGCTGCTTTTAACTGTGTTGTGCAGAATTCATGAACATATCAGAATAATGACAGACTTTATTACTAAAATATGAGTTATAATTAAAGCAGGTGGAGTATTGAATAATCAGACGGGACATTAGACTGAAAGAGAGATAAACAAATAGATCAATGTGTTATTATGAAGTTTGCAATGCAATTTACAAAATAACAACAAAGCGTCAGTATTTACAAAACAGATTTGATTTATTGTCTATTGTTGTTATTTTAAGCTGTTTGTTTTTCAAACAAATCAATGTAATCAAAGCGCATTTTCTTAGAGCAGGCCATTGACTCTGATGTGTTTTTGTGATTGTTTGTAATGTTTATTATATACAGATTTTTACTATGTCAATAAAGATTTTTGAATCTTTACATTTTCACTCATCATAGATAATTCAGTGAATTACTGCTGTCTGGTGTAAAACTTTTGGGGTTTTGCTAGTTTAACCCTGAATTTCTGATCTGTCTCCGGAGAAGAAAGTGAAATCGAGGTTGTTGTTGTTGTTGTCTTTTTTATTATAATTTTTATTTACTTTTTAAATCAGTTGATGGGCAGCTAAATAAACCTGTGCTTATATTTACAGATAACTATCTTTATTTAGGATGTTAAACGTGGCTTATGAATGACTTGAGAAACCTTCAAAGAGACCTTACCTGATTCTAAATAATGCAAAAATAAAAGAAAAAGTTTTGTATAATTTTAAAATTAAAATATTTTGCTTCCTTGAAATTGGGGGTGGGTGATATAAGCAAACATTTCTATTGCAATATTCTTGAATTTTTGGTAGACATGATATATATCACGATATCCTTTTTTAATGGAAAGTTATGCGGAAACGTTTGAAAATTAAAGACATTTATTTAAAAGTAAATTATGTAAAGTATAATGCAAGTATTCTCATCCAAGACTGTGAGTAAAAAAAAAAAAAGTCACCCTTTAATTAAAACAAAATCAAGCAAAAATAACTAATGATGGATACAAATAATATTACAATTATGATATAATGATTGTTTGTAGTGTAACCTCTGATTGGTATTGCACATGCACTTCTTACGATGCAGCGGCATTGCTACACCCACTGAACCTTCTTTACACCTTAAAGTATTAATATGTACCCTTTAGAAACGGATAAGGACCAATAATTATTATTTATAAAAAAATGTTTGCCACATGTTCAGTTTACTTAATTAAAATTAACTAAAGCAACACAATTGTATAACATTTTGTCACAACTTCATTTAATTGCGTTCAATCCGTTTAAATTTGTAAAATGTAAGTTATCTTAATCCATTTGGGTTGGGACTACATGAATACTTTTTGCTTGCAGATTCAATAAGGAGAGTAAATGTTAAAATTAAGTGTTATTTGATGTGTTTTTGTGCAAGATGAATAGAAATGAGGGTAATTGTTTGTGTTAAATGTTGAGTTTTCAGTGTTACCGTTATGGTGAAGAGTGGAGCTTTACTTGTTAAAACATAAAACAATTAAAAATATAAATTTTAGTTATATTGACACATCTAGTTTTGTTGGGTTTTCCCATTCAATTAGGTTCTTTCTACACAAAGTGTTGGTTTGGAGATTACCTAGTAATTTTAAGTTGAGAAAACTCATTTCAAACAAGTTGAACCACTGTACACAATTCATCAAGTTCAGTCAAAGAGCTATTTTTTTGAGTGAATAGATTATGATTGACAATTGACTGCAGAACAGACCACAAAAGGGCACGATAGTCAGAAAAGGACAGCCCTGTGTTCATGAGTTCAAGAGTAGAGGTAGACCGATATATCGGTTTACCAATTAATCCGTGCCAGTAGTTGCTATTGTTATCTGCAAAAATCTATGCCTAGTTGCAGATTGCAGTTTTTTCACAATTTCAAAATAAGAGTCCCCAGTGTTTTTCAGGCTTGTTTATACTTAAAAGCCCCGCGTTATGCACCAAATTAGGGCTGGGCAAAAAAATATGCCGATAGTTACTTTTTGGAACTATCGGTTATCGGGGAAAAAATCTATGCCGATAGTTTTTCGCCATTTCAAAATAAGTGTCCCCGTGTGTTTCGGGCTTGTTTATACTTTAAAGTTGCGCGATTATGCACCAAATCTAAAAAAAATTCTGGTTAGATTAGATTAGTCAGATTTCTGCATCTGGGATTGTATTCATTTTGGACTCTCTCTCTTTGCCTGGCATAGAAAAGAAAGAATACGATTTTTTTTTTGACAGTTTATAAATTGATTTTAAAAACTATAGGCCAAATAGTCTGTTATCGGCCTTTCCCAAGACCTTAGTTATTGGTATCGGTAAAATCCACTATCGGACGAACTCTATTCAAGAGTTAACAGTATATTTAAATGTTATTAGTTACAGAGGGAATGAAGCTGATTACATGACTGGATATATGACCACACAAACAGCTGTTTCATTCTGCAATGCCCTGATTACTGACATACTTTCCTTTCTGGCTGTGTGTATAATCACTTTCAACATGACTCTCTTTCTCTGTCTCTCAGGCTTCAGGCTGTGGATGCCTTTGAGTTCAATCCCAACTGGGTCTGAGAGGATGTCATTGTGAGGGACGCTCTGTGTGGTGAGTCATGTGTCACTTGAACAAACCCCTAACGTTCAAAGAACGTCAGGCATGAATGATACCTCAAATTGTGTGGCTTATTGAGGACAGGTGCTCATTGAAGAACGTTTTTACTTTTCTAAGTGATTTATGATTTTCACCTGAGCGATGCTAAGCAAGCAAAAAAAAAGCTTTTAGCAACATTGCCAATGATGACCACTGAAAAAGTTGTTGTCAGAGAAGAAAATGCATGCAGTTTGTGTGTTTACTGTGCAGATTATCTAATCAGTTCATTTCAGAGCGTTGGATTTTTTTCAATCCGATTCCCAAAGTTCTGCAAAGCAATGAATGCACATTCGCTTCTTTTAGAGGCCACTGTGTCAGTTTTTGGCATTGACCATACACATCTCTCTCTGGGCTGTTTGGTCTTTGTTTGCTGAAGGATTTGCATTTCAAAAGTTTCTATGTAAATGAGATGCTGAGTTTCAGCTCAAGCCAACTAGTTTCACTAGCAAGACAAAAAATACAGATTGGCAGCTCTGTTCTGGTGAGTGTCGAAAATGTTTAACAGCTCAGTGTTTCTGTTTTAAAGGACAGACCAAGTGTATTAACCTCCTGAGACCCGAGCGTGACTGCTGTGTGCATTTTCTATTTCCCTTCTTTATTTGTAACTAGTAGCACCTAATAAACAAGCAAAACAAAACAAGAACGATTCTAGAGCAAACAGTTTTTCTAAAAATGACGGTCCACATATGTGGACAGCGGGACTATTTTAAATGATACCAAGCTATATGTCTGATTTTTTTTTTTTTTTTCATCTAATTGTTTATTATGTTTCCAGAAATGTTGGTTATTCATGTTTTTGAGATGTTTCAGACATTGGATCAGATATTAGCATAATTAATTCTGATTCAAAGTAATGTCCAGCATCATCCAATCACAGCCAACCATGTTAAAATAAAATGTTACATTATAAAATTCTGAATATATGTACTGATTATCACTGTCCCATGTATGACAAACATGTTGAGTGATCCAAACATCATCTGCAGCCTGAAACTGAACTTTTGGTCAGATTTGACCGAATCTCCGAATGATTCGAAATGCATTCTGATCCTTATTTTCCTCCTAACACCATATAACGCCTCTGAAAGCAAACATTTTTAGCTTTTGGATGAACTCATTGATTCTCAATGTGAAAATACACAGTGAATAGAAGAGTGCATTTACCAATGTTAACGAATAGAACCGTATTGAACAGTGATAACAAAATAAAATACAACAAAATATGTATTAAAATAAAGCAAAATTACCCACAGATGTGTTACTGTTGAAAGTTATCCAAAATAACATGTTTTTTCAACTTTAGAGGGAATAATGTCCCAAAATCCATGTATGTGGACATCATGTTTATCAGCGCAATGATGCGTGAAAAATTTATACATTTGATAAAATGGCATATCAAACAAAACTACAGATGCTACTCTTACACCCAAACAGGTTTCAATGAAAAAGCTTAAAGAAGTTTCTTAGCAGAGGCACTTATATTGGCACTGCGCCCGTAGAAGTGCTTCACGGAAATCAACGTCATGTTATCTTCATGTGACTCGGTGCGCCATAAGTTTAACCCTTAAATGGTAGTCTAGAGTGCTGTGAACTGTTTTCAGTCAGTCTAAATTCATTAAAATTATTCTTTGTGTATAGCGAAGCCAAAATACAACATCCATGTGGATGCGGGATTGCACAAAGTTAAAGCAAGTGTATTATTCCTAATGCCAAAGTAACTCTAAAGTCGGAGAAAGTTTTTACACTTTTCGAGGAAATCAACCTACACATGGTTTACTGTACATATTAAGCTGAGGTAGGAGAAAATATTTAAACTTTGAAAAAGTTACACACTTCAGATTTACACCTCATTTAGGTAGGAAAGTACAATAGACAACAGTACACAATGTGAAGCATATTGATTCTCGTTTACTCTAAGCTAGAAAAGGACATGTGTATGTATGTGAATCAGCTTTAAATCTGTCAGGAATGGTAGTGCAGTGTGAGCCATGTCTGTCTCTGCAGGAGAGAATGCAGTCTTCAGGGCACCGGTTGAGGGATGTGGAGCAGCACCAGCCTCTGCTCAACGGAGGAGAGGAGGAGGTGGCATCCGGACGCGTCTGGTTCATCCAGGATAGCTGTGGAATGGTGTGCGCCTTCGTGACCTGGTTTCTGGTGATGTACGCAGAATTTGTGGTGAATTTTGTCATGCTGCTCCCCTCCAAAAGCTTCTGGTACTCTCTCATCAACGGCGTGGCGTTTAACTTTCTGGCTGTGTTGGCGTTGACGTCACACCTGCGAACCATGCTGACAGATCCGGTAGGAAAGAGTCCTGTGGGATATTTTGGCACATATTTTCTGTTTTACCTGCTATAATCTGCCAATATTGTTTGCTTTGAAATTGCTTTCATAGTTCAGGTAGATTAAACATGATATTTGATTCTTTAATTGTGTGTTATTGGGGCTCAGAATGTGATGTGTGCTATTAACTATTGTCTGCATATGTTTTAATTTTGGTTTTAATTATGGAAATATTCTGGGTTCAATACATGTTAAGCTCAATCAACAGCATTTGCGGCATAATGTTGATTACCACAAAAAAATATTTTGACTCATCCCTCCTTTAAAAAAGCATATATGGAGGTTACAGTGTGACACTTACAATGGAAGTGAATGGGGGCCAAAGTTTTGAGGGTTTAAAGGTTGAAATGTGAAGCTAATAATTTAATATAAGTGCTTACATTAATTCTTCTGTTAAAACTCACGTATAATTTGAGCTGTAAAATTGTTTAAATCATAATTTTTACAGTCATTTTTGAATTTTGGGTTTGTTGACATTACATAGTCACAGCAGTGAAGTTCTAAAAATTGCTAAAACCTTAAACGGTAAAGGTAGGTAAGCGATTTTATCACACTAAAATCATGTTAACACTCATAGTGTTACTCATACTTTTGAAATACTTTTGAAACGGTGAGTATTTTAAAGTTTACAGATTGGCCCCCATTCACTTCCATTGTAAGTGCCTCACTTGAACCCAGATTTGTGCTTTTTTTTTTTTAAGAAAAGGAGGGTTGAGTCAAAATATTTTTTTGTGGTACTCAACGTTATGCAAAAAATGCTGTTGATTGAGCTTAACTTATATTGAAACCGGAAAATTCCTTTAATTCACATTTTACAATTGCTTTCGCATACGTCCACAATCCGCTTATTGACGTAAAGTATAATGTGTTCATCAGGGAGCTGTTCCCAAAGGTAATGCCACTAAAGAATACATGGAAAGTCTGCAGCTGAAGCCTGGAGAGGTGATCTACAAATGTCCAAAATGCTGCAGCATTAAACCAGAGCGAGCACACCACTGCAGGTAAGTCAAACACATGATTTATAACTCATAGTGTTGCAAAGCAGGAGGGAACTGAGGCCAGATTCACAGAAATCTACTTAAGAATAATTTTTTAGAATGTCCTTAATATAAATTATAGGAAGTTCTAAAGAAGGTATCTGGCTATAAACGATGACTGTTTAAATAATTTTTTTGAACTCTTTAGGCCTATACAATGCAAGTCAATGGATACCAAAACTTTGAAGCTCCAAAAAGCTCATAAAAGTGGCATAAAAGTATTCCATACAACTCCAGTGGTTTGATATATAGAGTGGCCTCAGTTTACCAAGATCTCAAATAACGGGTGCTATTTGCTTGTGCATTCTATGAAATTGTGTGTGCGCGTCGTGGGCGTTTTGCGGGTGATTTACTAAGCACAATCGCGTAAATAACTACACGTGCAATTATGTTGGACATACCCTTCAAAAGGAGGCTTTTGCATGTTGTACTTGTACCATATGCAATTACAGTACAGCTCTCACTAAATACCATTTTATTTTTTATTCAATATGGCATTTATATGTTTATTTATTAGATTGTATTATATCTTCATAAAATCTCTGCTATTGACACCCTTCACAATGAAATTGTCATAATTCACAAAGGAAATACAATATTATATGCACGTAAAGCCATCGCACCATTTATGTATACTTAAATGAAATCTGTATTTTAAACCGCTCTTATCTTGATCATGGCAAAGTTAGCTGCGCACGAGAGAGCAAGGGAAGCTGCACAGTAACCTACAGAATTTGCACTCCCTGCTCGTTTCACAGGATCAAGACAAAACCTGTTCGGCATACAGGTGCGTATCGGCCTGCCTACTGGAAAGAACCACCACTTAAAATATTTCGCAATATTTTGGCAGTTAAAAACAATGTTTAAATCGTTAAATTACGACATGATTTGTTAGTAGGCTTATGACGTTATCAGTTAAGATATCGAGATTTAAAATAATCGAATAAAACCGTTTCTTCATGAGTATTAATTTAATTTCACATTTATGTGTCAATAAAAAGGTCGTTATTATCTGTTCTCAAAGTCTCAGTTTTGTCACTATGAACGCATGATGTACAGTGCAAATCAGATTAATACCTGCCTTTCATTCGTATTTCACTATGCTCCCGTAGTTTCCCATTCTGAAATTATTTTCATGCTTTATAAATCACTTTTGCGGGTGCAATTTGATTCATTTGCATCTAGACCGCCCTTTGTTATGCGCATCTGAAATACGCAATCTTTAAAAGACACAGACCTTTTATTAGAGTGCTATCAAGTTTGCAAACCTTTAGTAAATCGGGGCCAATATGTCGATGCAATCACTTTGGGTGTTAAGCAGATTAATATATATTTCAGTCCTTTTTATTTACTGTAAATCTCCACTTTCACTCTCACTTTCAGAATGTGAAAGTGGAGATATATAGTAACAATTTTTTTTAAAATATTGATCCGTTTCTCACCCAGTTCAGACATTTGCATTTAGAGGAACTGTCTACATGGCTAGTTATGATTCGGTTTTATAGCTATTATGATCCCTCACTGAACAAGTGTCACTTCTCCGTGTATCTTGTGTCCTAGTATCTGTAAGAGATGTATCAGGAAGATGGATCATCACTGTCCCTGGGTCAACAATTGTGTGGGCGAGAACAATCAGAGATTCTTTGTCCTCTTTACTGTAAGTATTTCCGTATTGTAGTATTTCATTCTGGAATTGCTGAGCTGTTTGTGGCTCAGTTGTCTGGAAAGGCTTTCTAGGCGTTTTGCTACGATTCCAGAGGCTGCTCAAAACTCTGCTGTGAAACGAAGAGCCATTGCACCGTTTTCAATTCATATGACCCAAATCGTTGTCAAGTGACAGATTATTTACTTTAGCCTTGGCTAGAAGATGGTAAAAATTACAATTTATAGCTTTAAGGAACACAACCAGCAACATTTTTCCCCAATTATTGTTTCTGAATTAGACTAGATTTAATAGAATATGTGGATTTAACAAGCTTTTTCTTGTGATTTCCTCCTCAGATGTACATAGCCTCCATCTCTTTGCATGCACTCTGTCTTAGCGGTTTCCACTTCTTCACCTGTGTTAAAGTTCAGTGGAATGGTGAGTAATAGACATTTGAGACTTACACTCCAGTATTGGAGGAGAGATGATATCATCTCAATAAAGGTCAAAAGCAAGACTGTGCTGAGTCATTGTAGCGTTTCACACAAGGCACTTTGTGCTCAAGAAAGCATTTTTAAACAGCAACATTTCTGATTTGTTCACACTAACATGTATAGAGACAGTCAATGAATGTGTTTACATTCACACTGATGTCTAACACCGGTTATACTTAATAAACCAACAATGTATAAGGTCATGTTAAAGCCAGAGGGGCTGTTCACACAGTATTTGCGTCCATATGTGCTGTTTTATAGTTAATTTTATAGTTAATTATAGCTAGACTGCCATTTTTGACCATTGTGCCATATCTTGCTGTTTTGTTTTAGTGTCTCGTGTAGGAGTGCCACATTTTTAGATGGTGTGGCAAGTTAGAAAGAACTTAAACTTTAAAAATGCGTCTTCAGATATGCTGCGTCCAGCAATTTTAGTACTAAAACAGGTTCTTTTGTAGAGGAAAGGTCATAAACAGTTAAATAAATGCCCCACTGGTGCACCATTTTGCCCATTACCCCTTTTGCGTTGCATGTTAACACCTTTACCAGCATTCTGGTGGCTTATTCAATGTTTGCATGTCTTTTAAATGTTTTGACTTGGGGGTGGGCGATATGACCAAAATGTTGTATCTCGATACCATAAAAACCAGTCCATGTTTCTTAAATTCTCTCAGTCTTATGTGAAGCCCTGCCCACACTGTGTTCTGTATTTACATATTGCGATATACAAAATATAGCAAAATTGACGCTTTATATCTCTGCCGTGAAATATATCGTCATATCGCCCAGCCCTATTTTGACGTCAACTTGAGAAAAACCTCAGAATTCTGGATGTACTGCAGTTTGTTTATTGTTTTAGTCAGTAGGCCAGAAATGAGGGCATTACAATATTCAAGTCTAGAATTAATAAAGGCGTGAAGAAGAGTTTCTGCATCTTTGGTGCTAAGAATGGGGCGGAGTTGCGCAATGTAATGTAGACGATTGAAAGCAGTTTTTGTGAGAGAGGAGATGTGAGCGTTGAAAGAGAGTCTGGGATCAATGATAATGCCAAGATTACAATCAATAGCGGAGGGTCTGACCAGGACACCATTAATATCAACCAACTTATCAGGGAGACGTGATAAAACACTTGGAGACCCAACTATCATCAGTTCAATCAGTTTTATCAATGTTGCATTTTATAAAGTTACTGATCATCCATGAGATGATGTCTTTAATACATTCAGAGAGGGAACTTGTGGGAAATGGGGCAGTGTGCTTAGAGCTGATATAAAGTTGAGAGTCATCAGCATAGCAGTAAAAGTTGAGGCCATGAGGGCGAATAACATAACCTTAAGGAAGCATATAGGTGATGAAGAGCAAAGGACCAAGGACAGAACCCTGGGGGACACCTTGAGAAACTGGAACAGAATTTGATTTATACTGACGATTAGATATGTAGTGTTGGCGGCCAGAGAGGTAAGAGATTAACCAGGACAGAGCAGTGCCTGAGATGCCAGTTGCAGAGAGCCTAGCGATAAGTATGCAATGAGAGATAGTGTCAAAGGCAGAACTGGTGTCTAAAAGGACCAGGAAAGTGATGCTCCAGAGTCCGCAGCCATCAGTAGATCATTAACAGCTTTGATGAGTGCCGTCTCAGTGCTGTGTAGAGGACGAAAACCAGATTGAAAAGAGTCAGAGATTGTGTGTGGCCAAATAGGATGGAAGCTGAGATGCAACCACATTCTCCATAACTTTAGACAAAAATGGTCTCTGAACAGAGATTCCCATTTCAACATCAAACATGATACATACCATAACAACTCAAATACTTATACAAAGACCTACAAATATAAACTTGGGAAATAAAAGCAAATGCAAAGATAAAATTGGCCTCATATGCCATAATAAATACCACTTACAAAGTTCAAAATTATTCAAAGGTCAAAGTAAATAAATAAGTCTTTTGGCCAGTTTTGAAAGCATCAATACACGATGCTGATTTTATATATGGGGCAAATCATTCCATAGTCTAGGGGCTGCCACTGAAAAAGCATGATTGCCATTGCACTTCTAGCGGGACCACGTAACTAAGACACAACTGGTCAGTAGAGTGCAGGAATCTTTGGGAGTGAGGAGGGATGATAAAGTCTCTTATATACAGTGGTGCCAATCCACGTTGGGCTATAAAAACAAACCTTAACACCTTATATTGGATTCTAAACTTCACCGGAAGCCAGTGAAGAGCTGCCAAAACAGGTGTTATATGGTCCCTCTTCCTGGTATTAGTTAAAATTCTCGCTGTGGCTTTCTGCACAAGCTGGAGGTGAGAAACCGAGGCTTGACTAATATCTAAATATAAGGCAATACAATTGTCCAAACGGGTAGAAATATAAGCATGCAAATCTCCAACAGAGAGGATAGATTATAGCTTAGAAATAGATCTTGTGGCACTTCAAAAAACCTTTTCACATCAGCATTTATCTGATGATTAAATCGAAGCTCAGAGTCAAAAATAACTCTTCGAATTCTTCAAACGTGATTGCATGTTTCTAGATGAAGGGTTAGGAACGAAAACTGTCTGTCGTATTCTTATCACGGTGATTCTGACCAAAAACAATAAACTCTGTCTTATCCTCATTTAATTGGAGGAAGTTATTCGCCAACCAAACTTTGACCTCAAACAAACTATTATAAAAAAGTGTAATAGATGTATAATCATCATGCTTTAAGGGTAGGTACAGTTGTAGGTCATCAGCATAAAAATGATAACAGATTACATTTTTTTTAAAACATTTTTATTAACCCCAGAGGCAGCATATATAATGAAAATAAAACCGGACCAAGGATTGAACCTTGTGGAACCCCAGGACATAGTGACAGATGATAAACAGTTCCCAATCCAGATCAAACAAGTTTTATCCTGCAAGGATGAAGAAAACCACTTAAGGGTCAAGCCCTTAATACCTACATAATCCCTAATATGTTTTATCAAAATAGTATGGTTTATAGTGTCAAGTATTGCACTCAAATCCAATAACATTAGTGCCACATACTTTCCTGAATCAGGAACTGCATGTTTAAAATCTACTGGAACAACGCCATATGCTAGACTGCTATTTATAATAGATAAAATACTAGGACAAATAGAGTGTCCACTCCTCTTTAAAAGTTACGACGTGAGAACAACTGTAAAATAAGGTCTTTAAAACAATGTGAAGTGGTTTTAAATTCAACTACAGCACTCCCTGATGGTGAGATGCTAGATCTTATGAGAGCAACTGAAAAAATCTTTAAAAAACAAATCTGTAGAAGGATCTGAGAAGATAGTGATAACCGGATTAAGCACCTTATTTATAGTAGAAAACAAGATTCTCTGATTATTGCTATTTTGTGAAATAATTCCATAGAAATATGAGGATCTGGCCACCTTAAGAGCTTTTTGATAATTTAATAAACATTCTTTAAAAATATCATAGGATATCTATAATTAATCTTTCAGCCATTTATGCTTTCCTACATTCCTTTCTAAGATTCCGTGTAGTATTATTTATCCACGGTTGGGTGTTTATTTTGGGACTCTTCGGTTTATAGGGAGCCACTGAATCAAGAATCTCAGAGATAATTCCTCAGGTCCTGTAGAGGGTGAGGTAGGGGACTCAATAGGGAAGTTATAAGCGCATTATTGTGCATGCAAACACATTCATTGCTTACTATATATCAGTTTACGAGAATTACTTTTAGAATTGTATCATAGATGGAAACTGAAGACTTTTGTCAACTTCACTAAGAATCTACTGTATATCATGCTTTTTAATGCTTGAATTTGTAATCGAATTCCTCTTGCAAAGCTCTTGGGCTTCAGAATACAGTTTTGTCAAGAGTGTCTATTGACTGATGAGATTGTATTCTGTTTTCCTTCTCTCTGTTTTTAGAGTGCAGTGATTTCTCTCCACCTGTGGCAGTGATGCTGATGATATTCCTCTGTCTTGAAGCACTGCTGTTTCTCACCTTCACCGCTGTCATGTTCGGCACTCAGATTCACTCCATATGTAACGATGAGACGGTGAGTTCACATACACAAACCTCCAGAAATCATCTGACCCCTTTTGCAGTGGTTATCTCTGATGGTTCTGGAGTTTTAGATTTGTATTTGGTCTAAATCAGGGATGATATACCTGGAGCAGCTGTGGCTCAGGTGGTAGAGTCGGCCGCTTATCGCAGAGTTGGTGGTTCGATTCCCGGCCCACACAACTCCAAATGCCGAAGTGTCATTGGCAAGACACTGAACCCCAAGTTGCTCCTGTAGTGGTTTCTAGTGCCAATTTTGTGAAAAATCACTCAACATCTTTGGGGTTTTGATTTCAGAAGAATAGACTTTATTATCACACAATAAAGCCGAGTTGCCTACCGTGAAACCACAGTAACAACAACTGAAGCATCTCTGGGTTTGGTTTCACTTAAATACACCTCCTCAAACAAGGTGTGGCTTACATGCATTATCTATCATGCTCTTCATTGACTCTGGTCTTGACCATATTAAGAAGTAAGAGAACCACCTTTGGAAGAGATCAATTCTCCCACCAGTCATGAGAGCCCCCCCAAGTAATGCTATTTATGTTTTTGCACACACCGTCAAATAGTCACACATATGTTGAGCACAAATTCCATCAGTCCACAGGCCTTTACACACAGTAAACTGCATGTTTGCCCGTCAGACATAACTGTGGTACAAATCAACAATGTTTTCATTGATTACTCCTGATTAACTTGATAAAAATATACTACATATTCCCTCCTCTGTGACTTTCTATAGTCACAAATTAACATATTTAAGCATGTATGTGCTCCTGATTTGGTCTTGTTTTTGGTTGTCACAGTTATGTAGAGTGTAATAAACAAAATATTCATCCTAATTTTAAGATTTCTTGCTTGTAGTGTAGATGTCTTCAACCCAGATACTTTGCGCATCGTAGAGGGTCACCCTTTGGGGAGAGGTTAACCAGCACTTACACCCAAGGCGTGGTTCTTCATATCTTCTTATATATTCATTGAAGGAATCAACTTCCTCCCAATTTTTGGTCTTTCTGTCCATTCAGGGTAGTTGCCATTGCCTTGGGCCATTCACATCTATCAAAGTCATCTGCTTTACTGTTGCTTGAATCCAAAATTATTTTTATCAATGATCACACACAACAGACTCTTATTCCTTCCACAATGTTATTATCCAGATATGATATTAATTTTAGTTAATTGTTCACCCCATTTCTTTTGGCAATCAGGGCATGCTAATTTTTAGTCACCACCATGTTTTCTTTTTTCCATTATTATTAAAATGTACATGAGTTCAATAACAGCATAAACAAAAAATAATTTTCCAATCCTAATTCTTCATCATGCAAACAATCCCAGGTTTGCTTAATACTTCTTTAAAAATTTTAGGCACTTCTTGTATGTAACGGTTCTCAAAGCTTTACCTCCAAAATCAATCTATAATTGATCTTCTACACAGGGTGTGATCCCCTGATAACACAGTGATAGAATGCTTGCTATTCATCACTGTGATAAAATATTTTAATAAAGCGGTTATTAAGACACAGTCGGGTTGAGTGGAACTCACAACTTCTGGCAGGTTTCTTCTAGACCTCCCTTTTGATGCTTCTTTCCTAATAGCATCCATCCACTTCCTTAAACCCAGTTCACCCTTCTTGGGCATGTTTCCAGGGCGGTGGCGCCCTGTCTTAGGCAGCTCTCATTTTGCAATTGGAGAGTCTTTACCCGTCATTGGGTCGTCACCGCTTGCCACTGGAGAATTTTACCCATCATTGGGTCATCATCTCTTGTCTCTGGTCTCGGTACCGCTCAGTCTTATTATCTAATCTTTAATAATCTGGTATCAGCAAACAGCTATTTTCCCTTGATTCAGGGAGCATCACCTGAGAACCGTCACAGCCAATGGAGCATCTACAACAGCTCAAACATTGAGACAGTACAAAACCTGGTTAAATTCACAAAGCATTATTCAAAGTTCAACAATCTATTGAAATTGTCCAAATGAAAAGTAAAATGCAACAATTGAACTCATTTATAGTTCACTAATTTCCATTCAAGTTGTTATGTTTTTTCCTTTAGCAAAGGTCACAAAAGACCTTGTCTCTTGGTGAAGACTGACCATCAGAACAAATCAAAATACATGATCGCCTCTGTCAAGCTTCTAAGATGCTTAATTTAAATCATCACTTTAATTTAATAATTTCTAAGTAGTTTTAGAACCCACATTTATTCTTCCAGATGTACATTCAACCAAATCTCTTATCTTTAGTATGAGCACTTCACTTCAAATTGCCCTCTGAATATAACAAATCTTTAATCATGATGAGGAAAGCTGCTTGAACCTTTCCTTCATATTACTGTATCGAACATTATTGTCAAATCACATCATTTTCCATATAAAAGAAAATCAAAAGAAAATAAAACAATTTAGTGATATGGTTTTAGCCCACTTAAAAACTTAAACTGAGAGCGAGAGGGAAAGAATTTTGAGGGAGAGATTGCACTCCTTCACACTGTTGTTACAGTTATTCCTTTTTTCTTTCTTAGAAAATCACAATAACACATTTATGTAATTCTACAACAGAGAATAGTGATAAATGTAATTTAATAAAATGATATAATCAAATATATTTTATTATATTATCTGCTTTCAACCTTTGCCATTGTAAACCATCTTCAAGAAAACTTCTAGAATTTCTACTTCTCTTATCCCTTCCCTCCACATGCAATAAAAATAATGCGCATTTGTATTCAGACCATTGAGAAATTTAAGTTTTCGTGTTAAATTAATAAACTTCCTTATGATTACTGTCTCCCTTTTCTTACTCTTTCTCAGGAGAAGGAACTGTCATTATGTCAAATAAACCAACATAAATCACCTTTTTAAATTAACAGAAAATAAATTAAAGATTTTAAACAAAATAAAATAGTAAAGTGGCACATTGAAAGTTCAGACAAATATCTTGTGTTTTGCAATAATTGATCAGTAAAATACATTATGTCCTTTGAATTTCTTACAATTCTCATTTTTTATATCCTAATGTTATCATCATTTAATAATATGATTTTTCAGTTATTATCGTCTTATACTTATCAGCATTTCATGATCAATTATTCAGTTAAATAGCAGAGACAGATGTCACTGTGCATAAACTGTATACCTCTAAAATTGTATTTTCATGGATTTAACTCAAAATAAAAATAGCTTACTAGAAATAGTCACTTAATTAACTCCTTGCAGCACTGATTAATCTTTTTCTTTAAAGTGAGGGTAGTCTTTGGAAAATTTAGGGGAGTAAACAATCCAATATGTTACTCTTACTTTGCCACTAAGTTTTAATATTTAACCTTCACATCAACAAATTCGCAATTATATGCTGGATTTAAATTTAGACCCTCAGAACAATTTAGACATGGATATTGCACCCATGGATGGCAGTTGGAGAATCAAACATCCAATTAGTCATATATGACTGAAATCAACTTATTAAGAGAAATTTGAATCCACAATTGAATTGTCAATTTAGTAATGATTACCAGCATTCATGATAGTAGGAGGGCCAGTCATATAACCGGCCACATACTGTATTTCTTAGTCTTAATTCCTTTTCTCCGAACTGTTTCCTGTAACATAAGCTTCTTCAATAAATCACCTGGCTCAGCAATCTGCAGTGGTGAGAGACTGGTTCCAGAATGAGTTATTGAAATGACTTACACAATGCTGACAACAGAGAGAGTAAAACATAGTTAGCATCAATTTCACACAGAATAGACACATGAACATCAAATTATTTATGATATTCAATTTAATCTTAATGTTTCTCCATGGGTTTCACCTAATATCAATCTCCAGTTTTTCTTTAGTATTACCAATATTTTTTCAATCAAATTCACCACATATTGGGACTTATTTCAATTCTATCTGGCATGACTGGTCATAGAACAAACCCAAGAAACAACTTCTCTAAGCAAATTTGAAACGTAGAGAACATGAAATGATTTAAATTATTCTTAAATTTATTTTCTTTAATTCTAGTCTTAGTGACCACTTTCAGTGTACCCATGATCAACCAATGCCTACACTGTATATATAAAACAAGAAATAAAATAAAAATATCTAATCTTAAAAGAATCTGCTATCTCTTTTTTCTAAATTCGGGGGCCCCCTGTGTTTGACTAGAGACATTATGAGAGACACCGGATTTAACCTCTCTGTTCACTATCAGGTCTCACTCAATCTCTCCAGTCAGACATTCCCTAGCAAAAATAAAATAAACACTATCTGTCTTATTTTTGTTGGTTGATCAAGTTTACACCAATAAAGTTGCACACACATGTACATTGTTCTCCAGACATATTTAAACACATCAAAAATAAAACATATAATCCTGGGTTTTTAAATGTATATATCAAGACATTATAGTTTAATTTAATATTGTTAAAAATGTTATTCTCTCATATTGGACTAGACAGAACATAAAACAGACACATGAATGTGAAATTTTCACATTTAAGATTTATTTTTCATATTCCAATTTTAAAATCCTTCTTTTTAATCTCCCTTTACCATTTTCTGTGGCTTTGATAACTACTGGCCTCACTACGAGAAGTACCATCCACATTCTATCTAAAATATTTGGAGCTGACCTTTGGGAGCTGACCTTTAGGGTCACATAGGGAGGTATTTTTAAAAAGGACCCTGTCATTTTACCCTCCTCTGCATCCCTCAGCTTTTTCTCAGTGAATTTTAAACTTACTGGACATAGCTTTTACTTTATTCTTTTTATTTTTCCTGTTTATTACTTTTCCTGTTTTTAGTTTTTACTCTTATATTTTTATTTATTGATTTTTTTAACCTTTTAAGCTAAATGTCTTTCTTAATCAATTTCCTTATCTTCTTCTAATATATGAATTATTATACCCCATACATGAATACATTTCCTATATGTTTGTCAATTTACCTTTAGGATCAGTCTTCATCTAGATCTTAGTTTTTATTTCTCCACTGGTTCTTTCTTCATTTTTACTTGGCATATAAAAATGAGAAATTATTTTAGCACCCTTAATTTAGATAAATCAATACACTTAGAGAATAAATGAATCTCTTGTTTTTTTAAATGTATTTCCTTATACACTAATCTTCAACGGCAATATTTTGAAACAAATTTCCCAATTTCTTTCACCTTTACTTTTTAATACACAAAGTTCATTCAAGTCACTTTATTATTTATTTATTTCGCTTTCTCATTTCTTTGAGATTTTACACAGTGGACTTCTAGATTTTACTCTTTCCCCTGGAGTTTTACCTTATGTAATATAACAACACTTATCTTAACTACAACCTTTGTTTAAATTCCAATTACTTAGTTGACTTCAGTTAAATGCAATACACTGGACTCAAAGCTTTAATTCTTATTCTTATTATTTTATTTTTCTCCTAGCTTTTTTTTTTTTTTTTTGATTTTTCAAACTGATTTTAATTACTTACAGTTGTTTCATTTTTTTATTTCAATTTCAAATGTTTTATTGTTACTTGTCCCTGTGCTTTAAAGGCTAAACTTTAAGCACAGATATCTCTTTTGACATCACAAATTCTCTATATGAAGTTCACTTGTCTTCTGTGAATAAATAGTTTGGAAGCTCAGTATATTTTTACCGTCCGCTGCCAGCTGCTAGTTCTAAAAAAAAACCTCACAGCTCAGATTTTAGTTTTCTATGTGTTACCTAAGGAAATTTCCTTCCACAGTTTTATGAGACAGCTTTCATTTCCAACATTCATTCAACATATAAATGACAAACTTTCGTTATTGGACAGCTTTTCTCCATTCATCTTGTCTCTTATTTATTTATTAGGCTCATAAAACATCCACTCTGTGTTCCTTTTATTGTTTAAGGATTCATCAGACATCTCAATCCCTGTACTAGGTTTATATTTGTATTCAGTCATACACTTCCATACACGCACTTTCAAACACAGACTCAATTACATTCACAACCACTGAAATGTCACACTTAGTACACACACTAGGCCTTTATAAACACAGAGCTCACAATAACACAAAATAATTCTAGAACGCAACTATTCTACCACTCCTCTTGAGTGACCCGTTCCTACAGGATTTATAAACATAAAACAATTAACAAAAATTTACTGTTATCCATCAAGGCCCACTTAACAGTAGAAAACAATTAACAACAATTTTACTGTTATCCATCAAGGCCCACTTAACAGTAGAAAACAATTAATTACATGCAATTATTTCTTCTGGAATCAAAACCCTTTATTTATTCTTATTTTCCTTTTTTTTTTATTATTAGTTTAGAAGAGCTTTTTGAGCGTTCTTACCACCACAGGCAAACTGGCAAGTAACACAAACGTTTATAAGCAAAATATGCTTACCTCTTAATGGTGGCCACCGTGTTTGTGTTCGCCTTCCCAGCCAGCCCGCGATGTAACGACTCTGCTCTCTTCTGTCCCTGTTCGGGCGCCAATTGTAGTGGTTTCTAGTGCCAATTTTGTGAAAAATCACTCAACATCTTTGGGGTTTTGATTTCAGACTTTATTATCACACAATAAAGCCGAGTTGCCTACCGTGAAACCACAGTAACAACAACTGAAGCATCTCTGGGTTTGGTTTCACTTAAATACACCTCCTCAAACAAGGTGTGGCTTACATGCGTTATCTATCATGCTCTTCATTGACTCTGGTCTTGACCATATTAAGAAGTAAAAGAACCACCTTTGGAAGAGATCAATTCTCCCACCAGTCATGAGAGCCCCCCCAAGTAATGCTATTTATGTTTTTGCACACACCGTCAAATAGTCACACATTTGTTGAGCACAAATTCCATCAGTCCACAGGCCTTTACACACAGTAAACTGCATGTTTGCCCGTCAGACATAACTGTGGTACAAATCAACAATGTTTTCATTGATTACTCCTGATTAACTTGATAAAAATATACTACACTCCCAACTTGGCAATGGCTAGCCGCCATTGGTGTGTGTGTGTGTGTGTGTGTGTGTGTGTGTGTGTGTGTGTGTGTGAGAATGGGTGATTGGGACACAGTGTAAAGCGCTTTGGTAACCTCTAAGGTTTAAAAAAGGCGCTATATAAGTGCAGACCATTTACCATACAGTCAGCTGGTCATAATCGCAAAATAAACCCCAAACAGGGTGATTTCCCCCGTCATAAAGCAGAGGGGTCTTGTTCCACCCTGAAAGTGTTTATTTTGTAACAATGAACTGCTGATTGGACATCATCCCACTTATTACAAGAATATGTATTTTTATGTAACAAGAAAGAGACTGTGAAATGACACGTGAGACGCATACCACCAAAGCTACAGTATGTAGGAAAATGGTTTCCTGAGACAGTCAATTATACAGTTTTGTGGTCATTATAGAGAAATGTTTGACTGCTGAAAGCTGCAATTGACCAATTAGAATCAAGTATTCCAGAGAGCAATATTATAAATATATGCATGTTTCTTCAGCTTCTGGCACTTTTAGCACTGTGGATTCTAGAAAATAAAGTCTCGCTAAAAATAATGTTCACACACTCACTAGATTGTTTAATTTGTCTACCAACAGTGTGTGTACATGCATCACAGGAGATAGGCCTGCTCGATTATGGCAAAAATCATAATCAAGATCATTTTGGTCAATATTGAGATCACGATTATTTAACACAATTACTCATTGACTTTGGAAACATTTGGAAGCATTTATTGAACTTTTATTCTTTTAAACAGTGGATTTCCTTGAACTTGAAATGTAAACTGCACTGGGTAGGGGAGCTATTCACTTTGAAAAGCGGTATTCAAAGCACTTTACACTGCGTCTCATTCACCCATTCATACACCAATGATGGTAGAGCTGCCATGCAAGGCGCTAGCCTGCCATTGGGAACAACTTTGGGTTCATTGTCTTGCCCAAGGACACTTCGGCATGTGGAGTCGTGTGCGCCAACCCTGGGATTAGTAGCCGACCCGCTCTACCACCTTTTAGACATCCCTCTCTGTGTTCACATGAATACCTCACCAAGACGAGCATTTTGGCAGAATTTCGAAATGTATTTGACCATTCAGGTGTGCATTAGTGCGAGCATGTTCAGCACACACATACGCCGCCTGTCAATCAAACAGTGCACAGCTGTAACAACTGTAACTACATCGCTAGTGGCTTATAAAATTACTTTCAACAGCATAATATGGAATTTCTAGTAAGTGACACAGGCCTAGGCTATCACAAATATAGCTGGTTATTTTTTTCGTTATTGACGTTTTAATCCTACACACTCTCGGGCAAAATCGTAAGGATTTAAACAACATATCTTAAATTTGTCTAATTTGTATGGTGTTATACGATTGCATTCGTATACATTTGTACAACTTTCACTACAGCGAGTGACGTCGCTAATATTAATAAGCATGTCCTTAACGCCTCGTGCGTCAAACTCACGTTTACTTGCGCATTAGACATCCGGCATTTGCACGTGATGAAATCATACAAATTCATACGAACGAACTCGTACGAAATCATAGGAAATAGCCAACTCGTAAAATACGTACAAATTTTCATGGGACTGGGATGTTTTAATCTGTCTGATTGTCTTGTTGGGTAAGTAAAATTCTCTTTCACTTGCCCCTTCAAAAATCCACTTGTCCTGGAGAAGCGTTAATGTCGAACCCCGATTAAATATTGTATTCAGCGTTCTCCGATAACAATCTGCAGTAGAGCTCCTGAAGTAAATATACGTTGTTTTAAAGGAGTTTTAGATATTATTTTGGAAAACAAGCCAAAAACATATTTTGTTCCAGTGTATAATGGGCAAAGACTACACTCTCTCACCTTTTATGTTCACTTCGATCCATCTTTAACTCACAAAAAACAAACGTTCTCTTCTTAATAGAGCTGCGTTTCAACGATTTTCTTCATGATAAGATACACACAGTGAATGTGACGCATCTATTAAAATTTACTACGTCGCGAGCCATCACGTTATAATCTAGCTGCTGCAAATGCGTACGAGTGACGAGTGTTCCCGCGCCAGAATGTGCATCAGCCGGGAGAAGATTAAATCTCTTCCCCGGTCACTTCACGCAACTCATAGATGCGGTGCTGACCGCACAGAGAAATGCTGATTTTGCACATTATTTTCATAACCCGCTTCCTTAATATTTGAACTTTAATAAAGAGTAAAAAAAGTTTAAGAAACACCCATGTAAATGCTGTAAAGTCCCACAAAGAATCTACACCCACCAAACTCCCAAACGAAAACTTTGCAGATTACAGAAGAATTTAAATGCATGATATTCAACAATTCTTCACACCCCATAACCCTTTCATTTGTTTTAAATGAAATATTTATCAATTTAAAGCGACAGAAAAGAGATGTGCATGTTTACATACAATGATACATTATTCCTCTGAATTTGAATGAACTGTACTTGGTTTCTATGAACATGCAGACCATATTAACCATAACTTTGCATTTCCTGTTTGAGCTGCACAGGAAATCGAGCGGTTAAAGAATGAAAAGCCCACATGGGAGCGGCGAGTGCGATGGGAAGGGATGAAGGCTGTTTTCGGCAGCCCACCCTCTCTGCTGTGGTTCAATCCTTTTGCTGGACTCCGCCTCCAGCACCTGCTGATGGTCCGTGCTTGGAAGGGCGGGGCCGAGTTCTCTGTTTGAAGAAGAATGCTGTCTATACTGGCATGACCGTCTACTTTCATGCCTATAACCCTCTCACACAAGACATGAGACTTCTACCTTAATGCTGGTGCAGGTTTGGAGGTACTGCAATGAAAACCTAATAATAACTGATGTCGCCCCTGGAACAAAGAGGCTACGACTCGATACAGCCCGTCTGTGTCCACATTATTACCTCGTAAAGCAGATCACAATTGTTATGCTCGTTTTGTCTTCATGAATGATCACACTCATGGGTTTGATTTATTTTTAAGTGCACAATCTTTTTTTTTTGTTTTAGTTTTTTTTAGCAAAACAAACTTTATGGAAATGTAAACGTTGAAATATTTGAAGGGGGTCTATATCCGTTATTTAGCCTAAAGTAGTTGCAACTTGCTATTTAAATAGAGCTCCTGTGTGACAAATATCACGTTTAATTCGGTTAACAAGCAGTGATTATTTAAACAAAAACAGATCATTAACTAAACTGAAATTTGTAGAGGAATGTGTGTTGCCAAAAACAGTTCTTGGGTGAGTTTCATGAAAAAGTCCGGCTCATATTTCAGCCCAGAATCTAAAGAAAAAATAAGACATTATATTAACAAAGAAAACAAAACCTATTTTTAGGACGCTTAGGATTGTTTTCATTGTGATATGTTCAACGCATTAAAAATATTTACGCAATGAATCGCATGCCCACGGACCATTCCTGGAAGATTCCTGAGAAATGCAAGCTTGTAGTACCACCTGTTTAATCCAGAGGGCAGTAATTGAAATTTCAGCTGTATGAGCAACACACAGTTTATACAGTGAACAACCATCCAGCAGCAACAAAACAAACATGCGTTACGTTCTTGCGTTCAAAACACTTGATGGAGCGCAAATGCGAACTAAATGATCTCAAGATGTGTTTAAGGAGTATTAAACTATATTTAACTTGACACAGTGACCTAAACATTTTAAGTTTATGATGCAACACACCCGAGACGCTACACAAGCATGTCTGACGCAGGTGTAGATTGACGGGCTCTTAAACAAGCCCTCATAATAAATCTCCAACTGATTGATAAAGTCACTTGTGACATGGATTGCTGTGAACTGTGTGCCAATGATCGACTTATGATCAATAATATGGTAGTAAACAATACATTGTATTCTAAAGCCGCTTTTTTTATCGTCTTATCAATGATTAACTCTTCTGCCACAAGAATGTAATGCATTTTAAGTATCTGAATATTTATATATATATTCTATACATATCTATATGTATATATATATTTCAAGCTTTCTTCAGCAGAACACAAATGAAGAATAAAAAAAGTTCAGAATAAAAGTCCATATGACTCCAGTGGTTTAATGTATCCAGAAGTGATTTGATAGGTGTTTGTGAGAAACAGATCAATATTTAAGTAAATTTTTACTATAAATTATCCCTGCTCAGTCAACCTTCAATTTATCTTTCACATTCTTCATGCGTACTCCCCCTACTGGGCAGGAAGAATAATTTCTTGCAAAAAAGGACTTCAATATTGATCTGTTTCTCACCCACACCTATCATAACACTTCTGAAGACATAGATTCAACCACTGGAGGCTTATGAATTACTTTTATGCTGCCTTTATGTGCTTTTTTGAGCTTCAAAGTTCTGGTCACCATTCACTTGCATTGTATGGACCTACAGAGCTGAAATATTCTCTAACATTCATTTGTGTTCAGCAGAAGAATGTTAGTCACACATCTGGGATGGCGTGAGAGTGAGTAAATGATGAGAGAATTTTCATTTTTGGGTGAACTCTCCCTTTAATGAGAGTGAGACATTTTGGCGAGAAAATGAGTTAATGCACACAATCTTAATGGTCCTAAAAATACAAAATACATTACAAAATGCTAGTCATAAATAAATAAATAAACAATGCAAAATATAATTTCTTATTTTTGTCTTTTGAGTTTGGGGTTAAATTCAACCCGGGCATGTCTTTGGTAAATTCACCCTCTTAGGTGTTAAGAGTTTGCAGCTAGTTTTGGCTGACTTCATCTTATCTTTAGCACATAACCTCAATAATGAAGTCATTTTAAAATCATATTGTCTTCATATTGTAGAGAGAGTTATAGCCTCATTCCGTAATCTGGAAATTAATGCCATGTTCTGTGAGATAAAGACAAATCAAACTTTGATAAACATGAAGGATGTCCTTTGTGCACATGAAGCCCAAAGGTACTGAGCCAGGAACTCTTAATTAACATGTAGCTTATAAATGAAACACAATGCAGTGAAATGAGGTGATACGCAGGCACGTTACTCTGTATATCCCTCCAAACTTAGACCCGTGAGCTCATTATTAGAGAATAAATGATGCTGCACATTCAGAGGCTGACTATCATGTTTTGTTTTATGCTGTTTCTTGTGACTGCTTTTATATGTGACCAATTATTTTCAAAGCTGGGACTCGTTTGGCAGGGTTGACACGACACGTGTAGAGTTGCATCGATCGCACTGTGTGAATCTCACGAAGCCAGTCAAGAACATGTGCAGGTCATATTTCACCATAAATTCAAAAGAAAACAAATCAAAGAAATTTTTATGCATTAAGATAATTGAGTGTAGTTTTAGAACTAAGAACGTTTTTGCATTGTGACATCATTTTCAAGACAAGCACATTTACCAACCGAAATTCTCTTTAATGCAGCGTGCAATAAATTATTACAATTTTTTATCTGATAATCAATTTGTCCTATTTTGTCGCAAATAAAAATGTATAAATTATAAATGTGAGTTCAAACAGGATGATTTGCATTGCTGTATTACTAATTAGTTAATCAGAATAATCATTTAGAATAATGAAAATGGCAAAAACAAAAATTCAAATGAAATTTTAAATTTTTTTGCTTTGATTTGGGGGTCAAATATGAAAATGTTCTTGATATGTTTTAGAGATCCACCCTACTAACTGGTTTGATTAAACTATTTTTTTATTCCCAATCAGTACATTTTAGTAATAAATTGACATAGAAGAAAAATAATATCAGTGCATGAGAATTAAATCACTTGAGTACGTGCAAGCACGAGCGAGTGAGTGTTACGTTAACAATGCTGGTTGTCGTGTAGTTTTAAGCATTGATTTAAATGTCTGATGACCGTCATCCTTGTATAATGGCCAGTCAAAACAACCCCAACTGTGTGTTCAACACCAATAACCAAATATGACTAAAGATAAACAGAAATGGAAAGTCTGAGCCAGTACCGACAATTGATATTTCCATAAATCTAATAAAACTGCATAACTGGAAAGACTGTGTCCCAATTTGACGTATGACTCTGCCATAAATATCAGTATAATTCCAGCATTTTATTTATATTAAAGTTATTTTTGTGTGCCAATTTTATTATCTATTCTTACAACTGGCATTGAAAACCCTTATTATACACATTCCCTAAAGATATCTTATCATTACGAGGGTTGTGGCGTATAACTGGCTTTTTATACCGTATGATGGAACTCTGAACTGGAATGACGGAGTAATTTATTATATTTCATGAAATGTTTTGTGAGCATTTTTCTGTAAAGGGAATGTGTACTAAATGCAGTACCTGAAGATTATGTTTAGAATTTGATAAGAGAAGACTTGCCTTTTATCAGCACATCCTTAAGATTGTATCTCATGCTTTTTGTACGTTGGTTTAAATGGGTAGAAGAGGGACAATTATGTTATTTGCATCAGATCTGTTTTGCAATATGTACTACTACTACTACCACAGTATTCGCCTGACCTCAACTCTTGTTTATAAAATACACTTAAGACTTGTAATTCTAGATATTACTTGACTGTAAAAACTTAGGGAAATGTTTTTTTTTTTTTTTTTTACCATTTATTACCACGAAGAGCCTCAAAAGAATGATATTAGTGCAGGTTATTTTAAATCCCTTGAACTTCCAACAAATGATAATCCCATGATCAGTGTGGTGCCTGTAGCTATCATTTTACCAACAGAAGTTCATCTGGAATATTTGTTTCCACATTTCCACAATGTAATTCTACAGGGTTCACTCACTAGGATGTGGGTTATTGATCTAAATATAGCTTCAAGCTCACTATATCTGTGTCTGAAGTTGGCATGGGAACAGGGTTTGCAGCCGGAAAGCAAAGATTATAAAACTATGTCTGTAATAAATAGTGTAAACCAATATTATTTAGATACTTTCATGAAGTGTCATACATGTATGATGTTCTTTTACATAATAAAGTCATTAGATTGGAAAGCTTCTGAAGGCTTGTTTATAAATCTCGGCTGTCTGATATGAAATAAAATGGTGTGAAGATAGTTTTATTGAATACAGCACAACAGTATCACTTGTTCTTTGCATTATACGGTCAGTGTTTTTGGTGATGTATTATTTGACAACACAAATCACTTGTTGATTATAAAATTGAAATGCAACATCCACAACTGTTCCATCATTTGATAGAGATTATACTCGCAAAGAACAATTTATAGGCGATGATGCATTTTAGAGCCGAGCATATCTAGCAAAAAACGATCACAATAAAAATGTCTTTGAAGTTTCGAGATTTAAAAATCCATGATTTGGACAGAAAATCACCCAAAAAAACTTTTTTTTAAATAATCCTCGCAAACACATTTATTAAACACTACGAAACTGACTGGTTTTGGTTTGTTCTGCACTCAAAAAATATTCGGCAACACTGAAGCCCATATTTATAATGCATTAGTAATGTCTCATAACACACCTTATAATATGTTATAACTTCAGTTATAATACATTATAATACTTACCTATTCATAGTTATACTTCAGAGTATAATGCATTATAACACAAGCAACATCAAAGTTATGATGCATGATATACTGTATATTTGTAATATATAAATATTAGGTATGCTTTAAGTAAAGTGACAGAAGCAATGTCGTCTTATAAACATCTATAAGATCATTTAAAGTGGTTCTAAGACATAAACATTACACATGTTGATCAGACATGTAGCCAATCTTCTTGGGTGTAAACACAAATAAATACATTAATTCATAATTAAATTAAACTGATTCTATACTGGACTCTATTCAATAAACTTGAATGTTTGTGCATCTTATTTGGAGACTTATTTTATTATTGTATTGTATTTACAAGTCTATGTTATGGCTGTTTATATGAAGATATTGCTTTTGTAACTTTACTTAAAGCAGGCAAATACCACTTATAATATGATTATAAAGCCAGTTTACACTATACAGCACTTTATGATTAACTTTATTCACTTCTGCTGCATTCAAATTGGATGTTGCTTGTGTTATAATGCATTATAATCTAAAGTAAACTATGAAGGTGATACTATAGGGGATGTCTTACTGTATATTGCATTATAACTGTAGTTATAATTATTTATGAGAAGTTATATCTTATTATAAGGTGTATTATGAGACATTATTAATGCAGTTTAATGCCTTTACAATGCATTAAAAATATGGGGTTTATAGAAAGTGTTACCAAATAATGTATACTATTTCCAAGATTTACAAATTAAAATTTCATAACCAATTTCCATCATATTACGTTCTGCAATTTTTTACGAAATTAAATCAATACATAAAATATTTATGTTTTTGTAATTCTATTTTGTTAAAGATTTCTCAGTTTATTTTGATGGAATTTTGTTATGAAATTTAAATGTATAAATCTTAAAACTATATTTTTGAGTGTGTTTAAGTACAAGCCAAGCTTCACTTTACTGTTTTAAATTAAGTAAAAAAAATAAAAAAATCTATAAAACATAAATAAAAAATGAAAATGTTTTATTTATTTTTTATATATATATATATATATATATATATATATATATATATATACACACATACACACCCACACACACACACACACACACAGAGAAAAAAGTAAATAAAAGGTCAATGATCTCTAACCATGCATTGAAGAATTATGAATTCAGCACTATATACACTGATCTTTCCAAGCATGTGTAAAATATTGTCCAATAGTCTAAATTAAATGAACTGTCCATTGTGATTTTTGGAGTGATGGTCTTATGTCAGTGTGTCTTCACTTCTGATGTACTCTCCAATATCAGCCTGATGGAAAACCACGATGGACATGGGGTCAACCTTCCGACAATCCTGTGTGGTCTTTGCCGCGACTCCAAAGCCCTGAAATGAGATGACAATTTTACGTTTTCAAATACTCAATGTTTTATGCAATACTATGAATATCCTCTTTTCTCTTTAGTCACACGTTCACATTCAAATACTAGCAATGTCAAAACCAGTTACGTGTAAACAAACAGTCTCTAGGCTTCACTTTACTCGCTGAATAATACAGACACGTCTTTGTTTTAAGGATGGTTATATGGTTCATGTCACTGTTCACAAAATAGCACCTAATAAATGTGACCTAGGCAGTTAAATGCTGAGAAACTTCCTTCTAGTCGCATGATAAGAGTATTTCCACCTTTAGCATTTTCAAACAGTAATCTCTTACCAGCGGTACATCAGCCATTGAATACACCACCACTCCCTGGTACTGCACAGTGTTTTCTGTAATCCTGCCCAGTCCTGACTTCATAATGTGATTTCCATACAGGAAAGACTGCTCTGAGCCAGGCTTCACCCACACCTTAAACTGCAATGATATACATAAGATGCATTCGATTTTGAACAGATTATATATTTATATTAGGGTTGTCACCAGTCCAGGACTTTCCAGGATCGTACCAGTTTTTGGCCATCTGTCCTGGATTGACACATTATGATTTCATACATTTCCATTGAATTTTGTGATTAGTAGAACTTAAAATATTACTATTATTATTATTTATTTTTTGTGTAAATGTTTATGTACATTTATTTGAATTCCTTTATTTTAAATGTGTATGTGGAGCGGAGGGGGGCGGGGCCGGTCGGAATATCGCGTGCCCGGTCCCCAATCGGCCTGATGAGGCGCGCGAGGGATAAAGGCGGCCGGTGACGATGGTTCGAGAGAGAGCGAATTACGGACATGTCCGCATGTGTGTTTGTTTATGTTGTGTTTTAAGTTTCTTATTAAATTATTATTTATGTTGACAAGCCGGTTCTCGCCTCCTCCTTGCCCATCCTTTAACTGTTTTACAGTGTAAAAAAAAAAAAAAAGATAAATCATGTCAGAACTTTTTCCACTTTTAATGTGACCTATAATGTGAACAATTCAATTGAAAAACAAACTGAAATCTTTGTGGGGGAAAAATGAAAATTAAAAACCTTACAATAACCTGGTTGCATAAGTGTGCACACCCTCTTATAACTGGGGATGTGGCTGTGTTCAGAATTAACTAATCACATTCAAACTCATGTTAAATAGAAGTCGTTACACACCTGCCATCATTTAAAGTGACTCTGATTAATCACAAATAAAGTTCAGCTGTTCTAGTAGGATTTTCCTGACATTTTCTTAGTTGCATCTCAGAGCAAAAGCCATGGTCCGTAGAGAGCTTCCAAAGCATCAGAGGGATCTCATTGTTGAAAGATATCAGTCAGGAGAAGGGTACAAAAGAATTTCCAAAGCATTAGATATACCATGGAACACAGTGAAGACAGTCGTCATCAAGTGGAGAAAATATGGCACAACAGAGGCATTACCAAGAACTGGACGTCCCTCCAAAATTGATGAAAAGACGAGAAGAAAACTGGTCAGGGAGGCTTCCAAGAGGCCTACAGCAACATTAAAGCAAATGCAGGAATTTCTGGCAAGTACTGGCTGTGTGCTACATGTGACAACAATCTCCCGTATTCTTCATATGAATGGGTGGCAAGTCTGAAGCCTTTTCTTACAAAGAAAAACATCCAAGCCCGGCTGAAGTTTGCAAAACCAAACCTCAAGTCTCCCAAAAGCACGTGGGAAAATGTGTTATGGTTTGATGAACCCAAGGTTTAACTTTTTGGCCATAATTCCAAAAGGTATGTTTGGCACAAAAACAACACTGCACATCACCCAAAGAACACCATACCCACAGTGAAGCATGGTGGTGGCAGCATCATGCTTTGGGGCTGTTTTTCTTCAGCTGGAACCAGGGCCCTAATCAGGGTGGAAGGAATTATGAACAGTTCCAAATACCAGGTAATTTTGGCACAAAACCTTCAGGCATCCATTAGAAAGCTGAAGCTGAAGATGAAGAGGAAGTTCACCTTTCAGCACGTCAACAACCCAAAGCAAACATCCAAATCCACAAAAGCATGGCTTCACCAGAAGAAGATTAACATTTTGGAATGGCCCAGCCAGAGCCCAGACCTCAATCCAATTGAACATCTGTGGGGTGATCTGAAGAGGGCTTTGCACAGGAGATGTCCTCGCAATCTGACAGATTCAAGATGACATCACAAGAACCTGGCATTTTAACAGGGGGTGTGTAGACTTTTTATATCCTGTGTGTGTATATTCTTAATTTTTTTGCCTCAAGTCCATATTCATTTCTGACCATAACATAAACGCACTTATATATAGAAACCTATACATTTATACATGAACAGATATATCATCAGAATGACTCTGTACCTTGGCATATGGTGCGAGGAAGTCGAGAGCCGTGATGTGCAGACGGAATTTTTGTGTCTTTGTAAACTTTCCGAAACATGTGCCAACTGATACCAGTTTATCTCGGGAGATATTCGTAGCCAACTTAAGGATTTTCTCACTAGGATGAAAAGTTCAAAAGAATAAAGATTACTATAACATAAGACGTTACATTATCATTAGACCAATCATATCAGGAGAAACAGTCTCACCTCATGTAATAAACTCGATCATTATGAAGTCTGAAACAGTACGTTCCATCAGGTCGATCAACAAGAAGTTTGATGTTCTCTCCAATGCTGGAAACACAAGTACAACATAATACAAACATAAACAATGACGTCACACCTGCGTCTGTGTGCATTTTTTAACGATTGCCAAAAGCATCTTACAAAATAATCTGCAGCCGTTACAGATTAAAATAATTGTTGACATTTCAGGGATTTTTACATTAAATAGATGTTACCCAAATATTATAATCCACAAACAAAAATCGTTCCAAAGTTAATGAATACAATAAAATAAATACAAATGTACTGTATCTATGACTTAGTATCATAATTGACAAAAAATTATATATAATAAAGCTTCAGTTGAGCTGTAATTGTTTATTAAATGTGTCATCATTAATTTGAATGTCTTTCAATGAAACTGCATTGTTCAAACACAAGTTTTGATACAGTTGGGAATAACATTAACTAAAATTATATACTCTTGTTAAGTCCACCATATACAGTACAAATATGTTTTGAAATATGTTTTCTATATTTTAGCTTGGTTGTCGCTTTAAAGGACAGCAAACAAGCTGGTAAGAATATTTAAAGAAGCCACTTACTATTTAGAGAGCTTTTCAAACATAGTTTTCGTCTCTTCGTCCGTTAATGGACGCATGATAAATGTAATAATTTCGTTGTTCCTGAAGTATTTAAATAACACGGCAGTATTCTCACTGAACACACCACGTGATGACACGCTCAGGATTTCGTCGCACATCTATGACGTCATTTATTTTTAAATAAAGTTTATTGTTCAGTTTCGAATCAACACTCTGCCGATCATGGCGACCGTAGACGTGGAAGACGAGAGTATTTTGGCGTCGATCTTTAAAGACAGCTTTCCAGACAACTGGAGAGAGAATCCGGACATCACGACGTATTTATCGGAGTTGAGCTCGTATGGTGTGGATAAATTAAACCGTGAGCCGGAGCGTCTGTCGGAGGAGAGAGCTCAGATCCTGCAGCAGACCCGAGAACTGGCCTTCAGTAACTATAAAACTTTCATCAGGACAGCTGACTGCACAAAACACATATACACTGACTTCAGCAGAGTGGAGAACAGTGTGTCTAAACTACTCAACAAACTACCCAGCTTTGGAGAGAAATGCAGGTCAGCACTTTACTAGTGTTATAGCTTGACGTTGAAACAGGAAGTGGGCTGATAGATAGATAGATATAGATAGATGGATGGATGGATGGATAGATATAGAAATGAGAGATAGATAGATAGAGATAGAAATGAAAGAGATGAGAGATAGAAATGACAGAGAGAGATATATATATTAAAGATGTGTGTGGTATGTATGTATATATATATATATATATATATATATATATATATATATATATATATATATATATATATATATATATATATATATATATATATTAGTGTTATAGCTATAAAGAGATAGATTGAAGGTGGATGGATGGATGGATATATAGAAAAGACAGAAAGAGGGATAGACAGAACATCAAGATAGATAGATACGACAGAGTGATAGACAGAATTTGCAGATAGATAAAAGAGAGGGAGAGAGAAATAGATGGATAAAAAGAGATGCAGTTGAAGGCAGAAGTTTACATACACTTATGTTGAAGTCATTAAAACGTTGCGAAACTGCAAATAAATCCCAGAACAACAGCAGAGGACCTTGTGAAGATGCTGGAGGAAACAGGTAGACAAGTATCTATATCCACAGTAAAACGAGTCCTATATTGACAAACTGAAAGGCTGCTCAGCAAGGAAGAAGCCAATGCTCCAAAACCGCCATAAAAAAGCCAGACTACAGTATGTAAGTGCACATGGGGACAAAGATCTTACTTTTTGGAGAAATAGCCTCTGGTCTGATGAAACAAAAATTGAACTGTTTAGCCATAATGACCATCATTATGTTTGGAGGAAAAAGGGTGAGGCTTGCAAGCCGAAGAAGACCATCACAACCGTGAAGCATGGGGGTGGCAGCATCATGTTGTGGGGGTGCTTTGCTGCAGGAGGCAAATAGATGGCATCATGATGAAGGACAATTATGTGGATATATTGAAGCAACATCTCAAGACATCAGCCTTTCACATTCTTAAAATAAAGTAGTGATCCTAACTGGCCTAAGACAGGGAATGTTTTCTACGTTTAAATGTCAGGAATTGGATACAGTTTAAATGTATTTGGCTAAGGTGTATGTAAACTTCTGACTTCATAGATGGAGAGATAGATTTCAAAATTAGAGATATATTTTTATGCATAGACACTTTATAATAACTATATTATACTATAAAATGCTTAAAATATCTGCAGTTCATGCGGTGGACACTTTACTGTAAAATATGATCAGAATTGCTTTGTGTACTCTCTCTCTATATTTGCAGAGGTTTTATAAAGGAAGCCGAGGAGATCAGTGTGAGCAGGCGAATGAACAGCCTGACACTGAATCGACACACGGAGATCCTGGAGATTCTCGAGATTCCTCAACTGATGGACACATGTGTGCGTAATGGATACTATGAAGAGGCACTGGAGCTGGCAGCTTATGTCAAGAGGCTGGAGAAAAAACATTCATCACTTCCTGTCATCCAGGTACAATATATGAAGTGTTTACACTCTTCAGTATGTCAACATATGATTATTTTGTCTCTGGGATTTAAACATTGATACATTTCACACATTAGCTGAAATCACTTACGTGTCATTTGTTTTTCATTTAGGGAATTGTGCATGAAGTTCGACTGTCTGCGCAGCTTATGTTGAACCAACTCCTTCAACAACTGCGTAGCAATTCTCAGCTCCCAGTGTGCCTGCGTGTGATCGGCTACCTGCGCAGAATGGACGTTTTCACTGAAGCTGAGCTACGTGTCAAGTTCCTGCAAGCCCGTGGAAGCTGGCTGCGTTCTATCCTCGTTGCGATCCCCGACGACGACTCTTACTTCCACATCACCAAGACCATCGAAACCTGTCGCGTACATCTCTTCGACATCATCACCCAATATCGTGCAATTTTCTCCGATGAGGATCCGTTGCTGCCACCTGGTGGTCAGATGTTGAACGAGAGCGCCATCTTTCATGGTTGGGTTGTGCAACAGGTGGCGCAGTTTATGGAGACCCTGGATCGGGACCTCCAGCGTGGTGTGGGATGTCGCCTTGACTCCCTGCTTGGCCAGTGCATGTATTTCGGCCTTTCGTTTAGCCGGGTCGGGGTGGATTTCCGTGGCCAGCTGGCCCCCATATTTCAGCGGGTCTCCATTGATACGTTCCGCAAGGCTGTTCAGGAAGCTGTGGAAAAGTTCCAAGAGGATATGAACATGTATACCCTGATTTCTCTCCCAACGATACTTGGAAGCACCATTCCCTCAGTGGCTCCGAGCACCCAACCAGGCACACTGCAGCCACCCATGGCACTGCTGGACTTCCCACCTCTGGCCTGCTTCCTAAATAATGTCCTAACATCCTTCAATGACTTAAGACTGTGCTGCCCCATTGGACTCGTGGAGGAAGTTAGCAAATGTGTTGAGGAAGCCCTTATAAAGGTACGGTATTTGGAAAGGGAGTGTAGAATATGAAAGGGATTTTTATTAGTTATAGGAATGTTCCTGGTTCAGTACAAGTTTAGCTCTATCGGCAGCATTTGTATCTACATGATTTTAGTGTGATAAAATCATTTACAGGGTTTTCCAGTGTTGTCGTCATGACAACGAAGTTGTAATATCGGATGTATCTTTACACGTATAAGGATTGTAAGCAATTTTATCACTCTAATATCATGTTTAAACATATAATGTTGACATATTGTGGCTATACTTGTAAGACAGCGGGTATTTGAATGTTTATGAACTGGCCCCATTAACTTCCATTGTAAATGCCTCGCTTTAACTTGTAATTTTTTTATGTTGATTTTTATTGTTTGTGGTAATCAGCATTATACCCCATATGCTGTCGAATTACCTTAACTTGTATTGAACACAGAACATTCCTTTAATTTAGGTGTTTGCATGTAACTCTTGAGCATAATTAAGAAGATTGATCAACTTGGACTCACTCAATATTTAGTAATAAATATACAGTTGCCCCAAACATTATTTGAACTCTTAAGTCACACTTATTGCATGCATTTTCATTGCATTAGATAACAAAATATCAAATCATGTGACATTTAGCCTATTTTATAGAAACATTTCACAATAAAAAAAATGTATTGGGTAGATTTTTAAATTATAAAAGTGTGTCTTTGGTGTCCGTGTACTTTTTGTAGCCATATTTGCTGTTCATTGACATTATCTGATGCAATAATATTGTTCTGATCTCATCAGGTGACCAAGCTGATCCTGGTTTTCCACCGAGCTGAAGAATCTGCCTTCAGCAGCCGAGAACGGGAGTTTTTTGTTCAGTTCTGTTCGACGTATGCTGAGGACATGGTGCCTTTCTTGAACCGATGTTTGCAAGTTTTGTTTCCTCCAGCTCAGCTCGCTCTTATACTAGGTAAATATTTGCAATATTAATACATTTGTCCCACATTTTAAACGGTAGAAAAATGACCGTGTTCCTTATAGCGTGGGCAATGCCATGTTCCAGGAAGTGGAAAGTGTATATTAAAATATACAGATTTCAGCTTTTTTTTATTTTTGTTATATGAAGGTCGCATTTAAACTAGAGGTCAACTTCTAGTGGATTTTGCCAAGACCTATAACTGAGGTGGTGGGAAAGGCCTTAAACCGATATGTTTTATAATCGATTTATAGAATATACATTTAAAAAAATATATATATATTACCTATGGCGGGCAAAGACAAAGAGTCCAAAATGAATAAAATCCCAGATGCAGTATTTTGTTCAACAATATTTCAATAATAACCAGAAATAAATTCAGATTTGGTGCATAAAGAGGGACTTTTAAGTGTAAACAAGTTGGAAACACACTGGGGACTCTTATTTTGAAATGGCAAAAAACTATTGGCAACTATCGGCATCGATTTTGTAATAATTTTTTTGCCGATAACGGATACGTCCAAAAAGCAACTATCGGCTCCAATTAATCGGTAAAACCGATATATATCGGTATACCTTTAATTTAAATTTAAAAAAATTATTTATTGTTTTTTCAAATGCGTTTATGTATATGTTATTGTTTTGTCTTGTTGTAGACCCAGACTTTCAATATTAAACTATGAAAATCCATTATAAAATATATATATATATATATATTACTTGTTTAAAACTCTGACAATCTAAACAAAGAGTGTAATAAACATAAACCATTTCAATATTTAACGTGTGAAAATGATTTGATTAATTTCGGTCTCACATTTGTGGTGTAATTTCCACATCAAATAATTTTTCCCCTAACAAAGTTTTTCCAAAAGTTAGTGTACTTGTTAACCAAGTGGACAAAAGTGTGCATGCTCGTCTTGAGATGAAAACAAACAAAGAAAAATCAAGGTAAATATAACTGTATTTATCTCCTATTTTTATTCCAGGTGTCCCTCCAACCCAGGTTTATAAGTACGGCAGTCTTGGTTGCATCGATGTAAACACTGTTCTGGAGCCACTAGAGTTTGTTCTGCCCAAAAAAGAGCCCATGACATCAGTTCTGGATCTCTGTGCTGATCTGAGCAGTCTGACTACAGCTGAATCAGATCTCTTGCCTGCAATCAAACCCGAACCTACTGAAGAAAAGCTTCCAGAAGAGTCTGTACCTCCTAAACAAGGCACATTTACAGAAGAGCCCGAGACAACTTCCGATGCCCATCTTGCTCCAAAACAGGACATTTCAGTAGAAGCACTTGCTACAGGGCAAAATGACCCAATCCCAGGGTCTGAAATGACTTTTGTTGTAGAGGATTAGTCCACAACAGACATTAACGTTGAAGAAACATTTACAGAATAAGCCACAGCAGCTATATATAATCACTATAACTGCAGTTCCTTGTATTTCAATCTGAACAATGTTTCTATGTATCCTAAAAACTGATTCCTAACATTGGGATCTGGTGGTGTTTTGACATTAATTAACCATCTACACTTAATCCAGAGCTGGGCTTGGTCTGCGTCTTTTATTTGGTGAAGGAAAAAATTTAATACATGATGAAATTAAACACGGTTGATATTTAAATTGTGGGAAAATATATGTTCATTGAATCAAAGGGGAGCATCAGTGGGCACAAAAAGGATTTGGACACATAAGTGACACTTTGAAATGTATTGATGTCAATGCATTGGATGATAAAATGTCAAACCAAGTCTCATTTATTTTTAAGAAACATATTTTTACAATGACCCTTACTTCCACATCACCAAGACCATCGAAACCTGTCGCGTACATCTCTTCGACATCATCACCCAATATCGCGCAATCTTCTACGATGAGGATCCGTTGCTGCCACCTGGTGGTCAGACGTTGAACGAGAGCGCCATCTTTCATGGTTGGGTCCTGCAACAGGTGGCGCAGTTTATGGAGACCCTGGATTGGGACCTCCAGCAAGGTGTGGGAAGTCGCCTTGACTCTCTATTTGGCCAGTGCATGTATTTCGGCCTTTCGTTTAGCCGGGTCGGGGTGGATTTCCATGGCCAGCTGGCCCCCATATTTCAGCGGGAAATTTCAGAACTGTATTGATGTCAATGCAATAGATGATAAAATGTCAAACCAAGTCTCATTTATTTTTAAGAAACATGAAACAAGCACACATTTCATGGCAAACATGTCACACACAAAAACATGCAAATTTAAAATATAGTGATACTTTGTGGTTATCAGACTTTAGTGGATCATGTTTATAGTTCATGTGCTGAAGTCCACCTGTGAACTTGAGAGGAACTGACTTTATTCATCCACTAAAATCACCAGTTGCTTAAAATAGCAAAAACGGCTCAGCAAAGCAAATTAAGTTCTTTTAAGATTTGCATTGGGGATTTTGTTCGGACGATTCATTTAATAAAAATAAGAGCCTTCGAAGTCTCCGTGCAACATTTAAGGTAAACATTTGTATTAAAACGGCTATTTATCACCGTATTTTTACTATTAGGCTATTTAGATTGTCAAATGTTGTTTATTGTTACAAGAACATCACTGACAATAGTGTCGCCAATATTTATCCTAATGTTCATTTTAAAATTTCCCCATTAACAACTCCGTTCCCATTCCAATTTTACTCCTAAACAAAATCATCTCTTACAGTTTAGGTGATCTACCAAAAGCTCTGCGAATCGGATGAAAAGGATATGTTCGTGGAAAGGCATAACTATTGCAGATTGACAGTGAATGGTGATCGGGCCTTTGAAGCTCCAAAAATGAGAAGTCAGCATAAATATAATCAATCAGACTCCAGTGGTTTAATCAATGTCTTCTGAAGCCATCCATTTCAATTTGCGTGAGAACAGACCAAAATATAACTTTTTTTCAATGTACATCTTAACATGATTTCGAGCTCGATTACACGTCCCAGTGCTTGACGCTTGGACAGAGCGCTAGATGGCAGTGTAGCAAGTGTAATCAAGCTTGAAATCATGATCGCCAATGATACTCCTGATGTTAAGATTTATTTTAAGTTCGTTATTTTTTGGTCTGCACTCTACCAAACTAATCTGGATCGCTTCAGAAGACATTGATTAAACCACTGGAGTCTGATTGATTATGTTTATCCTGAATTTATCTCCTTTTTGGAGCTTCAAAATGCCTGATCACCATTCACTTACATTGTAAGGACCAACAGAGCTGAGATATTCCTCTGAAAATGTGTTAAAGAAATCACACATCTGGAATGGCATGAGAGAATTTTACTTTTTGAGGCCTGTAATTTGACTTTTATTTTAATTAGTCATTTTTATTTGTATAGCGCTTTTAACAACACATAGTTTCAAAGCAGCTTTATAGAAAATCATGCATTAACAGAAAACGAAACTGTGATATCTATGAAGTCTTAAGAGTCATCATTGTGTAGTTTGATTAAATATGATTGCAAATGGATTATAAAAATAAATAAATATTTCAAGTTTGTATTGCAATTAAATTCTGATGTATGCTTATGGTTTGTTAGGGTTTAAAAAATACATTAAAAAATGGTTTATTAAAACTGGTCAAATTTAAGCCCAGACTTTTTTTTTTTTACTTCAATATTAGCATGAAGCAAATGTTTTGTAGTTTAAAAAAAAAAAAGAGTTAAGTTGCAAATGGCATCCTGTATTTTCAAAGAATTTCTGAAGTCAAATAGCATGTCAGAGGTATTTATTACCACAAAATGAAAACAAAATACTTTCCATTTCACAAATTCATCTGGTATGCAGTTACAATATGGAAACATTTCCACAAGGTGGAAGATTTATTGCATTTAACAGATGCTTAAAGTACTGCAAATCATTTTACTAGAGAATGCAAATGATGTTTGGAACTTCTATTCCAGACAGTTTTTCTCCACAATGATTCTGCATGTAGTTTGGGGACATCAGATTTTTTTGCGTGCTGCATTTGGATTTGTCCGTCGTCTCCCTCCTCCGGTCTGGGCGTCCTTCAGGTGTAAGCTAGCTGACCTGCTGTAGATATCATGCTCTGAGAATGGTGAGCTGCCGGCCAGGTAATCTGGATCAAACACATCGGTCTTCTGACGGGCTTTTTTAGACACTCTCTGCTGGGGGAAACGCTGGTCTTCAACCAGGTGGAGGTTACTGGCGTGTTTTCCTCCTTGTGGCAAAGGTAAAGAGTACTGTAGAGGAAGACAGGAGAGACAGGTGAGAGAACACAACAAAATCATATGATCACATTGCCAAACCTATTCAAGTCATCTCTTGTATCAAAACATTACGCACCCTCTTCCCCTTTGGATTAAGCACTTTCGGGTTTCTGGAAAAATGCATCTGCATGGAACCGTCCTCATTAATGGTGACAGCAACCTTCTTCAAGGTGTCGTTGCCACAATGTGGACAGAATGATTTGTTCATATTTGTTGTCGTCCTGAAATAAAAGAGATAGCAATGATTCATATTTCTGCTTGGAAATGTGATGTTTGAGTTATTAAGGCCCATATGGATTTTTTTTTTTCTTGGCACAGATTTTGAGGGAAAATCGGAAAGGTTTTTAGACATAGAAAACAATCGTTAAATGGACCTAGTGCTACACTTTTATTAGCACAGGCCTCAGCCAACACTCATTCCTTCGACTATAAACGCAAAGTCCAACCATCACCCCTGGTGAGACAAAACCATGACTTGTCAGTGAAGACCACCTTTTTGCCAGTCCTGTCTGGTTCAGTGAAGGTGGGTTTGTGCCCAGAGGCGACGTTGTTGCTGGTGATGTCTTGTAAGGACCTGCCTTACAACAGACCTTCAAGCCCTCAGTCCAGCCTCCCTCAGTCTATTGCGGACAGTCTGAGCACTGATGGAGGGTTTGTGCATTCCTGGTGTAACTCGGGCAGTTGTTGTTGCCATCCTGTACCCGTCCTGCAGGTGTGATATTTGATGTACCGATCCTGTGCAGGTGTTGTTACACGTGGACTGCCACTACGAGGACAATCAGCTGTCCTTCCAGTCACCCTGAAGTGCTGTTTTAGGCGTCTTACAGTACAGATATTGCAATTTATTGCCCTGGCCACATCTGCAGTCCTCATTCCTCCATGCAGCATGCCTAAGGCACGTTCACGCAGATGAGCAGGGACCCTGGGCATCTTTCTTTTGGTGTTTTTGTTTTTTTAGAGTCAGTAAAAACGTCTCTTTTTAGTGTCCTGTGACATTAATTGCCAACCGTCTTAACAACCATTCCACATGTGCATGTTCATTAATTGTTTATGGTTCATTGAATTGGTTAACATAAATAAATTGGTTCATTGGATCAGAAATCAATCAATTATATATAAAAATCTAATATAATTTTTTTTTTTTTTAAAGTACAAAAATAAATACAATAAAACTGAATTAAGAATAAATAAAAACAACACATTATAAAGGCATTTGCCAAGACTGTACTTTAGACTGAATTAGTTTAGATGGTAATAGAGGGAATATGAAAAGGGAGACTTTAGGAATATGAAAACAAACATTTATTGTTTCCATGATCAGGTGAAAGATGAAGCGTGTCATTTCTACACCACAAGCATCACTAGACAGAATTGGAAAAATATTTAGTTTTCCCAAGCACTCACCCCATCATACATCAACACAGTCGCACACATAAACCCACGCCACTGGTTGAGCCAAAGTTTCTATTAGGGACAGAGGTGGATATCCTCCTGAGACCAGAGCGTGACTGTTGTGTGCGCTTTCCATTTGTAACTAGTAGTACCAAAAACATTTTTTTTTTTTATTATTCTAGAGCAAGTAGTTTTCCTAAAAATGTATGTCCACATATGTGGACAGTGAGACTACGTTGTGAAATTTTAAATAAAACTAAGCTATAGAAAGTCCAGGAGTGTTGGTTATTCATGTTTTTGAGACTTTACAGCTGATTTTCTGTAAAGCTGAATAAATAATTATGATTCAAAGTAATGTCCAGCATCATCCAATCACTGCCAACAATGTTAAAATAAAATGATACATTAATTCTGAATCTATGTACTGATTATAACTGTTCCGTGTCTGACAAACATGTTGAGTGATCCAAACATCATCTGCAGCCTGAAATTGAACTTTGGTCAGATTTTAGGATTGAATACACTTTAGTGAATGACTTAACCTCTGTTAAGTGCTGTCTGACTTAACCTTAAGACAGAGTGCTGGCTGTCTGCACTGTTCTCAGAACAGTTTGTAATACACCTTATTTTCATCCGAACTCCATATAAAGCTTTTGAAAGCAACATTTCACAGCTTTTCAATGAACCCATTGATTTTCAATGTGACTGCGCAGTCAGTATAGGATTTTTAAGGAAAAACTTTGCTAAAGTACACATTTATGTACATTGTCTTTAGCAGCGTGGCGTTTCCTGAACAAATCTGTTAAAAAAATTAATAAAAGCCATTTCGGATGAAATGTGATTTGCAAAACGGCCGGCAGATTTTGAAAATACACAACTCTAAGGTCCTACCTTCTCTCCTCCAACGCTGGCCCTGACTCCACCCATTCGAAAAACATGGACGCCGCAATCATGCACTGGCGAAAACTCAGATGCGCAGTGTTCTAGCAGTGTTCTAGACTCACTAGTCAAACAGTGCATTCACCTGTCAGACAATTTTTCAGAGCAAATTGTTGACACAGCAGGAGGAGGGGGTCGCATACCACTCTTGAAAGGTGTAGAGCTGATTTTCTCATAACTGTAAAAAAAAAAAGAACATCGCCAGCCCTGGCGTCTGTACAGCGGTCTTCTATTCAAAACAGGATTCATAGAAATGTGGAACAACCCCACTAGCACTATAAAAGCTCTATTCTCCATACATAAATACAATCGCTTCCTGTTACTGGGTCACGAGCTTTGAGTATGCGCACGAACGGGACACGCACGCCAGGGTGGTGGGGGGAGGGGGGCATGGTATGACTGTTTGATTGACACATTTTCTGTCCAATGATTCTAGATGGTCTTGAAAATGATTGGCTGGAGTTTTTCGAGTCCTGCCCGTTCCACAGATGATTAAATTGCTTAATTTTCATTTCAGTGCTTCTAATTTACAGCCAGTAAGTGGGTTAGGAATAGGATTTCAAGTTATTTTGAAAAAATGGTCAAAAAAGAAAATCACATACCCCACCTTTAACAGATGTAGTTTTGTTGGCGTTTCTCCCAAAGACATACTTTGCTGTGGTCGGCCCTGTGTTGTTTTGTCACTTGACTCCTTACACTGAAAGTTTAACCCTTTACTGATATTACAGAGTCTTTTGAACTGAAATCAGTCAATTCATTTCAATTATGCGTTGCATATAGCGAAGCCAATATACAACGTCCACGCATGTGTCCGCGGGGGCGCACCAGGCTAAGAAATTTTACATACATTGATCAGCCACAACATTAAAACCACCTGCCTAATATTGTGTAGGTCCCCCTCGTGCCATTTAAAGAGTGCCAACCTGCATCTCAGAATAGCATTAATAATAGCATACTAAAATGGAATAGGAAAAAGTATACAAAAAATGACACACATCACCTTTTAAGTAAATAGGGTCTATTTTGATTTCATTCTTAATGGTCATATGATTTCCAATGTTAACTCATAACTCACTTGAAGCAGGCGTGACAGCGCAGAATGTAACTCCTGGTGTTTTTAATGAGCATCCCATTCACAGACAGCACATGCAGTCCAATTTGAATCAGAACATTCTGCCAGGAAAATAGTTATTTGCAAAAATAATTGACAAGTTCAACATGGTGACATCAAGCAATATAATATATGATTTTAACTTTCTTTCCATACTTGGTGTAATCAAACAAGTACCTGCATGGCAAAATCTGTGGTCACACAGCCCACTTTAACATCTGCTGACGGCCCCTGGATACCAGCATCCAACTGAACTCGCTTGATGTTGCTGGGAGTAATCCAACCCCCACCATCATCATCATCACTATGTTCTTCTTCAGGTTTGTCTACACTATTGCCATCATGATCTTGAGAGTCAGTCAAATGATTGTCACTTGACATATCAACAGTCTGCAGTTTCACAGTGTCTGCACCCTACAGAGAAAAATGAAAGAAAGAAAAGTTAGCACGACAGTTTACTTTTTCCTAAAGAGATTTTGAGAGCCGTTTTAGATTGTTTCCTCACCAGCAGTTCCCGAAGCTCCATCTCAATGCTGGGCAGATGATTCCTCCAGAACTGAAAGGTGTTGAATTCTGAACCTTCTGGTTCTTGTGGCTCATTTGTGCTAGGTGGACTTTGGACAACAGTGCCTGCTTTACCTAAAGACTTTATTTAAATCAAGAGGAGAAAAGCTGAAATGAATAAACTCCCTCAATGTTAGCTACAGTTGAAGTCAGATGTTTACAAACAGTTAGGTTGAAGTCATTAAAACAAATTATTTAACCACTCCACAGATTTCATATTAGCAAACTATAGTTTTGGCAAGTCATTTAGGACATCTACTTTGTGCATGACACAAGTAATATTTACAACAATTGTTTACAGACAGATTGGTTCACTTTTAATTGACTATATCACAATTCCAGTGTGACAGAAGTTTACATATACTAAATTAACTGTGACTTTAAGCAGCTTGGAAAATTCCAGAAAATTATGTCAAGCCTTTAGACAATTAGCTTCTGAAAGGAGGTGTACCTGTGGAGGTATTTTAATGACTACCTTCAAACTCAGTTTCTTTGCCTGACATCACTGGTATCAGTCCAGACCTCAGAAAAAAACAAATTGTTCAACCTTGGGAGCCATTTTCAAGTGCCTGAAGGTACCCCGTTCATCTGTACACAAACCACGGGGACACGCAGCCATCTTACCACTCAGGAAGGAGACGCATTCTGTCTCCTAGAGATGAACGTATTTTGGTGCGAAAAGTGCAAATCGGTCCAAGAACAACAACAAAGTACCTTGTGAAGATGTTGGAGGAAACAGGTAGACAAGTATCTATATCCACAGTAAAACAAGTCCTATATTGATATAACCTGAAAGGTTGTTCAGCAAGGAAGAAGCCACTGCTCCAAAACCACCATAAAAAGCCAGAATACAGTTTGCAAGTGCACATGGGGACAAAGATCTTACTCTTTGGAGAAATGTCCTCTGGTCTGATGAAACAAAATGTTTTACTGTTTGGCCATAATGACCATCGTTATGTTTGGAGGAAAAAGGGTGAGGCTTGCAAGCTGAAGAACACCATCACAAACTTGAAGCATGGGGGTGGCAGCATCATGTTGTGGGGGTGCTTTGCTGCAGGAGGCAAATAAGCGGCATCATGAGGAAGATGGATATATTGAAGCAACATCTCAAGACATCAGCCAGGAAGATAAAGCTTGGTCGTGAATGGGTCTTCCAATTGGACAATGACCGCAAGCATACCCCCAAAGTCGTGGCAAAATGGCTTAAGGACAACAAAGTCAAGGTATTGGAGTGGCCATCACAAAGCCCTGACCTCAATCTGATTGAAAATTTTGTGGGCAGAACTGAAAAAGTGTGTATGAGCAAGGAGGGCTACAAACCTGACTCAGTTACACCAGTTCTGTCTGGAGGAATGGGACAAAATTCCAGCGACTTATTGTGAGAAGCTTGTGGACGGCTACCCAAAACATCTATTATTCTGATATTTCACATTCTTAAAATAAAGTAGTGATCCAAACTGACCAAAGACAGGGAATGTTTTCTACGGTTAAATATCAGGAATTGTGGAAAAACTGAGTTTAAATGTATTTGGCTATGGTGTATGTAAACTTCTGACTTCAACTATATATATATATATATATATATATATGCATATTCATTATGAAGAATTAGTGCTCAAACAATATAAGATTTCAACAGCCAATCCAGATGCCACAGTTCAGAGAGCAGGATTGCAGTTGGCCGATATAAAGATGATCTATTAAGGCTACGCAAATGCCATAAAATCGCGACATGAGCATGTGCAAATCAGAATGCAGAATGTTGTTTTGTTTAATTCTGCATTCTGATTGGTGCACATATTTTGAGCATGACGAGATTTCCCCAATCAGAATGCAGTGCACAAAAAGGTACCATTGGGAGAACAGAGCATAACTCGGCATGATGAATAAAACATCAAGACAAAAGGCACAAAGACATAAACAATGATAACATCTATCATTTATGCTAAGACATTTTTTTTCCCTTTTGAACTTTTACTTTTTCCTAAAGAGATTTTGAGAGCTGTTTTAGATCGTTTCCTCACCAGAATTTCCAGAAGGTCCATCTCAATGCTGGGCAGCGGATTCTTCCAGAACTGAAAGGTGTTGAATTCTGAACCTTCTGGTTCTTGTGGCTCATTTGTGCTAGGTGGACTTTGGACAACAGTGCCTGCTTTACCTAAAGACTTGAAATCAAGAGGGGAAAAGCTGCAATGAATAAACGCTCTCAATGTTAGCTATATCTGCATATTCATTATGAAGTAGTAATGCTCAAACAATCATTTATGCAAAGACATTTTTCCCCATCTTGAATGCATTTTTTAATGAAAAATGAGTGAATAAGCAAAACATTTGCCAAAATCGCAATTTAATTAGCAATCACAATATTTACAATATTGCAATATAATGTTTTTGTACATAAAGCACAGCCCTAACATCCATTACAGGTTGACCGATAGTAGATTTTCAAGATACCGGTAACCTAACCGATTAACTGGCAGATAGTATTTAAACTTAATTCATAGAATGTCGATTTTTTTTTACTTAAGGGACTCTTATTTTTAAATGGAGACTTGGCTCCGTTACAATATTTATATTTCAATATGAACCAAATTAAGCTTTTTATAGCCCATATATTAACCAGATGAATGGTTAATGAGGAATAAGGTTTATTATTCAAAAGATATTTTTAACATTTATGCATTTGGCAGACGCTTTTTATCCAAAGCGACTTACAGTGCACTTTTTACAGGGACAATCCCCCCAGAGCAACCTGGAGTTAAGTGCCTTGCTCAAGGACACAATGATGGTGGCGGTGGGGATCGAACCAGCAACCTTCTGATTACCAGTTATGTGCTTTAGCCCACTACGCCACCACCACTCTCAGATATGAAGTTGAAGACACAATTCATTGCATGCTCTCGCTTCAATTTAGAACACTCGATTATCTAATCAAAATATGCATTGAAGGATATAAATATGGATGAATATTGTTGTCAATGATGTAAGATTTACCATGAGGTGTCAGGGATTGGTTTTATCTCACCTATATTGCTGCTTTTATATTGCAGAACCAAGACATTTAACCGATATATCAGTCTACCTCTAATATCTAGATCCTAAAACAGGTTCTAGACACACACACACACACACACACACACACACACACACACACAATGATGAGCCAAAACATTATGAACACCTGCGTAATAGGATGTTGGTCCTCTGCATGCTGCCAAAACATCACCGACCTGCCGAGGCATGGACTCTACAAGAACCCTGAAGGTCCTGTGGTATCTGACCCCAGACATTAGCAGCAGATCCTTCAAGTCCAGTAAGTTTTGAGGTGGAGCCGCCCTGTATCGGACTTGTAGGTCCAGCACATCCCACATATGCTCAATCGGATTGTGGGATAGCCTTCGTTGCCCTCACGCATCGATGAGCCATGGGCGCCGGTTTGTGGTTTTCCCTCCTCGGACCACTGTCACCACTGCTGACCGGAAGCACCACACAAGCTTTGCCATTTCAGAAATGCTCTCCCAGTTGTCTGGCCATAACAATTTGGCCTATGTCAAAGTTGAAGGTCTATTCTCCTGCCCATTTCTCCTGCATTCAACACATTGATTACGAGAACTGATTGTTCACTTACTATCTAATCTACGCAGACCTTGACATGTGGCCTTGTTAGGAGATGATCAACATTATTCACTTCATCTGTGAGTGGTCATAATGTTTTGGCTCATCAGTGTACATGCGCTGTGTGTGTGTGTGTGTACACACACACACACACACACACACACACACACACACACACAGACAGACACACAGACAGACACACAGACAGACAGACAGACACACACACACACACACACACACACACACACACACACACACACACACACACACACACAGAGGTATCTTGACATCATTCCAAAATAGTTTGGAAGTCTTACTTTTGATGGAAAATGGAAACCAGCGATATCAACAGGAGCCTCTGGGTGTCTTTTTGTGCTACATATCTGAACCTGGAATTCAAACAGATAGCCGTGTCTGCATACAGAGAACAAATGCTTGTTTTAATCATGCTCCATCTGAATTACTCAAACATTAATACCTTTTTCTCTGGTTCTTTCTTCAAATGGTCAGTTCCCACATTCACAGTTTCCAGTTGATAAGTCAGAGCTAACACCTTGATGTCCGTTGCAGATAGACTGGGGTAGTCTCCTGTCTTTTTAGCAAATTCTGTAACTGTAGGTTAAATTACAAACAAGATAAGACACACAAAGCATCACCCATAATATATCAACTGGATTCGAATCAGATGTTAGATTCGTAAGTTGTATTTGCAGTTGCTATTACCAAGCCGTATGAACTCGGGGAACGGTTCTTTGAAATTAAGAGTGTATGGGAGGAAAGCCAAGCTCTTTTTAGTTTGTTTATCTCGGATTTCGTCAACAACATCTTTCAAGGTGTAGATGTTCTTTCCAATTTCCTAAAACAAGATAACACACACACACACACACACACACACACACACACACACACACACACACACACACACACACACAGACACAGACACAGACACAGAGAGAGAGAGAGAGAGAGAATAACCAAAAGATGCATGTTTTTCAGTGTGTAATAATTATAATGTAAATAGTACATCGGATATTTCTGTATTTTTAAAAATTCCATTTGTCACACCATTTAAGTGAGAAAAAAACAGAAAAAAGTTCAAGATCATCTAATGTTATTTAATGTCATGGACACTGGAATGTAATTACATTTAGATGAATAAATGTACTGTGATGGTAATACTAAGATGTTTACATTGAGTCCAAGGCACATGTCAAATAATAACAAATATGGTACCACCATCGTACTAAGTCTAAAAATAATCAAGAACACTGCCAACATACAGTTAAAAAAAATTCCATCACTACCCTACGCAGTTACAGCATATGTGCCAGTTTAGTCACATTAATTGACAGCTATTTCAATTTAAACACATGCGCCGTCAATGTCATCCACAGTAACTCACATGCAATGGAGCCCTTTTGAGAAAAGCGCCAGCATCTGCCACAACATGCTCCACCATAGTGGCCACCATTTTCACCGTGGTGGAACGAAGCAGCCAATCAGCGTTGTAGAATCCTCGCTCAGTATGCATGACGTCATTTGTTGACGTTCTGGACGGGGAAAAGATGGCTGCGCGCTGGAGTAGTGAGAATGTTCACGCAGTCACTGCCACAGAATGTATGCAATAAATGCCTTAAAAAGTTTAGATTTTGACAAGCATTCGGCTAGTAAACATGCGCAAGTTTCTTGTCAATACTGAAGTTACCAATACAATTTTGGTAACTTAGTATTAGCCTTCAGTGTCATGACTGAAGATGCTGTATCATATTTATTACAGTACTAACAATAACTATAGTAAATGGGGTGACATTTACAGAAACTATGCATACCATGGTACATTTTAGTAAGGGTGTAGTTTCCAACAGTAGTGAATAATCCCTATTTTCAACTGCCTTTGATTTGAAAGAAAACCTGTAATTCTTGATTCGTATTAAATGTACACGGTCGGCCAACATTTTTTAATAAAGTACAAGATTTTGCTCTTATGGAAAGAAATTGGTACATTTTCACCACAGTGGCATTCAACTGATCACAATGTATAGTCAGGACATTACTAACGTGAAAAATTACTATTATAATAAAATAAAATAACAACTTAAACTACTTCAAAGAGTTCTCATCAAAAATCCTCCTCGTGCAGCAATGACAGCTTTGCAGATCCTTGACATTACAGTTGTCAGTTTGTCCAGATACTCAGGTGACCTTTCACCCCACACTTCCTGTAGCACTTGTCATAGATGTGACTGTCTTGTCGGGCACTTCTCATGCACCTTACAGTCTAACTGATCGCACAAAAGCTCAATGGGGTTGAGATCCATAACATTCTTTTCCAATTATCTGTTGCCCAAAGTCTGTGTTACTTTGCCCACTCGAACCTTTTCTTTTTCTGTTTCAAAAGTGGCTTTTTTTCTTTACAAGTCTTCCCATAAGGCCTCCTGAGTCTTTTCTTTACTGTTGTACATGAAACTGGTGTTGAGCGGGTAGAATTCAATGAAGCTGTCAGCGGAGGACATGTGAGGCATCTATTTCTCAAACTAGAGACTCTGATGTACTTATCCTCTTGTTTAGTTGTACATCTGGCCTTCCACATCTCTTTCTGTCCTTGTTAGAGTCAGTTGTCCTTTGTCTTTGAAGACTGCAGTGTACACCTTTGTATGAAATCTTATGTTTTTTTGGAAATTTCAAGTATTGTATAGCCTTCATTCCTCAAAACGATGATTGACTGACGAGTTTCTGGAGAAAGCGGTTTATTTTTTGCCATTTTTTACCTGATATTGATCTTAAGACATGCCAGTCTATTGCATACTGTGGTAACTTAAAAACAAAAGCAAAGACAATGTTAAGCTTCATTTAACATTTACATTTATGCATTTGGCAGATGCTTTTTTATCCAAAGCGACTTACATTGCACTTATTACAGGGACAACCCCCTCGGAGCAACCTGGAGTTAAGTGCCTTGCTCAAGGACACAATGGTGGTGGCTGTGGGGATCGAACCAATGACCTTCTGATTAATCGTTATGTACTTTAGCCCACTACGCCATCACCACTCCACGAACCAAATGACACCACTGTGTTTGATATAATGGCAAGTGATTTTCTAGGTTAGCAATTTAGCATGATTACTCTTGATAAGGTGTTGGAGTGATGGCTGCTTGAAATGGGGCCTGTCTAGATTTGATTAAAAAAACGACTTTTTTCAAATAGTGAAGGTGCTGTTTTTTTTACATCAGTAGTGTCCTGACTTTACTTTGTGATCAGTTGAATGCCACTTTTGTGAATTAAAGTACCAATTTACTTCAGAAACAGTTAAATCTGTACATTATTCCAAACTTTTGGCCAACAGTGTATATTTGTTTTGAATATGTTGTACAGCAATCTAATACACAGACAATTAGATTTATGGAGTTTATGGACAATCGCTCCCATAAAGCACCCTAAAAGCATTTGGAAACACTTAAAAATGTACAATTGTCATTGCAGTGTATTAAACCAAATTACATTTATTTTAAAGAAAAACAGCAAAGGCACACATCTAAGCAGATGATAGATGACATCTAAACAAAAAATAGGTTTATTAAGTATTGAATTATTAAAATATATACTTTTGAAAATTATAACAAAAATATTGTGATATTTTCTGTTTGTCAAATGTTAGTGGAACATGTCCATATTTAATAACAATGGCACTAACAATGCATTACAATCAATGGAGGAGGGGGTAAAGGAGACATTTTTGTGAGATTTCTTGTCTTATGGCAACCTTTAGGCAACTGCCATGTCAGTGGACTGCCTCGGCCAGCACACTGTTCTTTCAGGGTGTGTACAGCTTCAACCAACATCATACCAGCATGCTAAAAGTCCTTCACATCTGCAGCATTCTGTACACACCCTTATTTTAATCTTTTGCAGTTGTGGCATAGCTTTTTGGCCCCCTTTTACATCTCTGATTTAAATGGTAAATGGTCTGCACTTATATAGTTACTTTTTTTAACCTTAGAGGTTAACAAAGTGCTTTACACTGTGTCTCATTCACCCATTCGCACACACATTCACACACCAATGGCGGCAGAGCTGCCATGCAAGGTGCTAGCCTGCCAATGGGAGCAACTTGGGGTTCAGTATCTTGCCCAAGGACACTTCGGCATGTTGAGTCATGTGGGCCAGGAATCAAACCGCCAACCCTGCGATTAGTGGCCGACCTGCTCTACCACCTGAGCCACAACCACCCCAATAATATAAATGTTGCTGGTAGTTTGTTATTATACTTTCTTATATAATATCTTAACAAACAAGGTTAAAATGCCTTTTTGCATGCAGCATTGTGCCACACTCTTTAACGTGTAAATATTTTGGACAGGAGGCGATTCTTATATGTTGTAAATCTGGTGACGCCATCCGAAGCTCCATGGAAAATCAGTCGCCAAAGCAAATGGGATGTTGGAACAGTGCAGTGGAATCCACACAAAACGGAGGCTCATTTATTTGCTGCATCTGTACGTTTATCATCTCAAATCAGTGATTCATGAACGTTATTGTTTCATATGTAATAAGAATGTGTCGTGAAGTTGAAGTTTTTATGAACAGTTTTGTGTATAATTTTAAATTTTTTCTCATCTTTGCACAGAGTAACCAGCGTGTCGACCTGTACGTTTGGCGTAATGATCTGGTGAACCAAACAATTCTCTGCAAAGACACGCGTGTTATAAGGTAATACAGATATAAACATTTTAAGCTACTTTTGTGCTACCATAACCTTAACAATGACAGAAATGCTTACAAAATGCATACAAGTTCAGAACTTGACCTACAAATGTCATTCTGTGTTTTGTTACATCAGTGTTATTGGTATTGATTATATTATTATCAGTCTCTCTGTTTGTGTATCTGTTAGGACTGAGTAAAAATATTGTTTTTACGATGCATCACGATCTTTGTTTGAATGATCTCGATATTGATTTTTAAATTTCAAGATCAATCTTTTACTGTATGCAGAAACCCTCTACAACAATAAGATGAAATCACTTGCATGTGTGACCAAATTTCGTGCTAGGCGACTAGAATGTCTTTGATTAGCCACTGGCTGGTACATGTTCAGATTTTACTCACCAGTGATTGTGTATGTTCAGTACAGAAATCCTTTTGCTCCAAGTTTGGTTTGACTCATTCTGTCTGTGTCCAAAGACGAGATCCACACAATCCATTTGTCATTGAATAATTTCTCTTTCAAAAATCTTTCTGTTTTTTAAAGTTTGTTTGATCAAAAACAACAAAAAAGAACATTTAATTCTAATCAGGTGTTATGAATGCAGACGAGGCAGACAAGGAGTGGGATCTAGGTGCGGGTTCTTTATTTTATAAATCAAAGTGAAAACAAACAAACAGGAACAAAAGAAATATCCACGGGGGAAAACTGAAACCAAAACACGAACACATCGAAAGAAACACGGAACTGGGAAAACACGGCTGAACAGGCACGGAGCAAACATGAAGACATCAACATTCAACGATCGACCAGGGAAAGGAAAAACAAACAGGGTTTAAATACACAAGGAAATAGAACTAAACGATAAACAGGTGAAAACAATGAGTGAGTGCTGGCAGGTGGTGAAGGCAAGAAAAGATGGGAAGTGTAGTTTACTTTGACAAGGACTGGTGAAAACACGGGGCGGACAACAAGGAAACGTGACATGGAATGTGACGTGCTGAGTGAAACAGAAAACACGGGGCAGACAACAAGGGATCGTGACATAGTCCCCCCTCAAAAGGACCGGATTCCAGACGGTCCTAACATCCATATAAAACAACAAAACAACAGACAATGTCCAAGGAGTGAGGGGCTGGAACAGGGGAATCAGGCAGTCCACGGGGGCACAAAGGGCAATGAGACAGTCCACGGGGGCACAAAGGGCAGACAGGCAGACCAGGGAGGCCGAGAGGGCAGACAGGCAGACCGGGGAGGCCAAGAGGGCAGACAGGCAGTCCACGGGGGCGTGTGAAGGGGACCGGGTCAGGCGGCCTGGGGGGCGTCAACCGGGCAGGGACAGGTTCAGGAGGCCTGGGAGGTGGCCACAGCGTGGGGACAGGCCTGGGTGGCCTGGGAGCTGGCCACAAGGCAAGCACCGAGTCAGGAGGTCTGGGAGTTTGCCATGGGACAGGGACAGATTTGGGTGACCCGGGAGCTGGTCTCAGGGCAAGGGCCGGTTCAAGAGACCTGGGAGGTGGCCACAGGACAGAGGCAGGCCTGGGTGGCCCGGGAGCTGGCCCCAGGGCAGGGGCCGGTACAGGAGACCTGGGAGGTGGCCGCAGAACAGAGGCTGGCGGAGCCGTGTGAGGCGGAGCCAAGGAGGACTTTGGAGGCGGTGCCGTAGAAGACTTGGGAGGTGGCACCGACGGAGGCGTAGGCAGGGCCGTGGGAGGCTCAGGAGGTGGAGCCGAGGGAGGCGATGGCTCTGAAGGCGGAGCCGAGGGAGGCTCAGGAGGCGGAGCCGAGGAAGGTGGGACCTTGGAAAGCTCTGGAGACTCAGGGGGCGGAGCCGAGGGAGGCTCAGGAGGCAGAGCAGAGGGAGGCTCAGGAGGCGGAGCCGAGGAAGGCTCGGGTGGCGGAGCCGTGGAAGGCGAAGCCGCGGAAGGCTCGGGAGGTGGAGCCGAGGTGCAGAGGCGGAGCCCTGGGCGGCGCGAGAGACTCGAGAGGCGGAGTCCTGGGAGACTCGAGAGGCGGAGCCCTGGAAGGCTCAGGAGGAGGAGCCCTGGGTGGCTCGAGAGACTTGGGAGGCAGAGCCCTGGGAGGCTCGAGAGGCGGAGCCCTGGGAGGCTCTGGAGGCTCTGGGACGGTCATGGCTACAGGCTCTGGCTCTGGGACGGTCGAGGCTACAGGTGCTGGCTCTGGGACGGTCGAGGCTACAGGAGCTGGCTCTGGGACGGTCGAGGCTACGGGCACTGGCTCTGGGACGGTTGAGGCTACGGGCGCTGGCTCTGGGACGGTGCCACGGTTGCTAGGGTGGGTAGAGTCACATTGGGTTAACCTTCTCTTGGTCACTATAATGTGGTTCTCACTCTCTGTGGGGCATGTGGTGAGTTGTGCACGCATGCTGCAGAGAATAGCTTGGGCCTCCACACACGCTAGGTCTTCGCAGTAACGCTAAGCCACATGATTACATGGTATAAATATTTGCTCCGGCAACAATTTGGGCACATCATGAAATCTGAAAAAGCTTCACAGTTTGGTTCGATTCATAATTCTTCTTGAAAATATACTGAAGACAGACTTGAATTTCGAGGGACAGTCAATTGGATATTGAGTATTAATTTGAGTGTTTTATTCCTCAGTCATTGCACCAATGCCTTTTTACTGCATGCTAATGGTGGATGTTGCAGATCCTAGTTTTAAATAATGTATTTCAATGCTTGTTCACAGATCAGCTTGAAGGCCCACAGTCTGGCCTGATGTCCGGTGGTAAGAATGATGTATTGGGTTTACCTCAGACTCTACAGCAGGAGTTTTCTCTTGTCAACCTGCAGATTCGTAATGTCAACATGGAGGTCAGTCGCTGCTGGTGTTTAATGAAAACTTCATGGCTATATAATCTATATGGCTATATAAAAAGTAACTGTCTAAAAGTTTTAATGTTATATATATTTTTTAAACTTTTGCACAGAATTCCAAAGCATAGGATGAAATATTTGCCATAAGTTACATTTGAAAAGTTGAAACAGAAGATGGAAACTCGAGTTGACCTTTATACTTAATATTACGTGTTCAATGCAAATAAATCTCAATATACAGCATTTGTGGTATAATGTTGATTACCTCCAAAGTAATTATATATATATATATATATATATATATATATATATATATATATATATATATATAAAGTACTGTGCAAAAGTTTTAGGCACTTGGGAAAAATGTTGCATAGTGAGGATGTCTTCAAAAATAATGCCATAAATAGTTTCATTTATCATTAAAAACATACAAAGTCCAGTAAACATATAAAAAGCTAAATCAATATTCAGTGTGACCACCTTTGTCTTTAAAACAGCACCAATTCTTCTTAGGTACACCTGGATACAGTTTTTCTTGGTTGTTGGCAGATAGGATGTCCCAAGCCTCTTGGAGAATTCACCACAGTTCTTCTATTTTGGCTGCCTCAATTGCTTCTATCACTTAATGTCATCTCAGACTGACACGATGTTCAGGCTTTGTGGGGGCAATGACATCTGTTGCAGGGCTCCCTGTTCTTCTATTCTAATCTTTTCTATTTGCAAAAGTAATGTTTGGGAGTCTAAATTTCCTGTTGACACACTAAAGTAAAAGATATAAATAACCATCTTAAGACAAATGCTTTTATGAAACATCTTATGTGCCTAAGACTTTACAGTACTGTATACATATGTGGCAGGGCAGAGGGCGGGGCCGGGTCGTGATCCTACACACCCAGTCCCGTATTAGGCTAATCAAGCCTCCCGAGAGGGATAAAGGTCGACTGCAGAGGATCGTGCGGGAGAGAGAGATCGTTAACGGACATGTCCGTCATGTGTGTGTTTGTCTTTTAAGTTTATCATTAAAACTATTATTTATATTATCAAGCCGGTTCTCGCCTCCTCCTTTCCATTGATCCCTTTACACTGGTGCCGAAGACCGGGAAGGAGTAGGGATGCCCGTCGCGGAGTCCTCGACACTGCCGTCCACCCAGGGGAGCGCCGCTGCCATCCACCGGGGGAGGGAGTAGACCGACCGCCCGGACGTGGTGAACGGCCTCCGTCCGTGAGGCGAGTGGGGACTGGACTCCCCGACCGCCTGGAGCGATGGAGCCACTGCCAGGGGCGGAAGAGAGCCCTGCCATCCCCCAGAAAAGCGGAGGGGTCGATGGAAGACCACCGTCCGCGAGGGGAGGAGGGAAGTGTCACCCCGACCGCCTGGAGCGGTAGGGCCGCTGCCAGGGGCGGAGGAGTGTCCCCAGGAGTCGCCATGAACACGGAGGGGCGTTCTTTCCGCCGGGGGTTGTGGGTCTGACTCCGGTCCGCCCGGGGAGGAGCGACTGTCGTCCACCTGAGAGGGTGGAGGAGTGATCGAGGACCATGCGACGGTGTATCAGAGAACGGGCTTAAACAAAAGACACAAACACACACGTGACGGACATGTCCGTAAACGATCTCTCTCTCCCGCACCACCACCCGCAATCGGCCTTTATCCCTCTCAGAGGCTTAATTAGCCTGATAAGGGACTGGGTGTGTGTAATCACGACCCGGCCCGGCCCTCCGCCCTGCCACAGTCGGATACTACAGAAAATAATGAAAAAATGACAAAAACAGTGTTGAAAGTAATGCATGTAAAATGGAAGTCTATGGGACAAGATATTTTAGTATTTTAGTTATAGGGCTTAAATAAATGTTTCCGTACAAAAATGTGTATTGTTTGATCTGTGAGGTTGTCCAAATCTTTCTTTTAGCTGGGGGACTTTTGTTCTTGGTGGATGAACTTCTGGTTACCATCATAATTCATGTTAGTCTTTATGTAAACAGTCCCTTTCTGGTATATTTGATGTATTGTCATGACATGTCAAATCAACCAAATTTCAGAAACTTCCCGGCTTACATTTTTTCTGTTAATACATTTTCCTGAAGAAAGATAAACTTAAATGATTGATGAAAGCCAAAATATTAAATGTCATGTATCAGCTTGACAATTGAAATTAAAATGTTCGCATATGAATTTAGAAGAAAAACTGGTGGCATGGCATCATTATTTTACTTTTACACAGAGAGAGGTAGGTCTGTTATCAAAACAGTTGACTTCAACCCCTTTTTGAATTATATGCCCAAAGTCCATAAAATGCGGGGAAAACGCTTGTTTTGTGTTGTTTTTCCAAAGTTGGGGTGTCAATAACTTTAGAAGTTTTAAAAATATCTTTATATCATTTTAGATTCTGGTACAGAACAAACTTTCCTTTTAAGGCCCTTTTACAGTATGTGGTTAAATCCCTGAGATATTAGGCTCAGTGGTTGAAAACAGGCTGACATTTTTTATTTAGAATCTAAAGTAGGATAAAAATCAATGACGATGAAAGCCAAAATATGAATTGCCATGGATCGATATTTACTGAGTAATAATAATTTTCACCTATGCTTTTGGAGCAAAATCACAGGTCAAGAAAATTACCTTCAAAAAGTGGCAGCATCATGATTTTATTTTTACACATGGATAAGTAGGTCTATTACTAAAATCAGTTGACTTCAGCAGCCTTTGTTGCATTATATGACAATGGTGTGAGTCCAAATATGTGGGAAAAACACTTTGTGTTTTTTTTCCAAAGTTGGAGTGCCTTTAACTCCAGAAGTAGACTGTAACTTCCGGTCGAGTGAACGCTGGAATGTTGGTGTGCCGATGCTTCTTTTCTATGTTTGTAGATGCTTTTGTTTAGTGGCCCTTTGAAGGAGCGACCTCAGGAAATTGAGTGTTATGCTTCTCTTTCATGGATGATCTTATGGACTATTGACTTTTTTAGTTTGAAATCTACACTACACCTTCACCAGACCAACTCAAACCCTTCTCTCTATGCTTTAATCTCCACGTCATCCTCTCGTTTGACTGGATTACCTCAAAGTAAATAAACACTGCTGTACTCACCGATGGGCTCCTCAGGGACTTTTACGTGCAGTCTTGAATAGGCTGCTTGATTGCCTGTCCATCGTCCATGTCCAGTGGTGCTGGAGTGCGAGGACTTTGAATTCTGGTCATGTTGGTGGACCATTGAGGATGTTCTGCCTTCTGTTGCCCATCTTGGCCTACTGGAGTTTTGCTGTTGGCCCATGCCAGTCTAAGTGGGGAGCTCCCTGCTTGTTTGTAGGCTCATGCTGTTATTTTTCTTCCAACATGGTTTTATACTAGTCATCCCTGGTTTTACAGCATTTTAATTCCTCAACCTACCTGTCAGCTGGAGTTTATAGCTATTGCATTGCTCTTGGAATTGTGCGTCACCCCTGGTATGTCCATCTAGGATCACGCCAACATCCCTGCAGATTACTGGCTGATTCCCCTGATAACCACCACATACCGGCCATCTGGTCTTCACGCCGTCGCCATCCGACTGGTGAAAGTGATGTGAAATGAGGTGTCAATTTCGATAATCTCAGCTTTCTGAAACACACATCTTTTATTTCACTGCAAAACGCAGATGTAGACACTATTAAGATGGCCCTTATAATGCATGATCAATAACGAACAAGTATTTTATTCTGAATAATGTTTTTATATCTCGCTCTCTGGACTTTTTATTCATCACCGAGACCTGGCTGAATCCTGGCGAACAAATGGCCCTGGGGGATCTAACACTGCCAGGCTGTGACTTTTTAATTCTCCACGGACTTCAGGGTGAGGAGGGGGAGTTGTCACTGTTTTTAGAAACTCTTTTAAATGCAGAATGCTACCTATGGACATGTATTCCAGTTTTGAGGTCCAGTTATTAAAAACTGACGTCTTGGGTCCTGCTTTCTCTGCACTTGTGTACAGACCTTCCAGATTTAATAGGGACTTCATCCAACAATTTTCATACTTTCTCTCCGGACTGGTGTTACGTGGTGATAGACTCCTGATTATAGGGGATTATTTTAGTATTCATGTATGCTGTCCATCAAAACCTCTGGTAAATGAATTTCTTTACCTCACTGAGTCTTTAAATTTAGTTCGACATGTCACTGGTCCTACTCACAATATGGGTCATTCATTAGATCTTGTGTTAACTTATGGTATCTCTGTATCTAACTTAGAGGTCTTTTCTGACCATTTTTGAGTCTTCTGTCCTTGTCCTCTCCCTACTTTTTCTCAGCCCTTACGTCACTCCTGGACCATTCACTCGTCTATGCAGAATTTTATCTATCGCATTATTACAGATGATGTCTCAGCTGGACTCGACACTGAATTATTGGTTGAAGCTTTCAATAAATCTCATACTTTTACTCTTGATAATGTCACTCTGCTTAAGCCAAGGAGAGTTAAGTGTGTTTCACAGCCTTGGCTAAATGACGTGACCCGCACTCTCAGACAAGAGTGTAGAAAAGCAGAGCACAAGTGGAAAAGAGACAAGCTTCAGGTCTCTTTTAACATTTTAAAGGTCTGTTTAACAAACTATCAAAGAGCAGTAAAGGAAGCGAAAGCTACGTTTTTTTCTAAAGTAATCTCTGATGATGCAAATCGACCAAAAGTGTTGTTTAATACAATCGATTCTGTTTTAAACCCTACTAGAAATGCTTTTCAGGATGCCACTAAAGAGACATGTGAGACATTTTAAAACTTATGTACTCACAAAATTGAGCAGATGAAAGGTGCTATTGTTCCTTCACAATTTGATCAACCACTAATTAATTGCCCGTCCAGCTCCCTGACTCACTTTCAACCAGTTACATCAGCACAGTTAGCAGATGTAGTCTCTAAGATGAATTGTTCCAGTTACAAGCTGTATATTCTTTCTCCGCACCTTCTTACAGACGTTTTCATGAATATCAGTTCCAGTGTGACAGCAATAATGAACAGCTCCTTAGCTAATGGAGTTGTTCCAAGTAGGTTTAAACATTCATCCTTTGTTTAAAAAAACTTTTTTTAGATCCGGCAATACACAACAATTATAGACCAATCTCCAAACTACCTTTTATTTTCAAGATTTTGGAGAGAGTTGTTTATTCAGAGCTCTGCTCCTTTCTAAATACATTTATCATTTTAGACACTGTGGCAGGGCAGAGGGCGGGGCCGGGTCGTGATCCTACACACCCGGTCCCGTATTAGGCTCTGCCACAGACACATTTCAGTCTGGCTTCAGACTCTTCCACAGCACTGAATCTGCACTGCTGAAGGTCACTAATTGTATTTTTCTCTCCATGTATTCAAGTTCACCTGTCGTCTTAGTTTTATTAGACCTATTATCGACCATAATATTCTTCTCACTTGTCTTGAGTGTATGGTTGGCATGCAGGGTATGGTCATCCAGTGGTTTGCCTACTATCTAAAGGAGAGGATGTTTTCTGTAAATTTAGGAAATTTTTCTTCTACTTTGTCTCAATTATCATGTGGTGTCCCTCAAGGGTCAATTTTAGGACCCTTGTTATTTTCCCTGCATATGCTTCCTCTTCCCTTTTTTACAATTAAATGAAAGCAAAACCAAAGTTCTGATTTAAGGTTCCTCCATGTCATCCTTACCTTGCCTGGTTGCCCAGTGAGGTCCTCTGTCTTCGAATGTAGAAGATCACGTGAGGAATCTTGGAGTGGTTATAGATTCCTCTGTACTTCGATAAGCAGATCAGTGCTGTTGTCAAGGGGAGCTTTTTCCACCTGAGATTTATCGCTGAAGTAAAACATTTTCTTTCAATCACTAATTTCATCAAGGTTAGACTATTGTAACTCATTGTGCCTTGTTGTCCCTCAAACTGTGTTTTCCACCTACAGCTGATTCAAAACGTGGCAGCTAGACTTTTAACAGGGTCAAGAAAGAGGGATCACATTTCCCGTTTTAGCATCTCTACACTGGATTCCCTGTGACATTCAGGGTTGATTTTAAAATTCTGCTTTATGTCTTCAAGGCGCTATCTGGTCTTGTGCCCCAATATATCAGTGATCACCTCCTCCCTTAATCCCCCACTAGAGTGCTCAGGTCTTCTGATCAACTTCTTTTGAGTGTTCCTTGTTGTCGCTATAGATCTAAGGGCAATCGTGCCTTTTCTGTGAAAGCTCCTAATTTCTGGAACAGTCTCCCTTTCCATGTCAGCTCTTTCATTAGCCGTTTTTAAACCTTCTTGAAAATGTATTTTTATTTGTAGCTTTTGAATAGGTCATAAATCAAAAGTAACGGTCAGTATCTGGTGTGGACACCAGCTGCATTAAGTACTGCTGTGCATCTCTTCATGGACTGCTCCAGATTTGCCAGTTCTTGCTGTGAGATGTTACCCCACTCTTCCACCAAGTCACTTGCAAGTTCCCAGACATTTCTGGGGGGAATGGCCCTAGCCCTCACCCTCCGAGATTGAGATCCAGGCTCTTCGCTGGTCATGGCAGAACACTGACATTCCTGTCTTAAAGGAAATCACGCACAGAATGAGCTTTATGGCTGGTGGCATTGGAGTATCATGTCAGGATGAGGCTGCAGGAAGGGTACCACATGAGGGAGGATGATGTCTTCCCTGTAACGCACAGCGTTGAGATTGCCTGCAATGACAACAAGCTCAGCCTGGTGATGCTGTGACACACTGCCCCAGACCATGACCCGCCACCTCCAAATCGATCCTGCACCAGAGTACAGGCCTCGGTGTAACACTCATTCCTTCGACGATTAACGAGAGTCCGACCATCACCCCTGGTGAAACAAAACCGCGAGTCGTCAGTGAAAAGCACTTTTTACCAGTCCTGTCTGGTCCACCGAAGGTGGGTTTGTGCCCAGAGGCGACGTTGTTGCCGGTGATGTCTTGTAAGGACCTGCCTTACAACAGACCTACAAGCTCTCAGTCCAGCCTCTCTCAGATTATTGCAGACAGTCTGAGCACTGATGGAGGGTTTGTGCGTTCCTGGTGTAACTCGGGCAGTTGTTGTTGCCATCCTGTACCTGTCCCACAGGTGCGATATTTGGATGTACCGATCCTGTGCAGGTGTTGTTACACGTGGTCTGCCACTGCGAGGATGATCAGCTGTCCTTCCCTTCTTCCTGTAGTGCTGTTTTAGGCATCTCACAGTACGGACATTTCAATTTATTGCCCTGGGTACATCTGCAGTCCTCATGCCTCAATGCAACATGCCTAAGGCACATTCATGTAGATGAGCAGGACCCTGGGGATCTTTATTTTGGTGTTTTTCAGAGTCAGCAGAAAGGTCTCTTTAGTGTCCTAAGTTTTTATAAATGTAACCTTAATTGCCTACCGTCTGTAAGCTGTTAGTGTCTTAACGACCGTTCCACAGGTGCATGTTCATTAATGTTTATGGTTCATTGAACAAGCATGGACAACATTGTTTAAACCCTTTACAATAAAGATCTGTAAAGTTATTTGGATTTTTACAAAATTATCTTTAAAATACCCAGTCATGAAAAAGAGACATTTCTTTTATTGCTGAGTTTATAAATCACTCTGTCATTGTATATTTATTTGTTTGATCTGTAAAACACTTTGGGTCAACTTCTGTTGTTTTTAAATGTTCTCTATATATTAATGTTTACAGAAGTATTAAAGATAAAATCATTTCCAACAAAAGAACAAACTTTCCTTTTTGTGTCTTCATTTTTAAGGCCCTTTGTAGTTAAATCACACATAAATTGTTACATTTGACACATTTCCAGTGGTTAAAAACCACTTTTATACTTTTCTAAAGAAGGATAAACATAAATGATGATGAAGGCCAAAGTATTAAATGTCATGGATCAATACTTAAGTATAAGTTCAGAATGACGTATGATTTTGGAGCAAAATTTCAGGTCAAGACAATTACCTTCAAAAAGTGGCAGTGTTGTGATTTTATTTCTACACTTGGATATGTAGGTCTATTACTAAAATCAGTCAACTTCAACACCACTTGTCTCATTATATGCCAGTGATGTGAGTACAAAAATGGTAAAAAACATGGTTTGTTTTTTATGTAGTTTTTCCAAAGTTGGAGTGCCTGCAACTTTAGAAGTATTAAAGATACCTTAATATCATTTTATATTCTGGTACAGAACAAACTTTCCTTTTTTTACCTTCATTTTTAAGACCCTATGTGTTTAAGTCCCAGAGATGAGAGGCTCTCAATGTGCCTAAATTGTTAAATTCTACCCATTTTCAATGGTCAAAGAGAAAATGTGTCACATGGTATGAATCTAGCTTCAACAAATCAAAAGTCTGAAGTCCAAATAATGTTGAAACTATAAATGTATCTTTATTATTAACATAAAATAATAATGCAAATATCTCCCATTTCTGAGTCCAAAAATACACTATCATGCAAAATAAGTGAAACATGTTGCTTTTCATTTAGTTCAAAACCTATCTCAAGTTTTTGGATTTCAGAAATGTACAACTGCAAGCTCCAGTGCAATGCTATAAAAGTCAATGTTCAACTGTTTAATGGACGTTTAACACACTATTGAACTGTCATTCTGTCATATTTATGCATCTGCACTGGCTTTCTCACTCTCTGTCATTTCTTTACTCATTTGCAGAGTTTGGCGTTTATTGCTGTCACTGTCGCAGTCAGACACGAGGCACCCAGTGTGCTGTCTGCAAACGCTTTACCTTCCAGTTCGCCATCTGTCACGTGGCCGTCCGCGGAACCTCTAACTTCTGCCTGAGCTGTAGCCATGGCGGACACACCAGTCACATGATGGACTGGTTCCGCTCTCAAGAGGTCTGTCCCACTGGCTGTGGGTGCCACTGCCTCTTAAAAAGCACTTTTTGACATAAAAAAAATAAGGAATGTTCCTGGTTCAGTACAAGGAACAGCATTTGTAGCATAATATTGATTACCATAGAAATCGTCCCTCGTTTATATAAAAAAATAAAAGTCTGATAGAGTAAGGCACTTACAATGGAAGTGAATGGGGCCAGTCCATAAACGTTAAAATACACATCGTTTCTAAATTATAGCCACAATATGTAAACAATATAGTGTTAACATGGGCATACTTGGTGCCGTCATGACAACAAAATATTATTGGATATAGTTTTACACAGAAAGCGATTTTATCACACTAAAATCATGTTAACATTTACGTATAATGTTTACGTTGAGTTTAGTGACATGCTGTATATTACCATCTTTGCGGTTTACAGGAAACCTTTTTTTATGGTAATCAACAGTATGCTACAAATGCTGTTGATTGAGCTTAACTTGTATTGAACCTGGAATATTTCTTTAAAGGTATAGTTCACCCAAATGTAAAACAATTAAAATGTACTCTTTTATACATTTACTCTATAATTACATTACTTCCTGCGTGTCATTCCAATCTCATTTGGTCTTATTTTTCAGTTTAATACAAAAGGAGAATGAAAAATCTTCATGCAGCAAAATTCTACATAAAGTTAATTATGACTACAGCTTTCAAGCCGCAAGCATGACAAAAAACACAATATAAGCTCCTTAAAAGTAATCGATGTGACTTGTGCGCTATATACCAAGTCTTCCTAAGCCATACATATAGCTTGGTGTGAGGAACAGAAAAAAAATAAAACAATATACACAAATAATCTTGAGATTTTAGAGCGTCCACGGATTTTCAGTGAATAATGACTAAATTTGGTCTGACACAAAGATATTGCGCACAAGTCATATCGACTACATTTATGGTGCCTTTTTGTCCTTTTGGGAGCTTGACAGATGTGGTCACCATGAACTGTTGTACAGACAAGAGCTGCTTGAAGATTCTTTCAAATCTCCTTTCTGAAATAGCGCAAACAGGTTTGCAATGACAAGACAAAATTGTAGTTTTTGTGTAAACTGTTCCTTTAAATAAGCTGAGCTTGATGTCATGGCGATATGCCTCAAAGCTCTGGGTACTGTAGCAACTCCTCTGTGGAAAGATGTTGAGGAAAATGTATTATTCCTGCGTCAAATGGGATGGACTAACGCCATCTTACGCTTCGTTCAAGTGTGGAATACCGTTAAACGAGGAGCTGCAAACATCAACCTTAAACCAGCCTAGTTATTGAGTTCATTGTTATACAGTGCTGTTTTTTTGCACTATTATACGGTTGAATTGTACAGAAGGTGCCAAGAAATGTCATCTTTGAAACGTAAAAAGAAAAAGAGTGTTAGCTGCTGATTTTTATGGTTTAAGGTTTTCCTTCAGATCGCTCTTTTCTGTTGAAAAGAATATTTAAAAAGTTGTGTTTTTCCTGCAGATAAGAAATGTCTGATGCTTTGGAAGATGTCCCAGCATGGACAGTATGTGTGCCATAAGAATATAAATACATTTGATAATACCTTAATCAATACTTGATATGCCACTTTGATTTGTTGTAGTTATGCTGCTGGAAATCCCTTTTTAATTCTCTATCGAATGTCTTCACAAAAGTGTAAATCAAGTCTTTACTACCTCATGAATCAATGGGCATAATTCATATTGTTTTTAAGGTAAGAATAACAAATAAACCTAAAAAGAAAAAGACTGGTTTGCTTTGATTGCCTACTAATTGTGTTCTATGTCTCATCTTTTTTTAATGATACCCGCCAATGTTTTATTTTGTTTTTATTTTATATTTATTTCGTTATATAGCTAAAATTGGGAATAATACAAGAGAACAAAACTTTCTCAAAAGTATTTATATGTTGTCTCTTACTACACATTGAATAACTTGAATAAGTTAACTTAATTGAGTAACCTTGTTCCCTCAATTGAATTGAGTAATGGCGTCTCCAAAATTGTGTAATTAAGTGATCATATAGTATTTAAGATAAGGTAACTAGATTCAAGTGGACTTAACTCAGATTTGCTGTTTAAACGTTGTTTCTACATAATCATTTTAATTAAAAAGACTAAAATATAGGTCATACAATAACAAAGCTTAAATACAGAAGAGTATATCTGATTCTAGATCATTCTTTTTTCTACAGAACACAAAAAATATTTTTAGAAGACTATCTCGGCTCTGTAGGTCCATACCATGCAAGTGAATGGTGACCAGAAATGTAAAGGTCCAAAAAGTACATAAAGGCAGCATAAAAGTAATCCATAAAACTGATTTAATCCATGTCTTCTGAAGTGATATGATAGGTGTGGGTGAGAAACATATCAATATTTAAGTCCTTTTTTTTACTATAAATCTCCACTTTCACTTTCACATTCGTCTTTTGTTTTTGACGAGTCACATTCTTTGTGCATTTCACCACCTACTGGGCAGGGAGGACTGAATTATTTACCTTTTTCTCACCCACACCTATCACATTGCTTCTTAAGTCATGGATTAAACCACTGACGTCATATGGGTAACCTTTATGCTGCCTTTATGTGCTTTTTGGATCTTCAAAATCTGGCCTCTAATGTTGACATCACAGGAAACAACTACATGCAACAAAACAAAATTACTACTGCAACAAAAGAGCTAAAATCTATATGAATTCTTAATAACAAATATTGAAATGACCCCATATGTTCCCTTTGACCAACGAAACATAATTAAATAATTCAAGCGCAAGGCATTATGAGTATTCCTCATGGCATCATAACCACAATTTGCGCTGAATAGTTTGAGTTATTAACACTTAAAATTTTAAGTCTCTTGATTTTGAAGAAAATCAGTTCAGGGAACAAAGATATTTGAGTTATGAGCCCAAAACATGACATTTCAAGTATAGTTAATACAACTTGATTTTTCCAGTTATGAAAACATTAAGGGAGCCGACTAATCCTGCCTAAACCATAAACCCATTCCTAAAAGTAAACTTCTTGCATTTTAGAATTAAAAAAAGAAACTAAAAGAAAATATTTACATTGTTACAAGAAAGTACATTGTTTACTTTCTGTATTCATCATTTTTACCTTTAGGGTAATAGATTTAGTCAGATTTAGCTAAGGCCCCATAGTTTATACCCACATACACAATATTTTAAAAATGGCCTCATTATTATTGTTATATGGCTTATAACAGCCTGCATGTGTTCTTATATAAGGCATTTTGATTATGATATCTTGTCTTTCTCAATCATGAAAGGCTTTACTGATGTCTGCTTGTTTTGTGTCTCTGAGTGGATTGAAATTGACTCTGTCATTGATTTACAATTGGTTAGCCAGCTGACCTGCTTATGACCCATTTTATTCAACATCATATTGCGGGAAAGACTTCCACAGCAATACAGAACATCCCGGAAATGCGAAACTTCCATCAGATAAAACAATTGTCCAGATATACATATCTGAGATGTGAATGGATTATATGGCCTTCTATTGTTATTTGGTCATATTTTAAACAGGTTTGCAGCACACAGTAAATTGCATGTTATAGTATGCACATTAGTCTTTCATACCAATATTTTCTAAATCTAGTATTTCGTTCAGTTAGAATGTTAATACTGACATTGACACGATGAAGACTTTTGTTGCAACCAAACCCCTTTAAAACATTTACATGAATGTTTGGTATACAAAGTCAAACTGGATTATTGACATTTATCCTGCATAGGGAAGGGAAGATATGAATTTTCATAAGAAACCACAGTGCAAATATTTGACACTGTACATACAGGATACATGCAGCAAAAACATGAGCACTATAAATATGCACAATAAACACAGTGCATAACAATATAATATTAGTGATCACATATCATTTTATTAAAGCTTATATGCATAATATGAATATTAGAAGATATTAAAATATCCTCTTATATGAGTGGATGTTACTCCTAAAAAAAAAAAACAGAGTAAACTAAAAAATATTTAAATAAATAAATGATAAAATAATATTATATAATATTTCAGGTTTAAGTTTGTGGGTTATATAATTAATAATTATTACATTATATTAATACAATTATAATTAAAAACCACAGTAAAAAATTTTAAATATTATATTATATGTGAAGTTTAAGGTTGTTTATAATTTGTTTGAATTATTATAATGTATTATATTAATATAATTGTTTTTCCACTCTCATTCATAATGAATAAAAAATTATAATAAATAGAAAACATTAAAGTTTTATAACGTTATAATAGTGAACAAGTCTGACAGCAAAAACAACATGTACAATAAAATATAATTGTTTACATTTTATAAGTTTATACATATAAATATAAGTCTACTCCGCAGTGAGCAGTGAAGTGAGTCCAGACAACCGCGAAACCACTACTATGGTGAGGGCTAACTAATGAATATGAATTAATAACCCTCGGGCGCGTCCAATGACTTTACCTAATTAATATTAATTATCCATGCCTTCATTATAGTCGGATTCGTTCATTGGACAGCTGTCCAGCGCATATTTACCAACTTCTGGTCTACGTCACCTCATGTTATTAATATTCATGAGCCATTCCGTCTCCATGGTAAAATTGTTTGTTCTCCAGCCGGTCAGAGAGAGCTGTCTTCAGCAGGGGGAGTTAGCGGAGCTCTGTTCAGCTGTTGTGGACGAAGATGGCGGCGTGTAGACGTGTTCAGCTGCTGCTCCTCATGTCGCTCTTTCTTCTCTCCGTAAAGGCTCTTAAACCTCCGCAAAGCCTCGGGAATGTCCATCCTCCGGCCTTGGCCATGCACCAGCAGCTGAGAGTCGCGGCTCCGAATCCCGGGAAAAACGCCGCCGCTGCTGCAGTGTCCTCCGGCTCTCAGTCCAGGAGATCCACCGGCTGGAAGCTGGCAGAAGAGCAGGCCTGCCGGGGCGACGTGACCCGACTCTGTCCCAAACACACCTGGACTAATAACCTGTCCGTACTGGAATGCCTGCAGGACAAGAAGGAGGTGAGACAGGAGTCCTGCCTTATTATTACTATTAATCTGAAGTGTAACTCAGGTTGAGGAGCATCAGTAAACTACTTTTATCTTATGTCTTGCTCTTGGCATCCTAAATTACACACTGATAAGTGGAATAGATAAGATAAAGTAATAGATCCAAGCTCGTAATGATTCATTTCAGTTTAATGACTAATGACTGGATATTAGGCTACCATCCATACTACTGTTTATTGATCAATTCAGTTTGATTCATTGATTAACTGTGGAACATTGTTACATTACATTTGGTACATTACCTATGATGCATTCATACATTGATTAATACTTTTCAGTTGATATGTTGGTAACACTTTACCATAAGGTTGTACAGCCGTGGCCAAAAGTAATGGCAGTGACATACATTTTGTGTTTCGCAAAGTTTTCTGCTTCAGTTGTTGTGGTGTTGATTCACATTGTTTCTAGATTATTGTGCAGAGTGATTAGATGCGTTTTAAATAATTGCAAAAAGCTCAATTGGCCAAAAAACTTTCACAAAAACCCAAATGTAACTTTATTTATTTTTTTGGACCTGGCACAAAATGACCAGCCAACATCATTTCACGAATCATATCAGCAGCGCCTGGCAAAGTGTGAACGAGTACTAGTCAGGTGAAATCACTCTATCATACTGATTGGATGATAAGAGCAGACTGATTGCTATAAAAGGAGGGAAGAAGTGCTTCCAATCATTGTGTTCTTGTTAGCAATGGTTACCTCTAAAGAAAGACGTGCAGCCATCATCGCTTTGCAGCAATTTCCTTGCATGTGAGGCCATTTTGATGCCAAGAATATTGCACCTGAAAGAACTATTTACCGGATCATCAAGAACTTCAAGGAGAGAGGTTCAACTGCAGTGAAGAAGGCTTCAGGATGCCCCAGAGTGTCCAGCAGGCGCCAGGACCGTCTCCTCCTGAGGAGTCAGCTACAGAATCGTGTCACCACCAGTGCAGAACGGTGCAGGTGCATCTGCACGCACAGTGAGGCGAAGACTTTTGGACAATGGCCTGGTGTCAAGAAGGGCAGCAAAGAAGCCACTTCTCTCCAAGAAATACATCAAGGACAGACTGAAATTCTGCAGGAAGTACAAGGATTGGACAGAAGAATACTGGTGCAAAGATATTTTCTCTGATTAAGCCCCCTTCCGACTGTTTGGGACATCTAGAAAAATCGATAGTCTGGAGAAGAAAAGGTGAATGCTACCAACGATCTAGGAGCAATTTTGGTGATGATCCGTGCATTTTCCAGCATGATGGAGCACCATGTCACAAGGCAAGAGTGATAATGAAGTGGCTCGGAGATCATTACATTGACATTTTGGATCCGTGACCAGGCAACTCCCCGGATCTTAATCCCATAGAGAACCTGTGGTCAATCCTCAAACGGCGAGTGGACAAACAGAAGCCCACAAATTGTGATAAACTCCGAGCACTAATAAGGCAAGAATGGATCGCCATCAGTCAGGATTTGGGCCAGAAGCTGATATCCAGCAGGAGTGAATTGCAGAGGTTATGAAGAACAAGGGTCAACACTGTAAATATTGACTCTTTGCATAAATGTAATTTTTTTTCCAATAAATGCCTTTAAAACTTATGAAATGCTTATCATTGTTTTCCAGTATATAATAGAATAGATTATATAGAATGTGAAAAAATAATGTACAAATACTGAAGCAGCAAACTTTGCAAAACACTAAATTTATGTCACTGCCAATACTTTTGGCCACGGCTGTATTTGTTAACACCAGTAAATGCATTAGGTATCATGAACTAACAATGGGCAATACTTTTTTTACAGCATTTATTAGTCTTGGTTAATGTTAATTACACACTATTGTTTATTATTAATATTGGTTTATTATGCATTGGCTAATGTTAATGTATACCACTTGTAATGTTACAAATGTATTAGTACATAGAAGGTTAATAAGTGTTCATTGTCAGTTCATGTTAACTAATGCAGTTTACTAATATTAACAAATGCAACTTAATTGTAAAGTGTTACCAATATATTATGCATTAAAATTGATACATTATGCACTCAAACCAATGCAATTTCATCATATTAAATTGTGTAATTTTTAACAAAATGAATACAACTTTAAACATTGTATTAAAGATAAATTGTTATGAAATTTAAATGCGTATATGCTAAAAACACTTTTTGGGGGGCCTGTGAAGCTCAGCGAGTAAATATGCTGACTGCCACAATTAGAGTAACAAGTTTGAATCCAGGGCATGCTGAGTGACTCCAGCCTGGCTTCCTAAGTAACCAATTGGCCCGGTTGCTAGGTTGCTATGGTTGATGTCCTCGTGGTCACCATAATGTGGTTCGCTCTCAGTGGAGTGCGTGGTGAGTTGTGCATGGATGCCACGGAGAATAGCGTGAAACCTCCACACACACTAGATCTCCGCAGTAACACGCTCAAGTCACATGATAAGATTGACGCAGATTGACGTCTCAGATGCGGAGGCAACTGAGATTCGTCCTCTGTCACCTGGAATAAGGCACTACGCCACCACGAGGACTTAGAGCACATTGGATGAGGTGGATGAGACGTTAAACTGAGGTCCTGACTCGCTGTGGTCATTAAAAACCCCAGGGCACTTCTCATAAAGATTAGGGGTGTAACCCCGGTGGCCCTTATCTATCATGGCCCCCTAATAATCACCATCCCTGAATTGGCTACATCACTCTGCTCTCCTCTCCACTAATAGCTGGTATGTGGTGGGTGTTCTAGCGCACTATGGCGGCCATTGCATCATCCAGGTGGATGCTGCACACTGGTGGTGGTTGAGGAGATTCCCCCATACTATGAAGTGCTTTGAGTGCCTAGAAAAGCGCTAAATAAATGTAATGAATTGATTAATTTTTAATTGTGGATTGAGCATTCCAAATTGTGGAGAAACCCCCCCCATGTTTTGGTAATGCATTAACGATGTAATTTTTGGTGAATTTTTCTCTTTGTAAACCGTCCCTTTCTGGTATTTTTGCATGTCTCATGCTTTTTAACGCTACTGGATTAACTGGTTTTACTTGTTCTTGACAGAAGATGAAAAATGTGATATTTGAAAGCATGTCATTGATGCTATCGATTGAGCTTACATTGTGTTGAACCTGGAACATTTATCTGAAAAACAGCTGTTTGTCCAATTGAGGGATAACTAAGGTGGTGGAAAAGGCCAATAACCGATTAATCTGGCAATACTTTTTTTAATCGATTTAAAAGAATGATCAAAACATGTATTGTACTTTCCTTACTATAACATGCACAGACACTGAATCTACAAGAGTGCAAAATTAATAAAATCCCAAAAGCAGTTTATTGTGCATCCAAATATTTGGTGCATAACATGGCACTTTTAACCATAAACAAGCCTGAAATTCACCAGGGACTCTTACTTTGAAATGACAGAGATTTGACTCAATGCTCTAGATGTAAGTATTTACTAATTTTGAAGCTTTTTATATCTTAAATAAATCACCAGATGAGGTTTACTGAAAAATAAACGAGGAATAATAAAACAACTATTGGCAACTGTCTGCAAAAATATTTCCTAAAAGCAACTATCGGCCCGATTAATCAATATAACCAATATATCGGTCTACCTCTAATCTGAAATCCACTTCCAGATATCTAAAATTAATTTTGTCACTAGTGAAGAAAAAATCCCATAAAAATGTAGCATTTTCACTAGTTGTAAGTCAATCGTTGATACCAGGAATGGACCCTAGAAACAATGTAATTATTGGTGTCAAAAATGATAATTTTTTCTATGAAGTAGAACATTGCTGAAATGTAAAAATTGGCAAAAAAAAAGAACTTAACTATATATCTTCAATTCCATTTTAAACCGATAATTGTGAAATTGTACTAGAATAATTATGTAATTTTTTTTTATATCAAGAATGAACATTTTTAATAGTATAAATGTAATTACTGATACTGATATATATATACTAGCATTTTAACTAGTAGTAATTCCATTCCTGATATCAAGAATTAGCATTTTAACTATTGAAAATGTAATAATAGATATCTATAATTAATTTCCTGGATGTTATAAAATGTTGAAGGGGCTTGAAATAGTATCTTTACTGTAACTCATTTTCATGACTTTCGTTTTTATGTTTTAGTATATTTTGTAAAACGGTGGCGAAATAAAATAGCAACTTTTGCACAGGTAAGCAGCCTGTTTTTTCCTAAAGAATATGTAAAAATCTAGTTTAATCTGCAGCCTAGTTAAAATCTGTTTATTTGGTTCCCATTGTGATTTCCTGTAAAACCGCAGACCCAGTACAAGCACCCACGCCATCAGTAGTCCACCAATTTTGGCATACGCAACCGAGAGAATATACTAATTATCGCCAAAATGAATCAAACATAAAGACACGTCTCGTAGTCCCTTCCTCCTACACCGCATGCCAAGTTTATTCACCTCCAAACAGTTGGTTCAGCAGTCTGGACTGAGGCTTTAATTATTGGCATAATTGCTTTGCAGAAGCTAGGTCACAGCTGTGGTCTTCTAAAGAAGGTAAATGATGTCCATAAATCTCTTTCTCGCAGCTCCCCGAGGTCAGATCTCTCTGGGTCGGTCTTTTTGAATGAACCCTGTCAAACGCTGTAACGGGGTCGTGGCACAGCTGTAGCATGTCTCTAAATTTAATTTGCATTTTTAGCAGGTTCTTCTGCTGGTGGGCCACTGTGGTGGGTTTGCTGTAAACAAAGCAGCTAGCATGACTGATGTGAGACCCTCCCACGGGGTCCAGTGCTGAGAGGGGAGACCCAGATAAAGCAAATTAAAGAATTTAGCTCTTAGTCAAACATTTGTTTGATATGGTGCAATTGAATTCAAGAGGCAGCTAAGATATTGTGTCTTTGCAGTTTATCAAGCAACTTAATGACGAATAAGCTACACTGATTGTTGTTATGTTAATGTGTTACATTTTATCTGCTCCAAATGTATTAGCGTTATTTGTTAGTGTGGAGGTCTCGATGTGCCACATTAATGAATCTAAAATGAGGTTGAATGAACCCAGTTACCAAAGAGTGATGGTCTTTGCTGTGGCCAGTGATGTTAATGAACTGTGTTCCAAAACCTAGTATGCTGTCCATCTAGGAAGTTGCTTTCTTGGGCAGCATCCTAATTGAAATGGAACCTCAAAATTAATAGTTTTTTTATAGTAGGGGTGTAATGGTTCTAATTCCTCATGGTTCGGTTTGTATCATGGTTTTAGGGTCATTGTTTTGGTACGGTTCAGTATTTGCTATGTTCAGAATAAAAAAAGATTACTTTAAAATCCAAAGAATGCTCTATTTGGTTAACACTTCAACAGGTTTGTCCTTAATAAAAATCATGGTTATACAACAGTTATCATAGTTTAATCGTGGTATTATAAAACTATAGTAACCACAAAATCAACATGGTTACTGTCATGGTTACAATATATAGTAAAATGAGCAGTATTACTGTTATAAAACCATGTCTAATTGTATCAAAAACATGATTTCTGCTCAGATGTTTTCTTATGGTTCATGGTTACTAAACATTACTATTGTAAAACCATGGCTAATTTTCATCAGGGTCCTTAACTAAAAAAATTAATTATCTCTAATTACTGAAACAACATTTAAAATTAATAACTAGACTTTAATGCTACATGCATCAACATAAAGTGCATTTTAAACTTAACATATGTTCAACATTCAGAATCTGTACATCACTATAAAAGGAAAAAGCCTGCTATTAAAATGGATACAAGAAGGGATGTTGTGATAATGTGGCTCGTGTATTTTAATCATATGTGGAAATCCCACATATGGCAATGAACATCCCAAGTGCTTTTAGTTATTGTTTCATATCTGTCTGAATTAGCACTGTGCCTGCTTAAAAACGTAAGGGAGTGTGTGCAGTTTCGGCTGGTCTGTGGCTATTTCTTTCTCTGGGTGGCGTAAATTATTTGTCATGTATCGATGTATTACTATAACGGCATTTTAATGCCATTAATCAAAGCGCATTATTGATGCTCGATAGATAACAGGAAGAACTTGCATGCACATTTTAAACCCTCGCTTGCATTTTTTACATAAATTGCCAGTATAAGGCACTTGTGTCAAGCGATGTTGGCAAAAAGTGCCTGTTTTGTAAACGTTTTTTGAGCATCGCTGTTGTAATTGACTGCAAAAAGAAATTGTTTCCAGAAAGCATGAGGCTTCTCTCTCAGTGAATCGTTTTCTCCACTTGTCTCTTCAACTACACATACTGTAATGTGTGCAGAACTGTGATGTCATCAAGTTGACCCTCATGAAACACAGGCAGCGCTTGTTTAGCTACAGATCCATTCTGGTGTATTAGCGGAGGTTGTAACTGTGCCTGTATATTTGATGCTTAGTTTCCTTCACCAAACCTTGTGTTCCAGATGCATCATTAAACCAAGGTGAACTGTGGTGCCAATGCTTACCGAACCGTGTGGCACCGTTACACCCCTACATAGACAACAGCTCTGAACGATACTATTACTGCTCCTCACGCACAAGAGACCCAAGTTGACCAACATAGTCTCATGACAACTTGTAGTTATTTGTACGAAAAGTGGAAATCTTAAGATATTGTACAACTTGTCTCCATAAGAAAATGTATGGCTTTTAACCAATCAACAAAGAGAATTTCAAATCGAAACTATGTAGGCATCAAATTTCATCCGGCCTTCTATCCAACACGAAAGGAAACACCTAGAAGATTTTGGCTGTGACATGGCATGGAGCAGGCTGACTCTGGCGTTGCTGCTATGACGTGGAACTCGGGCTTGGCTGCCATGACGTGGAACTCGGGCTTGGCGGCCATGACGTGGGGCCAAGTCGTGGAAGGCGGAGCTGTGGGAGGCTCGAAACTAAGTGTCCTAGATGACTGAGAAAAGACATCAGTGGTCATGAACATGAGCAGAGTCTTGGGAGCAACCACTTTGGTCGTGGGCATAGACAGAGTCTCTGGCTCGTCGACCATGTCTTGGAACTCTAATTCGGCATCCGCCTCCCCATGGTGAACGTGGAACCAACGATCTGCAGGGCGAGGTCGATATATTGAGCCAGATTGAGGGGACTATGACCGCCAGGCATCAAAGATGAGAAAATGTCTTTGTGGGCAACCTCATTAAAGTTCACCTGGCAGGCCAGAGCGCAGAAGTCCTCAACATTATCCTCTAGGGGACGACTCTCCTGATGTAGGTGTAGGAGTAGAACTGCTGGGTTCATGGTTGGCGGTCAAGTATTCTGTAACGTTGCTGCTGGTGATGGCAATGACGATGACATTGACGAAGTGAGAACCCAAGCGCAGTTTATTAACCAAACGTGAAAACCAAAATCCTAATTTATAAACGTGAACTAAACTAGACATAAACATGAACATTACTTAACTTAAACATGGCTTGACTTAAACATCTACAATAGCATTCAATACTTGACCACGGACAATGGAAAACATGAGGGCTTAAATACACAGACTTGGATAACAAGACAACCAAAGAATAGACAGAACTATAAACAAGATAGCTAGACTAATAAACTAAAACCAATGAAAAACTAGAACTTATAATGAGTAACAAGACAATAAACCAATGAAAACAAGACACATGGACATGGTGGGAAACAGGAATCACATGAATAGTGATAGAGGAACTAAACTTTTCAAAATAAAAGACATGAAATACATGAACACACATAAACATGAGTGTTTCTTTGTTCTCTTTTCTTACTATGTTAGTTTTGTGCAATAAAATTGGTTGTTTTGCACATCTCTACATGCCACACTAATATTGGGTAAAATAGTCCCATTTGAATAAAATTGAACGGTTTATATTGACACTGTTTGGTATTAAATAGGCCTACAATTATAATTGGAATACACGCAATTCATTTTTGCATTGCCTTATGCATGAAGGATACAACAATGCTGACTAAAAACATTCATGTAGCTCAACTGGTAGAGCATGGCCAAGATCAAGGGTTTGAGGTAACACACAAAATGACAAAATGTATACCTTGAATGCAGTCGCTTTGGATTAAAGTGTCTACCAAATGCATAAATGTAAATGTCAAAATAAGGTATCCTTTTTTTTAGGCCATGTCCACACAGATATGTTTTTGGTTGAAAACACCGTTTTCCATTTCCTAACATTGTTGTTTTCCAAAGTATAAGTTAATGGAGAGGATTTTCAGTGGAGGATAACACTGTTCTAGTGTGAATAAGAGACATAAACGTAGCTAAATTTTCATAGCGTACAAAAACATATAGGTTAACAGTCCCCTGGTGTATTTGGGCTTGTTTAGTTAAAAGCTGAATTTTTTGGTTGCACAATAAACTGCTTTTGGGATTTTATGCGTTTTGAAACCTCAATTTCTGTGCCCTTTATAGAAGGGAAATGCTAAGAATATTTTTTTTATCATTCTATATATCGATTTTTACAGATCGGCTGATCCATTATCGGCCTTTTGCACCACCGAAGTTATCTGAATCAGCAAAATCCACTATCGCTCGACCTCTACTAGAGAGAGATTTTAAGTCTCAATTTTCAGTGGAGGAAAACACTGTTTATCAGTGGTGTAAATCTATCAAAATCAACGTATTTCAAAAACACATTATATGGACATGGTCTTTGAAGTCAGGATGATTATGCTTTAGGGACATGCGTCATGATTGTGTCTGTGGCATTGAAATGCTTCCTACGTAGGCAGCTCACTAGGTTTTGGTATAGAGCTAATGTTTACCTCTTTCTCTTCAAAGAACACATTTGTATCTAAAGGAGGATGAAAAATCCTCACATGAATATGTCTGGATTTAAGTGTAATTGAAATGATTAACAGAAAGTGTGTTGTAATTGGTGGAAGTCGGAGTTAGAATAATTGCTTTTATTTTGACTAATGATGTAGACGTCCTGTAATGGCTTTTAACATAGGAAGGCTGCTGACAGCTATTGTTAATTTCTTTAACTACAAGCTATCTTTTAATTTTATCAAATGTTTTTGTCTCAAAACAAGCCTGCAAACAGCAGTCATGTGGTTGGTCTTCAGCCAATTGATGACCTCATTTGACCTCACAATTGATGTTTGTGAAAGTTTTGTTACCTGGACATCGCCTGTGTGTGATATAAACTGGAGATATTCAGAGCTGGAGTCATAGCGTGCTATTTTCATGTTGATATAATGTTATACGATTAAACATTTCAAACTGAAATATGACTTGCTTTGATGAAGATAAACAACACTCTTATTTACATATTTAGAATGAATGAATTTGAGACTTATAGCGCTTTTCTGACACTGATTGTTTATGTACTCAATCAATAATGGCAATTTGTTCATTTTTAACCAAATAATCTTACATAGTGCAGCTTAACTTAAACGATACGAAGGTGATTAAATAGGGGAGATTTATTCCTTTTAAAAGAGTAAAGAGAATGGGATGTTTTTAAGTCAGAATGTTCTTCAGATTCCTTAGTTTGACACTGTAATTATTATTCATTGTGGTTTGCATTCAGTTTACAAAGTTGACATGCCAAAAATAAACATGCAGCAGGCTGTTTCTGTTTTGTTTGTTTTGTCACATAAAAGATTTAGCATGAACAGATGCGAGGAATGTTTGTTCACGTGTACCTCCTTAGTTCCGGGAACAAGTGTAAAGCTTGTAGCAGAGGAAATGATTTGCAGTTACTTTTCCATTTTCTTTGCCTCCAAAGAATATTCATAAACATTCAACCGCTATCGTTTTAGGGCATATTGGATGACGGACAGTGAGAAAGCTTTCGTTCATTCGTTTTTATCTCACATTGTCCTTTTTTCATTTTATATTTTGCAACGTAAATCAAGTGAGTAAAATGAAAAATAGGGAGCCGATGTTTCTGACTCATAATAAAGATAAGAACCCTCTAGAATCACATTCACTCTGTTTTTGGCATTATCTCCATGTCACAGTGTTCACTTTTGCACATAAGGATGGATTTTATTTACTGTAATTCCACTCAGTGCATTTCAGTCACTGCTACAGAGGCGAGGAGATGCTGGGTTGTATCCTCACTGGCTTTTAGATCTTTCAGAATCATAATGTGATTATTACAGCTGGCAGCATGTTAAGTGGTTGTGCAACTACAAATACTGTAATACAGTAGCATTAACACTATTTGTACAGTGTCTGCTTCTAGACTGTTTCAGTTATTGGGCATGTCCACTGTTGCCAAGGCAAGGCACTATAACTATTTCTCAGACTTTGGATTAGGGACTTAAACAATTCTTTAACCTTAAAGACCGAAACACATTCTACACAACTATACGAACGAACACGCTTCTAGCTACACAAGCTCTATTAGTGTGTTGTTGCGTTCAAAAATGTGTCCGACTGCCATTCGTAACATAACGCAAATACACATCTCATTCTCAACGTTGCCACAATGGGCACTGTGGCGAGATTAGTTTGAATGGTCCACTTGAATACAATAATAACCAGACTGATCTCCTGAAATTTACTTGACAATCGCAACATTTTTGAAAGCCAATATTACATGCTTCATTACACTTTTGGCTGCAGTTTTCTATTGACATGTCCTGTGGGGGGCGCCAAAAGCATGTGAAATTATGATGTAATCAGACAAGGTTTTTAAGGTGAATGTTAGATTAAAATGAGTAAAACTAACCTCTCTAAACTAAAACTTACCTAAACCTAACCAATAGTGTCCTAAAAGATAAATGAGAGGTGAATAAAATGGACATCCTTAACCAACACCTAAACTTAACAGATGTTTTTAAAGCAACATGAAATTCGACATGAAAAGCACATTTACTGGAGCAACCATGTCATTTCATGTTGGTTCTATGGCACTTTCATTTCACTTTAACTTTGAGCGTCCTTGGCTGGGCTCGAGGCTCAGTCTCAGAGGTCTTGGATTTCTTTTGATTTTCCCATGATGTCAAGCAAAGAGGCACTGAGTTTGAAGGTAGGCCTTAAAATACATCCACAGGTACACCTCCTTTCAGAAGCTAATTGTCTAAAGGCTTGACATCATTTTCTGGAATTTTCCAAGCTGAATAAAGGCACAGTTAACTTAGTGTATGTGAACTTCTGACCCACTGGAATTGTGATAGTCAATTATAAGTGAAACAATCGGTCTGTAAGCAATTGTTGGAAATTAAAAGACTTTACTATAGTTTGCTAATATCAAATCTGTGGAGAGGTTAAAAATTAGTTTCAATGACTTCAACCTACGTGTATGTAAGCTTCTGACTTCAACTGTAGATATAAATAGGGGTGCTAGTTGCACAATATTATTTGTCTTTTCAAACATAGTTTTCAACTAAACTTTGATAAAGTGAGTGGTAGGGTTAAAGTGGGTCACACATCCACTAGTCATTATTGGATAGGGTTGTCACGATTTTGAAATTTGGCTGAAGTTGTCAAACAAATAATTGCAATTATTCCGATTAATTGTCTTTTTTAGGGCTATGCCGTATAATTGTCTCTTTTGGCTTTCATGGTTTTCAAATTGTCATATTTCATATTTAAATTGATATGAAAGATTTGATTTAATATATAAATGAAATAATAAAATAGGGATATATGATTTTCTTTTAAGGCTTCAAAAACTTATGAATTACATGAAAAATTATGTTTTAAATATCAAAATATTTACAAATACTTAAAATACGTCTCTCGTTTTGGTCAACTTTGGTTTTGGTCAGTTTTATGTTTTACACTGTTGTTTTTGAACCCCTGTAATTTATATTATAGGCTATATTTTTCATAATAAAATGTGTTTAGTTTTTATATTATATTTTGCAATAGTATAATATTGCTGTCCTAATTTCTTCACTTTCACACATTATTTTTATGGTTTTTGATTAAACCCACAACCCTCATTACTCATGATGCAAAACCTTGAGATTGCATTTCATTATTTGATCACTCCACAGAAACCGATTAAGCGTGTCTCCTCTGTCTCACTGCGTCATTAACACTGCTTATATTAACTCACAATGACCAGAAGTATTTGCCATTTCACGATTGTTTAAAGTAAAGCTGGATCACTTTGCTTTCACTATCAAAGTTTGTATTTGTTCATTATATTTTCACATGAGTGGTGATGGTGTATGAATCAGAGTGCTTGAGAAGCAGGTCACACGCTCTTCCGGACAGGAGCTGCTGGTTGATATCAGCAATGCATCTCAGTGATGCTCTGAGATCAAATGAATAACATAAACATGCCGTTGATGACATTTAGCCTGTATTTCTGCTTAAAATTCCCTTATTTGGGCATTAAATGTGATTGGAATTGAAGTGCACAACAATCATATTTATCTAAATGCGATGAGATGATTATTTAATAATCACAACAGGCCTATTACTGGATGATATATTGTGTATAATTAAATTTCATATAGCCTACACAGTGTATTTTCAGTTACAAGTATGTCATTTTGTGGTTTGATCACTTGAATGAAGCCCATTCAAAGATACATGCAAAGAAATTGCATACGAAACGTCCCCATTTCTAATTGTTCAGTTTGTGCAGTTACACCAGTTTCATACACTAACCTGTAAACTCATCAACGTCACATTGTTCATTCCTGAAGAAGGACATCTTTGGACTGCCATCTGCTGCTCTGCATCAGCTCGTTCTGTGTGTGCGACACCTGTGTATTTCCTGTCCACGACCGTCTTCAGTAAATGTTATATCACCCTCTTGTGGTCTCCCAACACTATTGCGTCAGACTGTTAAACTGAGGCCAACTGAATGAATTGGAAAGCATGCAAATTAGGATTCTAATTTATATGTCTGCCAATTTTAATAAATCGAAGCCTCAAAAATATATAGATAAAATAACGTGCCTATCACTAATTGATATATCAATATTTTATTACATCCCTATTGTTTGTTTCATGAGGTTACAAGTGAAAACATCCGTTTACAACTTATAAACTCTTTTACTCGATATGCTAGGTCTGTTAGTGAAACAATATTCTTGTCGTGATCTACTCGAGACCTTTCCAATCTGTACAGTGTTTGACAATATGATGTACATCAAATAATTGTATTTCATAAGTTATAAAAAAGGAAACTTTTTAAAGCACTTGTTAAGATTTCGTCATATTGCATATATGCATTGTAAAGGCCAGGTTCTAAGCTTTAAAGCAACACCCATTTTGTGTTGATCAAGCAAGTAGTTAATTAATTTGATGCTACAGGTAAAATGTTTTTGAAATCACAAGTTGAGACAACAACACTTGGTAAAAAGCAAGTGTGGGAGGTTGTTTTTCGGATGTGAAGGTGATATCATGTTTTAGTAATGCTTATTGATGATATCCATGAGTTTTCTCTGAAATGTGAGATCTTGGAGTCACTAGTCTGTGCAGTCTTCGCACGAAATACATTCTAGCTCCACCAAATCCCTGACTGAGTGAAAATTCTCTGTTTTATCAGGTGTCAGTCTGACTAAAGCTTGTTTTTGTAGATGATGCTTCATCTGTGGCTTGTTTCATTTTCTCTCATGCCTTATTTGTTATGACAGATTCAAACCTGTCCACGGTGCTGCAGAGGTGATATCACTGACATGCAGAGGAGGGAGTTGTGTTCTTCAAAATGGCTTTATTTCACTAGCAGTTGTGGTATTAGGCAAACACAGTGTTATACTCTACATACCTCGATATACCAAAATACAGTATATGTCATATTAGATAATAAGGATTTTACATCTAAAGTGAGCATCCTGCCCAAATGAGATGAATCTGAGATCAGTATACTGTACCGGTATCCATCCCAGGACAGTCTCATGTCAAAAATTTCACCATAGTGACTTTTTTTTCCTGAACCGTCAGTTCGGGTGATTCCATCACAGGCTTTGCGAGCTTCATATTTATTGCGCTTATTTTACCGCAGTATGTTTCCTTATACTTCTAAATATGTGTGTAGTTACATTATACTATCATATTGTTAATTTTAGATCTCTTATTGGCCACTCCAATACCTTGACTTTGTTGTCCTTAATCTATTTTGCCACAATTTTGGAGGTATGATTGGGGTCATTGTCTATTTGGAAGACCCATTTGGGACCGAGCTTTAACTTCTTGGCTGATGTCTTGAGATATTGCTTTAATATATCCACATAATTTTCCTTCCTAATTATTCCATCTGTTTTGAGAAGTGCACCAGTCCCTCTTGCAGCAAAGCACCCCCACATCATGATGCTGCCACACCCATGCTTCACGGTTGGGATGGTGTTCTTCAGCATCCTTTAGTTCTCTCACCCTTTTTCCTCCAAAAAGAATGATGGTCATTATGGACAAACAATAACATTTTTGTTTCATCAGACCAGTTGATATTTCTCCAAAAAGTAATATCTTTGCCACCATGTGCATTTGCAAACTGTAGTCTGGCTTTTTTATGGCGGTTTTGGAGCAGTGGCTTCTTCCTTGCTGAGCTAGCCTTTCAGGTTATGTTGATATAGGACTCGTTTTACTGTGGATATAGATACTTGTCTACCTGTTTCCTCTGGCATCTTCACAAGGTCCTTGTGGTGTTCTGGGATTGATTTGCACTTTTCGCACCAAACTACATTCATCTCTAGGAGACAGAATGCATCTCCATTCTGAGCAGTATGATGGCTTCATGGCCCTGTGCTGTTTATACTCGCGTACAATTTTTTTTGTACAGATGAATGTGGTACCTTCAGCCATTTCTAAATTGCTCCCAACGATCGACTTGTGGAGGTCAAAGTAGATTTCCTTAATGACTTGCAATAGCTATAGTTTGCTAATATGAAATCTGTGGAGTGGTTAAAAAATTATTGATGTTTTAATGACTTCAGCTTAAGTGTATGTAAACTTCTGACTTCAACTGTATGTCAATGTGATATTTCAGATTTTCCTTTTTAATACATTTGCAAAGTAAAAAATCAGTTTTTTGCTTTGCCATTATGGGGTATGGAGTGTAGATTGAACTTTTTTTAAGCATTTTAGTATATGGCTGCAACATAACAAAATGTAAAAAAAATGAAGGGGTCTAAATACTTTCTGAATGCACTGTTTAATCGAAAGGCCTTTGTCCTTAAAGTTCCTCTTCTCTTTTAATTATAAGTGAAAGTGTCTTGTTTTTATTCTGCTTTAGACCCTTTTTCCTTAGGCTTTGTTTGACTCTTGGAAGCCTGTTTCATCAAAACAGAGTCTCACAGGGGAACGAGCTTCTGATTAAACTTAAATTGAACACACACAACTTTCTATATTTGATCTATTTGAAGTCAGTAAGCAGCCGAGTAGTTGGCCTTGGTTGTTATTTTTCTATTTTTGTTTTTTGAAAGTTGTAGGACAGACCTTATTAGGACTGTGTTAAACTTTAACTGTGTTTACTTTGGCAAGCGACATCTCATCAATAAAATGCAAAGGATGTTTCGTTCCCAAATTCACGTGACTTCAGTTATTGTTCAAACCACATTGCCTGATATGTATTGCATAGAGAAATTGGAGGTCATTGAGCACAGAGCTCATCTGTTTAAGTCCAGTGGTCTATTATGTTTTGAATCGATTCATTGAAGTGAACCACCCAAACTAACTTTAAATCTGATTTCTCAACAGTAGAAACTTAAGTGACAAATAAATGAGGGCCTCACATTTGAACAACTGCAGTATTCAAACTTTATCACAAACACTTTTATATACTTAATATATATATGTTCAATATAAATATTTAATGTTTATATTTTACGGAGAAAAACGCTAGTGTTTACATTTGCAATAGATCCACATATGTTCTTATCCGCCCTGTAAGCACTGAGTCCTGTTGTACAAATAGAAATATCCTGTTCTGGCTGTGGACGAGGAACTGGATGATTGTTCCGGGTGTGGCGGCTGATCTCAAATATCAGTATGTTCCTATTTAGGGCCACTGCTGTGTTATGAAGTTCTGCTGTGATAACATCTTCTGTTCCACATCAAGAATTTTGATGATGAAGCTGTTGTTTAGTTGTTTGTTTGAATGTAGTGCCACTAGTGTTCTCAGATATTGGTTCAGTGTTGTCTCCTTTTTTCTCTTGTGTCATGGGAGTTTGTAAACGTGCTGCTGTTTTTCATTTGCTGTATCAGTAACACTTTACAGAACTGTGTACGTTAACCTTATTTACCCGCCAATTGCGTTCAGAATATGCATGCACCTTTTGCATTCACGGGTCAATTTTGACCCGGTGGAATTCAAGTTTAAAAATCATTCATAACCTGTTATATCGCATGTCATTTAAAAGGTTCTTAACTGTTCCTTAATGTAAAAAAATTTATATTTTTGGTATGTTAACTGACAAATATAAGTTATTAGAAATAATACAATGTAGAATTCTTTGACATTTCAAGATATATATTAACTACAGCAAAACCAGTGTGAAAACATCTTTTTTTAATCAATTTTTCTATGAAAATGTGTCTAAATATAACATACAGTTTATATAACCATCTAATGTGAGAATTACTTTTACTTATTTGAATGAATTTCCTATTACTCATAACTGCTCAATACAGCTTGGTGGTCAAAAGTTATGAAACCAACATATTCTTTTTCAACTAACATCAAAACAACTGTACAACTGAAGTATACAACATTAATACTTTTTTACTATGTTTTTAAGCTAAATCTATTCTACTAACTTGCATGAACTGCTGAATGTTGATGTGTGAGTTTGCTGTAAGCTGCTTCTGTATCAGATGGCTGCAGAGTCAAATGTGGACAGTTTCCTCTTTCAAGCCCAATTTTGACAAATGTGTGCATTAAATTTTGCTCTCATCACACCCCCTTTAGACAATAGTACCTTTTGATTAAGTTAATTTTTTAAGTTCGTTACACCTGACATATTTTTTACAGGAATATGTGTCTGTGTCTCTGTGTGACAGTATTTGTATGTGTGTTTGCATGTTTGTAAATGATATGCAGACCCAGTGAGAGACAAAACAAAAGTGTGTGAGAGAGGATGGGAAAGAGCCAGAATATATGTGTTTACAAGTTCAAATCGAATTAATAGATGTAAAAAAAAACACACACACAATTGATATCTGGGTCAAAATTGACTGATAAAACCAAAAGATGTAACTATTTTTTTTTATTGTTATATTAATTAACTATTTTATATCTGGGAAAGAATTATGTAGATTTGGATAGTCTTAACAAAGTTCAGACTAGCATTTTTTCTAACATTAACGAAGATTAATAAGTGCTGAAAAATTATTGTTTATCATTAGTTAATTTTTAACTAATCTTAACTAATGAGAACATAGGCTATACAACTTTTAAGTTTACAAATGTATTAGTATATGTTGAAATTAAAATGAACCATTATAAAGTGCGGAAAATGTATTGTTTATTGTTAGTTCAAGTTAAACAGTTTATATAACTACAGTCTTGAGCAACACAAAATAGGTGTAATTTGAAAGCTTAGAAGCTCTACTTTACAATGCATGCAGGCATTATGACCAAAACTTAACAAGTGCTTTGAAATTTATAGACAAATCAGAAGTGTTCTGTTTTGATCATTTATTAATCGTTTTGCACTGCACATTTTGCTGTAATAGGTAAAAACATCAAACGGATCAAATAGCCATGTGACATATGTGGTTTGAAAGCTGATATATGGATATATTATAAGGATAAAAAGATAGCGACTAACAGCTAAGTATATGTATTTGACATATACTTAGCTATTGTAAACAGTTGTTGCTTAGATGCTGCATTTGTCTAGAGGTGGAAGTCATCCAAATATGGGCAGAGAGAATCGTTCAATGTAATAACATATATGACCACCAGGAGATGGCGCCAAGTACACGACGCAGACTCAATGATGGCTCAAATGACACAGAATGGAACTGAATGAGATCTCGTTACTCATGCCTGCATGCTTTGGAGAGAAAGCGTACCTTTAGTCATTGTTTTATTTGCATGGGTAATTCGTTCTTATGTACAGTTCTTATGTTTTATTTGTTTGGAGAGAAAGCGTACCTTTAGTCATTGTTGTATTGTAGTTCTTATGTACACTTATGTTTTATTTGTTTGGAGAGGCTTTTGGACACTTGGAGATGTTTTTGGATTATATTTGTAATGCTATAACTTTTTATTGCTTTCTCATATCAAAACAAAATTTGAAAAAATTCAAGACATGATTGAAAAAAACAAAATTCAGAGTTACGTTATTCACACCCTGATATATAATGTCTTATCAGAAAAATAAGAATAAAAAGAACGTTTTTTGTGACTTTTCAGCAGTTTCTTAGGCTGACAGTCTCCAAATTTATCATAATGTATATCATTTTGAAATGTTTCAAACGATATCAAACACTTGATATCAAACACTTGACCCTCATTATTTTTGATTTCGAGTTATAAGACTTTAATGTTGTGTATGTCACTGAAACAGGAAATCTGTAAAAACACCCTCAGAGCTTAAAAGGTTAACTATTGTTAATGAAAATAACCTTATTGTAAAAGTCTGTGGAAAGTGGTTTCCACAATACATGTCATTTCAAAGCAGCTTTACTTAAAATCATATGGTAATGTCTTAAATGTCTTTAAACCCCCAGTGAATAGCTGCATTAAAAATCATCCTTAAATTTCCTGGTCTTTGAAATAGCTTGGTGATTGCTTGTTAAAAATAGTTGTTTGTTGATCGTTCATAATACCTAATGCAATAACTTATTATAAAGTCTACACGTGCTGTGCCAATGTGTGCATCCTTGTTTGGAAAAATAAGGCTTTGCACATTCATTTTATGATGGTTACTGGATATAACCACTCCATCAACTTTGTTACTTACAACACCTTGTTGTGTTAACACAGGCAGAATAAGTTTGACAGTTAACTTCCTTATAGAAGTGCTGATATGTTATTGTTAAGCCACTGCTAGAACTTTGTGTGTTTTTTCAGAGTTCATTATTTGCATTGATTTCTGTCTGTTTGACTCCGCTGTTGTCATCCCTTGATAACTGCTAATTGCATTTTCATGCACTATGAGTCACTCAGCGTTTGTGGATTGTGTTTGTTGACAGTTAGCAGATAGTGGTCTAACGCTGCCAGACTGAGAAAACACAGACATGAGATGCTGAGGTGAATATATGGAAGGAGGAAACACAGGAGCTCCCGTTTGTGAGGCTCGAAAAGGAACGGTTCACCTAAAATGTATAATTCTGTCATCGTTTACATGATATTCAAATATGTTTGATCTGAAATTTGTTTTGACCAAGAAATCTGGGCTACTCTTTTCATACAACAAACAAAAGTGAATGGGAACTGGGACTCTTAAGCTTTAAAAATGCCAAAAATCAATGCTGAAGTATCATAAATGGCATAGTTTAAATGGCTCTCTTTTTTTTCTCTCTTTTACAGGAGACTGAGATTGCTGCCGACTGTAACCATGTAAGTGCTTAATCAGGTCTGTCTTTACAACATCTACGTTCTGCCCAAATATGACTATAATCATCTTCACTTTTAGACATCACTACCCCCCTCACCTGTTTACAAGACCCTACAAATGCTTCATTCTTTCAGACCTGTTCTTTGTAGCTTTACATAGAGAATACGTCAGTAGGTTTTAGAGACTGGGAACATCAAGTCATTTTTGAAGAATAATGGCCTAATCACTGTGTAATGATGGCTGCATCCTGCAATTAATTTGGTGAGGTCTCTCGAGAGGTATCTGCTCCTGATCTCACTCCCTCATTTTCAGTGCTTTGATGTTCTCATCATGGCCGCTGTGCACAGGCCTGCTCCACAAATCGAAGATGGAGAACATTTAGGCATTTGAATAAGGCTGAGTCACCCCTTTCATGATGCGAGCTCATAGTTGGCCAGTAATTATGATAAAGACCTGATACTCCCATTTCTAAAACTCGAAACAGAGAAACATTTATCACCACTATTAGAAGCTACAGAGAGGCAAGACGCTGACATTTAGAGAGTGATAGAGTAAGTATATGGGTATTTACTGCAATTGAGATATTCCTTTTTGAAAATACTTAAAACCTGCATATATAATGCATTACAACTACATTCATAAGACCTTACAATATACCTTATAATCAATTGTATGTTCTTGTAAATAACAGTTGCAATTCATCATAATAATAGCTTTATTCATAGTTGGAAAAGTAGAATGCGTTAAAAAGATATAATGTAATAATATGTACATTTACTGGCATTTTGTAATCATTAATATGTACATAATTGAGTCCTTTTATTACTTTCCGCTATCAAAGCAACTGCAAGCTTTTTTCTCTCTTCCAAATACTTGTTATCAATGTTTATTGTGCACACCTCCCGTTTTTCTATGTGGCAAACTCGTAAAATCGCCCCTCCGTGACGCTTCTTCAACTCTTGTGATGTGGAGGCGATGTGGCACTTGACACATGGACAAGTTCTTGAAAAGGAAATATATTGACGATGGTTAGACTATGTGGGATAGTGGTGTGCCGTAGAATGTTTTGGTCGTAAAAAGTGTGCCGTGGCAGAAAAAAGGCTGGGAAACACTGCTCTAGACACCGATTCGTGCTTTCACTTTGTCTTTGCAATCTAGCAGTCCATTAACAGAGCTCATGTCAACTTTGAAGCAGTAGTTCATTTTTATCCAGTGAAGGGCTGTTTTTGGATGTTCATTTCACTTATTTTCCAATCCAGTGTTGAATGGCTGACATTGATATTGTTTTTTAAATGTTGTCCTTAATTTTTTGGCAGTTGTTGTGGAACTACAAGCTGAATCTCACTACAGATGCCAAGTTTGAGGCTGTGGCACTGGAAGTGTGCACAAGCACCATGTTAGAGGTCAGTTTCAGTCAGGGATCATATCATTGTTCTTCAATTACCAAACAAATTAAGCACGCTTCCTTAGAGACTGCAGTCTGTGTGTGTGTGTGTGTGTGTGTGTGTGTGTGTGTGTGTACAGGTGTGTTGCTGTCTGTATAAATGTAGTGTAACTGCCTCACCAGCAAAATGCATTACTAATGCATTTAGCTGGTATGTTTGAATGCACTCTCAGAGCTGTGATAATACCATTTAAAAATAAATCCTTATGGACAATACAAGTTCTCACTAACATTTGCAAGGTGCTGTGTGTGTGCGCTGCCTGTGTGTGTGTTTGCCGTGTGCGTGCGCCCTGTGTGTGTGCGTGCGCTCCCTGTGTGTGTGTGCGTGCGTGCGTGCGCTCTGTGTGTGTGCGTGCGCTCTGTGTGTGTGTGTGCGTGCTGTGTGTGTGTGTGTGCTTGCGTTGTGTGTGTGTGCTTGCGCTGTGTGTGTGTGCTTGCACTGTGCGTGTGTGTGTGTGCGCGCGCTGTGCATGCTGTGTGTGTTTTGATGAACATTGTGGTTAGATTGGCAATTTAATCATCAGAGAAATTGACACAACATTTAATTGAGAATCTTGATACTACAGCGTCGATCTCTTAAATGTGTTTCTCAGTTGAAAGAGTGTGCCGATGAGGAGAGGGGGAAAGGCTATCTGATGTCCTGCCTGGTGGATCACCGCAGCAACATCACGGAACGCCAGTGCCATCAATACATCACCAAGATGATCACCATCATCTTCAGTGACTATCGGCTTATTTGTGGCTTCATGGACAAATGCAGAGAAGACATCAATACCTTGCAGTGTGGAAGCATCAGCGTTGGAGAAAAAGTAAGCTTGCATTCCAATAATAGCGGAGAACACTTTGACACCCAGCCCGGTTAAAACCGCAAACCTTCAGGCCACTCTAGAACATCCCAAAGGATGTTGGCTTTGCACCAGATGACACTGCCATTCCTGAAATGTTGATGCTCCTCCGGGCATGCTGGAACATTGGCACCAGATCACCACACTTCCCTCATTCCCCCGGGTGCACATGCAAATGAGAATTTATTTTCTCTGCTGAAATTATAAAAAGGCTAGAGATAATTTTAGACTTGTCTGCTCCTTGACTTCAAATTGCTAAGCTCAGACTGCCACACATACAAGATGGCAAATTACTTAAGTTTGAAAGCTAGGAAAAAAGTTTTGTATTTGCCTAATTTGTGAGTGTTAACAACTTGTTTTGAAGTCTTTTAGAGCATGGGCTATGCAGTAATTGGGAACAGTCATGTAAGTGTTAAAAAACTAACACTTCCCACTTCAGACATTGAAAAGGGCCTTAAAATAACACTAGTTGTTTTGTGTCAATTTCTGTGTCCTTCGGGAGCATTCTGGGTTCAAAACAGCATCTGTGACATGCTGTCGATTACTACAGAAAAGAACTTGGACCCTGGGTTTGTAAAAAAACAAGCAAAAATCATGTTTACAGAAATGCATTTTCAAAGGAAGTCTATGAGGAAAGACATTCCGGAGAGTTTAAAATGATGATTAATGAGCAATACAGTACAAAATTGTGTAATTTGAGCTGTTAAAGGAATATTCCGGGTTCAATACAAGTTCAATCGACAGCATTTGTGGCATAATTTTGATTACCACAAAAATAAATTTCGACTGCTTTTCTTTAAAAATGGAAAACTGAAAACTCTTGGTTCCAGTGAGGCACTTACACGAGCAGACATATAAAGTTTTGCTCGTTTATCTCTGCTTTACGTGCCTTAAACAAAACCAGCCAATCAGATTAGGATGCAGATAGCATCTGCGTCACATTTAGTTATAATCTGTAGAAAATTAAGAGCACTATTTGTTTACATGTTCTGTGAAATATCAAACCAATTTGAATTTCTTCTTGTTCATTTAAGACTTCTATTGCTTTAAGCTTCATTTTTTCCTCTTTCATTGGTAAGTAACCAAACTTACATACTAGCATATGAGGTCAACCCAAAGCCGAGTTGTCCCAGGTGTGAAAGCCTACTTATTTTGTTTTTCTGTCTCAGGATCTGCACTCTCAAGGTGAGGTGATCGCGTGTCTGGAGAGAGCTGTGGTGAGAGAGGCAGAGCAGCCGGAAAAGTCCCATCAAATCAAGGACGACTGTAAGAAGGCCATCATGAGGGTTGCTGAATTGTCAGCAGATGATTTCCACCTCGACCGCTACCTCTACTTCTCCTGCCGAGACGACCGGGAACGCTTTTGTGAAAATGTATGTACCGGCTCGTCTGTGTCTCACCTAATCCTCACAGACTCCCCACATCTCCTTTCATGATCACGTTTAATTGTTAACCCTAATCTATCTCAATGGCTGCATCGCAACTCATATCCATGAAAAACCTGTGAATATCAGGGAATTTTAATTCTGTGTTTTCCAGGCCTGGAAAAATTATGAAAATCAACAAAATCTTAGAAGTTATGGAAATATTGCTCTTGATAGGGTTGTGTAGAGTAGAACTTGCTCACAAACCATAGTTCTATCAGGAAGACTTGCAGACTTGAATTTTATATTTGATGAATATAAAAACAGAAATGTAATGTCTCTCTTTGGCATTAGCCCTGTCTGGTGGTCAGAAGAAGTTGTACTCGGAACCGTTATATCCTGCCGTAGATAGGAGGCAGGGGCAAGGAGCCTACCCCGTGCAGGACGGGACTCAACCTGTGGTGGTGGGGTGGTGGAGGTTGCTGCTTTAGCACACTGAAACAGCAATGGCTTACATGTGATTGGCTATGAGTTACCTAGCTAATGGTGCGATGATCTACAACTGTGCTTACACTGATGTCGAATTTTTGATTGAATCCTTCTTGGGTATATTATTTTCAGTAATTTGGCCGAAATGGTTCACATCTGTCTAAATTATTCATTAGCGAATCAGTCTAAATCAAAATTCCAGATGATTTCCAGCAATCTCAAATAAATGGAAAAGGCAGGGAAAGTATGTACTTTTGTGTAGCGTTCGACCAATGTGGGTTTTTCAATGGCTGAAATGATATCTCGAGGGCAGTATGGCCGATATAAATGCTGATAAACATAAAACAATTTAACAACAGCAAATCAGATGTTATTTTGTGAAATATTTCCTTAAATTTGCATAAACTTGAAAAGAAAATAACCTTGAAAACACAAAGATTTAACTATCCATTGACAAATCTATTGGTAGATTTTAAAACTGACCCAAGTGAAAGTTGACACTCTTGTTAATCGGCCAAGCCGATAATAGCAAAATGGCTAAATATCGCAGATTAATCTGCCTGGCTTTATAACATTGCGTGTTGTTTCACAGATCATGTTAGTATCTAGCTAAATTTGATAATTTAATCATAAAAATTCATAATTCCATTTTTTGTTTGTACATTTTAAAAACTACTGTGTCAGCTTCGGTCTTGTATTTCTGCATTTTCTTCCAAATTAAAAAATTCAATGTTGGAATGTAGGTTATATTAGGCCAAATACATGGACAAATTTGGAAATAATGCGCAATCCAGGCACCTTTTGGCATACTATTTTTAATATACAATAATTTTGGAAGCACTAATCTTGCTTACTACACGGGACTGATAGTATGCAAATTGTGAATGCAGTCTTTCTCTCACTGCTGCAGTAACTGTACGAAGGGGGCGGGCTGGCATGAGAGTTGATTGAAAGCTGCCCCTCAGGTGCTGTGACTCAGAATGACAGGATTAGACTACACAGCTGCTTTGTGTAGGAGGAGACATGGGGCGATGTGTTGATGTAGACACATATCTGATGTGTGACTGTTAAGTGTCAAATATCTCCCGATAGACCTGGTTTGATGTCTCAATGCTTAACATTTTCATGGATGCTTTTTGTTGCAGACCCAAGTGGGAGAGGGCAGAGTGTACAAGTGTCTGTTCAATCATAAATTTGAAGAAGCAATGTCAGAAAAGGTGTGTCACATGCATAATATGTGTATATGTTGTAATGCATTGAATTTAAAGGAAGGATCTGGGTTCAAAACAAGCTCTTAAGACAGCATCTGTGACATGATGTCAATTAAAACATAAGTTTGACTAAAACTATTTCAAACTCATTCCGTGGTTTCAAAAAACTAAGAAAAATCATATTTAGGGTAATGCTCTTACAATTGAAGTCTATGGGGCAAGACATTGCACCAGGATAAATGTTAACATACTCATGGCTTTAAAAGTATTGACAGAAATTATAAAATTATAAGTCTTTTTTTAGGTTAAAAGTTGTATCTAGTCTTTCAACTCCTGTTATGACTAATGTAAAGACAGGAAAAATGGCAACATTAGCGCAACACAAATAAGGATACCAGAAGTGAACCGTTAACACACAGAAAAATCCCCTAACATGAATTATGTCTGTAATGCATAAAATGCTTAAAGAACAAGTTAGTGAACTTCGACATTATTGTCTGATTACATTTACATTTACATTTATGCATTTGGCAGACGCTTTTATCCAAAGTGACTTACAGAGCCCTTATTACAGGGACAATCCCCCCGGAGCAACCTGGAGTTAAGTGCCTTGCTCAAGGACACAATGTTGGTGGCTGTGGGGGTTGAACCAGCGACCTTCTGATTACCAGTTATGTGGTTTAGACCACTACACCACCACCACCACTCCCTTGATCTGATTAGACAGATTGATTACCACAAAAGAAAATACAATAAATTAAATGTGGTTTCAGTGAGACACTTACAATGGAAGTGAGCGGGGCCAGTCAATACATGTTATAATACTCACTGTTTCGAATATATGACAACAGGACATAACCACTGTACGTGTTGACATTATTTAAATGTTATATAATTGCTTACTAACCTTAATGGGGTATGGTTAGGTCCAGTATTGCAACTTCGTTGTCATGACTACGCAACGCTGGTAATTTATCACAGTAAAATCATGTTAACGTTGTGGCTATACTTTTGAAACAATGTGTATTTTAATGTTTATGGACTGGCCCCATTCACTTCCATTGTAAGTGCCTTACTGTAACCCCAATTTTTGTTTTAGTTTTATTTAAATAAAGGAGGGACGAGTCAATAATGTTTTGTGGAAATCAACTAAATGCAATAAATGCCTTGTATTGAACCCGGAACATTCCTTCAGTAAGGCAACCACAATTCACAGATATATTTCTCCACTTACTCGGTTTGATTTACAAGTGTTTTGAATCAACAGAATGTACAAAAAAATGTCAGTCTACATGGAAATGCTTGAGAGAACCAAAGCCATAGTCTAGAAGAATCCACAGGAATACTGTGGTCAGTTCGACACAGTATGTGTGTGTGCTGTCTGATTGTCTGTGGCCTTAATAAGCATCTCTGTCCACAGTGCAGAAACGCCCTGACCACTCGGCAGAAGCTCATTGCCCAGGATTATAAGGTCAGTTACTCCCTCGCCAAGGCCTGTAAGGCTGATCTACGCAAATACCACTGTAACCCGGACACCAGCATGCCCCGGGCCAGAGAGGCCAGACTCTCCTACCTCCTGCTTTGCCTGGAGTCTGCAGTTCACAGAGGTTTGTTAACATACTGACTTTTACACAGACTCTGGGTGTATTCAAAATGACATACTACCATAAAACTCCATATGACATGATACCATAATAAAACAGGCTTTGCTCATGTCTGCACATTTTTGACAAAGATCATAATTGTTGATTATTTCCCTTGATATTGTAATCATAATTATTCATTTTCATGAATAGAAATGACATTTACAAAACTTAGTTTGTTTAGGGCAACAGCCATATTCTTTATTTATGCAACACATCCAAAACAAGCTTAAAACATATATCAGAGTGCGCTAAACTAACTCTACTAGAAAACTCTGTGGTCCCACTTTTTATTAGGTGTCTTTAACTACTATGTGCTTGCATAACACATACAATACAGTGTACTTAATGTGTAACTACGTGTTGTTCTGAAAACATTCTCACAAGATTCACATTCGCTGCTACTGAGGTTGAGGTACGGGTTGGTTTAGGGGTAGGGTTAAGTTTAGGGGTTAAGTATAGAGTTAGATTAAAATTGCAACTACATATGTAATTAAGGTACTTAATTAGGTACTTTAAATGCAAGTATAATGTAACAACATGAATGTACATAATAAGTAGACTGTATCAAATGCTTAAGTACATAGTAGTTAAAGGCACTATCTATAAAGTGGGTCCAACTCTGCAGATAAAATGGGACACACATCATTCACAAATTTCTACACATTCCTTGTCCCATGTGTGTTTTGTTATTTAAATATTTTAGCTACTTTGTTATGTCTTAAGCAGCCATTAAAGGAATAGTTCACCCAAAATGAAAATTCTCTCATTATTTACTCACACTCATGCCATCCCTATGTTTATGACTTTCTTTCTTCTGCAGAACACAAACAAAGATTTTTAGAAGTATATTTCAGCTATGTTGGTCCTTACAATGCAAGTGAATGGTGACCAGACATTTATAGCTCCAAAAATCACATAAAGGAAATATAAAAGTAAACCTTAAGTGGTTCAATCTGAACCCTCAGAAGGGATAAAATAGTGTTGATGAAAAAAAGATACAAATTTAAGTCTTTTATTACTCTAAATCTTTACTTTCACTTTTACATCTGAAAGTCACATGTGGTGCCTGTTTAGTTTCACTTTCACACCTGAAAGGGAAAGTGGAGATTTATAGTTAAATGGACTTCTATAGTAGGATAATTCACTCAAAAATGAAAATTCAGTCATTGTTTACTCACCCCTGTGTTGTTATAACCCTATATGACTTTCTTTCTTTTTCCTTAACATAAAGGGAGAAATTGTGAAACATTTTGTGCTCAGTGATGTCATACATTGGCAGTTTATGGTGACCACCTCTTCAAGCTTCAAAAGGATGCAAAAGTATAATTCAGAAGTCTAATAAATTATTCAATGAGATTCATGATTGTTATGAAAGCATACGATAAGGTATGGTGTGAAACAAACCGAAATGTAATGTGTTATTTAGTTCAAATGTTCACTGACCGTTGATCTCCTGTGTGCAGTTATGAGTCTGCATGCAAGCTTCAGAGCTCTTTGCACGAGAGCAACAGTAGAAACACAGCACGTGCGAGATGGGGCGTTCAAGCAAAAACTTGTTTTTTTTTTCACTTCAACAGTACCACCAGCGATATTAACAACAGAAACACAACATAGCTGCACACAAACCAGAGAGCATAACTTACAAAACATGTCTGAAGAGTTTCTAGTCAAAAATAGATGTATTTGAATGTCCAGCCTTATTTGTTTGAACTGGAGTCCTCAATCAAAAAGTGCGATGGAGGAGGCTGAAGGTAGCTACCAGTAACGCCGCTGCCAATATGCATATTACGTGGTCTGGGTAGGGCACCATCTGATGGGGCACCAGAAACTCCACCGGCTGCCCTTACTCGCAATGTATACCTTATTCAAGGACCCAAAAGCAGTCGCGGAACACAGACAATCGCAACGCATTTGACAGGTGCCAGTTTAGAGCAGACAGGGTTACCGGGTGTGACGCCAAATATAGAATCAAGCAATCAACAGAATGTCCTGTTGCATGTAGAACTGCTTAGGACAAAAAAAACTCAGATTACCATAGAAAAGATTATCTGGTTTCTGGTTGGTCTCTGATTTGTGTGCAGCTATGTTGTGTTTTCTGTTGTTAATATTGCTGGTGGTCCTGTTGAATTGAAAAAAAACAAGTTTTTGCTTGAACCCCCAACGTGCAGACTCATAAACGCACACAGGATCAACGGTCAGTGACCATATGTACTAAATAATACATTCAATTTCAGTTTGTTTTGTTTATCGTATGCTTTCATAACAATCATGAGTCTCATGGAATAATTTATTAGACATCTGAATTATAATTTTGCATTCTTTTGAAGCTTGAAGAGGTTGTCACCATAAACTGCCATTGTATGACATCACTGAGCACAACATTCTTTTCAAAATGTCTCCCTTTGTGTTAAGAAAAAGAAAGAAAGTCATATAGGGTTATAACAACACAGAGGTGAGTAAACAATGACTGAATTTTCATTTGTGTGAACTAACCCTTTTAATATTGATCTGTTTCTCACCCACACCTATCATATCGCTTTTGAAGATATAGATTTAACCAATGGAGTCATATTGATTACTTTTATGTTTTCTTTGTGATTTTTAGAGCTACAAAGGTCTGATCACTTGCATTGTAAGGACCAGCTGAAATATTCTTCTAAAAATCTTTGTTTGTGATCTGCAGAATAAAGAAAGTCATATACCTCTAGAATGGCATGAGGTCAATGATGAGAGAATTTTCATTTTTGGGTGAACTATCCCTTTAAGAATTTATCACTGAAAAAAAACTTTAAATTTACAGTAAAAAAGGCAGCTGTGGTTGCCCATGTTTCAGTCTTTATGGGATATCATTTTGATGCCGGCATATTTTATGGTTCACGACGTTTATATTATTAAATTATATAAACTTGATATAATAATAAAAAAGTCACTTTAGAATGTATTGTTAATCATGCAGTATTGTAAAAGTCCACATAATGACTTTAAGTCCATCAAGAGTTACACTTCCAGGACAATAATTAATTCACATGTAGAGAAAGTGCACAGTTTTACTCACACAAAACACCATCAGAGTAACACTAAAATAATGCAATATACATTAACTAAAAAAATATTTAAAATAACACAAACACCCCAATGTACATAACTGATATTAAAAATTAGAAGAAACAACTGTTCACATAAAATATAATTATGTGACGGGTAACACAGGGACTTCTGGAAAAATCTGATTATTGTTTTTCACCTGATTTAACAATAGTTTACAGTTTAAAATGCATGTATTCTCTGTTAAACATAATATACATTTAACCGTTAATTATACTCTTGTTACAATCCTCAATGTTACAAAAAACACATTGTAAATCGAATGTTTTGGCATGACTGGAGTTTACCTATATATGCATATTAATTGTGAAGCTACATGGAATATTTGTTCATTTAAAAATAATTTGCCACACTACAGGACAATTTAAAATGAACTTCGGAAGCCAAAAATGTGATTAAAATGGTGACAAACTTGGTGATCCATTACAGGACACAATATATATACTTTGTTCATTTCAGCACCTTAAAACGTTGACCAAGAAGTCCATGGACATGTTATAGGTTTACTACCATCCGATTGGATTCAGTTCGCTGAATTAAACATGTAACTCATATGAAGTCATGTGGCAACAATGTAGCATAATATCTTGTTTGAAACTTTTGCATTATGTTCTACATACTTTAAATTCTATATTGAAGAAGTTGCAGGCAGTTTACTGTATAAGCTGTGCAGTAAGTGCTGTGCTAGTTTGCCATTATATTCCTCTATTTTCTCTCTGTTTGGGGCTATTGATCGATTTGCAACCTAATATGTTTTTCATTCCATTCCATTCTGCATGTTTTACCATTGCACACTGCAGGCCGTACAGTGACCGGAGACTGTCAGGGTGAGATGGTGGACTACAGACGGATGCTGATGGAGGATTTCTCGCTGAGTCCAGAGATCGTGTTGCACTGTCGAGGAGAGATCGAGGCACACTGCTCCGGACTGCACCGCAAGGGCAGAACACTCCACTGTCTCATGAGAGTGACCCGCGGAGACAAGGGCATGGTGGATATCCTCTGCCAGACAGCCGTAAGATCACTGGGGTCCTACTTTCTCTGCTAAATCAGTGGTTCTCAACCTTTTTTACTTCAAGGCCCCTCATTGCCAAGACAGTATTCAATAGTCCATCTGTTACTTTGCTGTAAGGCTGGCTAAGCTGCTTGTTTTCAAAACTTTATTATCAGGAACTAGGCGTGTCAATCGATAAAAGGTAACACTTTATTTATATTATTTATAACACTTTCAAGCCAGTAACTAAGGCTAATTATTATTGGTTTTACTAAATTGTTACTAAAGAATTGCTAAAATATTACATTTACAGTTTGACTCCTTGATTTAAAGTGAAACATTTACTGAAACCATTTGCTTGACATTTATTAGATGATTACAGTATTTGCAGTAAATGTAATTTCTTGTAATTGAAACATGTGCAAAACAACCCCATAACTTGAGTAAAATAACTTTCACTTAAAAACAGGAGATCAAGTTATTAAGTTGCTAGTAAATTGGCTTTGTAAAGCCCATTTTAATTAGCCTTAATGACTGGCTTAGTAATGTGTAGTAAACTTGACATATGATATCTGCATATTGAGCATTAATTGCATTCCTTTCTACACAAAGCATGTTTAATTAATTGTAAAGTGTGGCTAAGATAGCCTTAATCTACATTCAGTTAATTGTTAATTACTGTCTAATTCATGCTTAACTAGTGCTTTATTGTGGACTCTTAAAATAAAGCGTTACCAATAAAATAATGAGTTGTGATTTCCAGAATATTCAAGAATTGTATATTCTTAAAGTAAAAACAGTTGTTGAATTAGTAGTTTTCATCTTGAGACCACCATGGAGGTTTGCTGACCAAGTAGAAAATCCCTTTTGTAAAGGGACCCATCTTAATTTTTTTTAATCATGTTTTATGATATTATGATTCAATCAGTATTTTGCACCAATACACTCATTATATAGTTTTTTTTAATTACCATTTTCCAGCCTCTCTGACTCTTTAAATTAAGTAAAAAAAAAATTGTTTTTTTTGGCCGCTGTACCTTTTAAGACTGCAACGAAATGCCCACATGTGAAATAAGTAATAGTGTTTACTCTCTGGTTGCAGGTTTGCTGTTTAGTTGTGTAGTTTGCACTGCTCCATTCTTCAAAAACTGTCTCTTTGCAAAATCTCTGAAATTTCAGAAGTTGATTCCCACACACTGTCATTATATTAAAACCTGGTCTTAACTTCAGAATGAGTCATTTTTGCCGGTTAATGCAATACAACAATGAAACGGGGACTGGACTAAATGGAAGTAAGTCTAGAAATGTTGAACTTTAAATGTTTGTGTGTGTGTCTCTCCTGTAGCTCCAGACTCTAATCCAATCAGTAGACCCTGGCGCTGATTACCGGATCGATCGAGCTTTGAATGAAGCCTGTGAGTCTGTGATACAGACGGCCTGCAAACAAATCCGCAGCGGAGACCCAATGTGAGTCACGCTAATGTATTGTAGATTTTTCAGAGCCGTACTTGGTCCAGTGATGGTATCAGATCTTAATATCATGATACTTTGATATACAGGGTTCCCGCAGGTCTTTAAAAAGTCTTAAATTCAGTCTTCTAAAATAATAGGTCATGAATAGCTTTAAATATCTTAAAAAAAGTCTTGATTATCATGTAAATGGTCTTAAATTTGGGGACAGAAAGACATGAATCGCAATATTGCCTGTTGCGATTATTATTAAACTTCAAGAGTTAAAAGTCCCTCTGTGTCTGGGGCTCATGTAGCCCAGTTTCTGGCTCACCCTGTAAGACTAATATTTTTTTATCGGCAGATAACTGTAACAGTACTGCCTTTCTTTCAAAACATTATTATCGTATCTGCATTATCCAGTATCGGTTGACCTCTAATTCGTATGTATTGATATACTGGTGTGTGTATATACAGTTGAAGTCAGAAGTTTAGGATGAAGTCATTAAAATGTAATATTAGCCAGCTATAGTTTTGGCAAGTCGTTTAGGACATCTAATTTGTGCATTTGCTTTTAACAACAATTGTTTACTGACAGATTTTTCACTTTTAATTGACTATATCACAATTCCAGCAGGTCAGAAGTTTACATACACTAAGTTAACTGTGCCTTTAAGCAGCTTGGAAAATTCCAGAAAATTATGTATTAGACAATTAGCAAATTAGCTTCTGAAGGGAGGGGTACTGAATTGGATGTGCACCTGTGGATGTATTTTAATCCTACCTTCAAACTCAGTGCCACTTTGCTTGACATCATGGGGAAATCAAAAGAAATCATCCAAATAGTTTATTTGTGAAAATAGAATTGTGGACCTCCACAAGACTGATTCATCCTTGGGAGCAATTTCCAAACAATTGAAGGTACCACGTTCATCTATACAAACAATAGTATGCAAGAATAAACACCATGGGACCATGCAACCGTCATACCGCTAAAGAAGGAGATGCATTCTGTCTCCTAGAGATGAATGTAGTTTGGTGCAAAAAGTGCAAATCAATTCAAGAACAACAGCAAAGGACCTTGTGAAGATGCTGGAGGAAACAGGTAGACAAGTATCTATATCCACAGCAAAACGAGTCCTATATTGACATAACCTGAAAGGCTGCTTCGCCAGGAAGAAGCCAATGCTCCAAAACCACCATAGAAAAGCCAGACTACAGTTTGCAAGTGCACATGGGGACAAAGATCTTACTTTTTCGAGATATTTCCTCTGGTCTAATGAAATAAAAATGTAACTGTTTGGCCATAATGACCATCGTTATGTTTGGAGGGAAAAGGTTGAGGCTTGCAAGCCAAAGAACACCATCACAACTGTGAAGCATGGGGGGTGCGGGCGGGTTTGTTGTGGTATGGACATACAGTTTTAATTCATTTTCTTCAGGTCTGACAAAAAGTCTTAAATTTGACTTTAAAAACTCTTCAGCATTATGAATGATTAATATATTGATGTATTAATAGTATAGACATGTTAATCCAAGGTACTTTAGAGAAGTAGTGCTAAAGTCCATAACATTTTTTTATTGCATGGTACAATGTCAGTGTTAGTGATACACTATAGAAAAATCTAACTTAAAACCAACATAGCATAGTTTGAAAAAATATATATTATTCCTGTACTAGTTGCATTTTGTGGACGAAATATAAAAAATATTTACATGTGTGTGTATGTGTGTGTAGGATTCTCTCGTGTCTAATGGAGCACCTGTATACCGATAAGATGGTCCAGGACTGTGAACATCGACTGCTGGAGCTCCAGTACTTCATCTCAAGAGACTGGAAGTAATTAACCTAACCTTTCCATATCCTTTTACCTCACCTGATCTTACCGGCTGAGTCATACTAAATAAGACCCCTCAAATGCTTTTAAGTGTTTTTTCCTGTGTGTTTTGTAATTTAAATCTAAAAAATGAATTTAGTCACTCAAAGGGCTTCTTTGTATGTATTTAATTGCTCAGCCCTTGTCTGTAGGTAGCATTGTGTGGTCTGTGGCATGACCTTCACTATCTGTTTCTCTCATGTGTTCAGTTTTGGAATGATTCCCACACACTGTCATTATAATAAACCCATTAACTGGTCTTAACTTCATTCACAGCCCATTAGAGTCAAGTGATTTTTAATTACAGCAGTTTAAAGCAGTAATTTGCTTTGATGGGCCATTGTTATTCACTGACCACTTGAAATGTTATTTGAAAAGCTTTGTTTGTTTCAAGCTCAGAGCAACTGTCATTTTGTTCTCTATGCAGTGCAACACTCTTGTTCCAGAAGCAAAAAAGTACGCCAAAAGAGCTCTGCAGCATTGGCACACTTCCATGACTCACTGCAAAATGACACAATCGAGTTTCGTTTTTCTCCGCTCTAAAATAACTCATTAACTAGGTACTGGTATTGTGCAGAGTAAAACATGCAAGCCATAATGATGTCCGATTTGTTAGCATATTTTCCATGTTTAGCCAGTTTAAGATATTTCTTCAGAGCCCTTTAGAGGACAGGGCAGGAATTGTTTATATGAAATGGTTTTGCTTGCCCTCACAATAAGTTTTGCATTCCCTCGCAGTAAATGCAACATGGTTTTACTACAGTAACCATATTTAAACCATGATATTCATTGTAAAACCATATTGATAATACAGGAAAACGAAAAACTATATGAATAAAAATCATAAATTTGTGGTTATTATTTGTGGTTTTACTATAAAAATGCCATAGTTTAACTATGATTTTACTAGTAATATTGTAGTAACTACTGTTTTTGGCTAACCATGTTTTGTTTTTGTTTGTTTTTACCTGTGGAAACCATGGTTTTACTATGGTAATATTGTAGAAACTATAAAAAGTAAGTTAACCCTTTAAGCTCTGAGGGTGTTTTTAAAGATTTCCTGTTTCAGTGGCATACACAAATTAAAGGCATATAACTCGTAAAAAAAACACAAAAAAACAAGGGGGGTCAAGTGTTTGGTATCATTGTAAAAAAAACTTTTCAAATAATTTTCATACTATAGATTATGATACATTCTGAGACTCTGAGCCTAAGAAACTGCTGAAAAATCACAGAAATAATTTAGTCAAAAATGAACATTTTTTCTGATTTTACATTGTTTATATCTGGGTTTAAATAAGTTGGCTCCAAAAACTGCTATTTTTTTTTTTTGGTTCCCATATCTGAGAAAAATACGACAAAGCAATCAAAAGTTATAACATTACAAAAATTATTTATCATAGTGTCCAGTATTTATCAAAGCCTCTCCAAACAAATAAAACAGATTACGTGTACATAAGAACTAATGGCACATGCAAACACAACATTGACTAAAATGTTTACATGATTTTAGTAATGAGATTTTACAGAGTGAGTGCCTTTTGACGCAATGAGTCTGCATTATTGAGTCTGTCGTGTATTTGGCGCCATCTCCTGGTTGTCATATGTAACATTGTGCTTCGTTTGGATTATCTAATGATCTATACATCTGATGTGTGTGTGTGTGTGTGTGTGTGCGTGTGTGTGCGTGTGTGTGCGTGCGTGTGCGTGCGTCGTGCGTGTGTGTGCGTGTGTGTGTGTGTGTGGGCTCATTTGAGAGATAATAACCTCCTCTAAGTAATTGAATGTGATATTTGTTAAAACAGTAAACAGTAAAAATGTAAGGGAATGTGGATGAGACAAATCTGGCTTTGGACTTGACTGTTTTTTTCTTTCTTTGTCTGTGTTTCTTTCCTCTAGACTTGATCCTATCTTATATCGTAAATGTCAGAATGATGCGTCCAGACTCTGCCACACACCGGGCTGGAATGAGAGCAGTGAGCTGATGCCTCCCAGTGCTGTGTTTTCCTGCTTGTACCGACACGCCTACCGGACAGAAGAGCAGGGCAGAAGGGTGAGGAAATAAATGAACATCCAAACAAAAGATACACAATGATGCATTCAGCAGTGATGGTCTGGTGCAATCATATTTAAAGGAATATTTCAGCCGAAAATGAAAATTCTGTCATCATTCTGATCACAACAAGCCATGTTTAAATGCATTCCGATCTAATGTACTGTGACAAACTCTCTGTTTCCACAATATACCGTCACAAACAATGCAAGAGGTTGTGGGCGTTAGAAGTACAAAAACATGAATTAATTAGAAACCCACAGGAAATAGTACACTCTATTGGCACATTTGGCATTCTACTTTAAATCAGTTCACACGATTTAGATTGTAGAAAATTCTCTTTAATCTCGTTGACTATTTAAGGTGGTGGATAGTATGCAAATTTGGATTCTGCCATTGAACTGCTTGGCAGTAAGAACTTAATTAATGTACTGTATACAGTATATGGACACTATTGTAAAACTCATGTGATAAAATCCCTGACTTGTCTGCGCAGCTCACACGAGACTGTAAGGTAGAAGTCCAGAGAATTCTTCATCAGAGAGCTCTAGATGTGAAGCTGGACCCAGAGCTACAGAAACGCTGCATGACCGACCTGGGAAAATGGTGTAGTGAGAAGACTGACACTGGACAGGTGAAAATTAAATGAGTTTTGGGATGGAAACCTGTAGTCTTGTCATTTTGGAATTTTGGAATGAATAGCAATTTATTTTACAGCAGGATGAGTTCCTTGTATTTTAAAGTGGAGCAGTAACACAAGAGCATCTATCCATGTTAACAATGTGTGTTTGATCTATTTGGACTTTTCAGGAGCTGGAGTGTTTGCAGGACCATCTAGAAGATCTGGTGGCAAACTGCAGAGATGTGGTGGGCAACATGACTGAATTGGAATCTGAGGTATGGCATATTCCACACTATACCATAAACATGTCGTATGAATGGACCTAGATATTCTTCTATGATGAATATGTTTTCAATTTCTCTGTTTAAAGTAATATTAATATTTTTTCTGAGGCTAAATTTGCGTAACTGTCCGGAGACAGTACAAAAAAAATAACTCCCATTAAAAGCTGCATTTAAAAAAAAATAAATGTTGACATGAGAAATTTGGAATAGTGTATTATTATTTCTTTAACAAAATAAGCAGTTAAGCAATTTAGTTTATTAAAATACTATTAATATTTTTAAATTTTTGTCCATCAAATCAAATTCATGTGGTGTAACCAACAAAAAAAAAGAAAACTGAAAGAGGACCAAGAGTGTCAAGGTCATGAATGTTTTTGTGGGTTTTTTTAAATTTCAGATATTTTGACATGTTTTGGAAAAGGCAACTGTATTTTTTTTTTTTTTATAATATTCATGACTCAAAAATGCATATTTGTAAAAAAAAAAAAAAAAAAAAATCGGACACTGTTTTTAACACACCTGCTCCCCATTCACACCCGAGACCTTGTAACACTAACGAGTCACATGACACCGGGGAGGGAAAATGGCTAATTGGGCCCAATTTGGACATTTTCACTTAGGGGTGTACTCACTTTTGTTGCCAGCGTTTTAGACATTAATGGCTGTGTGTTGAGTTATTTTGAGGGGACAGCAAATTTACACTGTTATACAAGCTGTACACTCACTACTTTACATTGTAGCAAAGTGTCATTTCTTCAGTGTTGTCACATGAAAAGATATAATCAAATATTTAACATAAATATGAGGGGTGTACTCACACACACACACACACACACACACACACATATACATATATTCGGTACTGTGCAAATTTTTAGGCACTTAAGATGTTTCACAAAAATATTTGTTTTAAGATGGTTATTTATATTTTCAGCTTTAGTGTATCAATAGGAAAAATACATTTTAGACTCCCAAACATTACTTTTGCAAATAGAAAAGATTACAATAGAAGAACAGGGAGCCTTGCAACAAATGTCATTACCCCCATAAAGCCCCCCACTGAACATCGAAACAGTTTGGGATTACATAAAGAGACCGAAGCAATTGAGGCAGCCGAAATAGAAGAACTGTGGCGAATTCTCCAAGAAGCTTGAAACATTCTATCTGCCATTCTATCCTTTCATCTGTGTCCAGGTGTACATAGGATAATTATTTTTGAAGACATCCTCACAATGCAAAATTTTTCACAAGTGCCTTCTCTTTACTGTAGTACTTGAAACTGGTGTTTAGCGGGTAGAATTCAATGAAGCTGTCAGCGGAGGACATGTGAGGCATCTATTTCTCAAACTAGAGACTCTGATGTACTTATCCTCTTGTTTAGTTGCACATCTGGTCTTCCACATCTCTTTCTGTCCTTGTTAGAGACAGTTGTCCTTTGTCTGTGAAGACTGTAGTGTACACCTTTGAATGAAATCTTCAAGCATTGTATCAGCCTTCATTCCTCAAAACAATGATTGACTGATGAGTTTCTAGAGAAAACTGTTTCTTTTTTTGCCATTTTTGACCTAATATTGACCTTAAGACATGCCAGTCTATTGTATAGAGTGTCAACTCAAAAACAAACACAAAGACAATGTTATGCTTCATTTAATGAACCAAATAGCTTTCAACTTTGGAAAATAATAATATTATTATTATTTTCTCTTTTTTCACCTTTTAAAAATATGATTGAAAAGCATTCTAGGTGCAAGGAATGTATTTTAATGCTTTTTTACTTGATGGTTACACACATTTATTTAAGGTTTTTAATGTATGAACTTTGAGCTGATTTAATATTTGGCATTCAAAATCAAACTGCCAGTGATGATTTCATGGAATTAATTACAAACTGAATTATAATTGACCTTTTACTAACTGAATATTATTATTATAATTTTGTTTTTTTACTAAGCCTGTTTTTTAAATTGTTTTGGGACTTTTTTCAATTTCTGCTTAAACTCATATTTCAGAAAGCATGAGTGTCAAATTATCTTAAATTAATGGCCATTGTGTTTACAGGACATTCAGATTGAAGCCCTGCTGATTCGAGCCTGTGAACCTGTCATCCAGAACCACTGCCACGTTAGTAGTGACCACAGACATCCAGCTCAAATTTATCGAGCGCTTTTATATAAAATGTAAAAAATTCTCACTTTGGTCTCCCCTGTCCTCCTAGGATGTAGCTGAGAATCAGATAGACACAGGGAATCTTTTGGAATGCCTAGTACAGAACAAACATCAACGAGAAATGAATGATAAATGTGCTGTTGGTGTAACTCACTTCCAGCTGGTAAGCCATTCAAATAAGCACTTCCTGTCTTCTGATAATTGAATTAATATGTCCTTTAAATGGCTTGAAGGACCATAAATAAACGTTTTCCTGGATGTTGTGTAGTCCAGGAAGACATGATCAGCATTGGCACATTTGTAGATTAATATATATGTGTATGTATATATATATATATATATATATATATATATATATATATATATATATATATATATATATATATATATATATATATATACATTTATTGAATTTTGTGTAAATATATGTATATAATGCATATTTCTCCTCCTGCAGGTTCAGATGAAGGACTTCCGTTTCTCCTACAAGTTCAAAATGGCCTGTAAGGAGGACGTACTCAAACTCTGCCCTAACATTAAGAAGAAGTGAGTTTACAAATGCTGAAATTTTATTCTCTCCCTGTTGGTGTCTCTCTTACCCTCTTCATGTAACATGTTGTGTCTCGTTTTGTCTTAGGTCGGATGTGGTCATCTGTTTGAGCACCACGGTGAGAAACGACACTCTGCAGGACGTGAAAGATCAGCGAGTGTCTTTGAAATGCCGGAAACAGCTGAGAGTGGAAGAGCTGGAGATGGTGATCTTCCCTTTACTCAAGTTAAACCAGAGTTTAAAGGATTATTGCGGGCTATTTCTAACTTAAAGTTTAAAGCACAGAGAGCAAACATTTTGTTACTGAAGACTAAATGTAAGAATGAAGATTTGAGCATCACATGTCTGCTAATCATCAGCATGCCACCGATGCTATCCATAGACACTCAGTTGAAAACAACTCTGAATTTTCCTTTAACTTAGCTTCAGTGTGACAGATTGGTTGAGGGATGTTTGAAACAAGGTAAATGTTAAGTCAGAGGTGCTTTGTCTTTCATCCAGATGTCCTTGATATAAACACACTTACTGCTTTGTCACACACTCCCTGTCCTCTTTCGTTACAGTCGGAAGACATTCGATTGGAACCTGAGCTGCATGACGCATGCAAGAAGGATATCAACAAGCTTTGTTCCTCTGTTGCCAATGGCAATGCTCAGGTAAAGGCTTTATGGGAATGTTTGCCTAAATAAATCCATTGCGAATCTTCGTTTGATTTTGCTAGATAGATTTGCGCTCCCATCTGACGCTGTGATTAACAAGAAAAAGAAAAATGACCAACACCTGGTGTAGAATATATCCCCTTTATCTCTTGTTCACAAAAGTTTCTAGGCTTTGTGGTGTCAGATGACCTTTGTTCTTGATACCTGTGTTTCTTCTCAGATCATTGAGTGCCTGAAGGAGAACAAGAAGCAGCTGTCTCAGGTGTGTCACCAGAAGATCTTTAAATTGCAGGAAACCGAAATGATTGACCCTGAACTGGATTACCAGCTAATGAGAGTGTGTAAGCAGATGATAAAGGTGAGGTATTTTGGCAGTTCGCATATTTGGGTTCTTGATATCCCTTCAGACACATACTGATGTTTCTCTCATTCCTAAAGCTGTTTTGTCTGACAGAACGATCTGATGTATTTACTCTATCAGATCAAAAGCAACTGTTTTAGTTAATTAAGGTCAATAGGATCAATGGAAGGGGATGAACAGAAGGGTTTGATGGATTGGTCCTGAATTGGGAAACAGTGTTCAACACAACAGTCATCAACTTGTCTTTAATGAGTGAAGAGTACACAGTGCTTAAGAAAGCATTCCTCACTTTTACAAATGATTAGCCCTGTTTGATGCTGAATGACATCACACATTAGTTTTAGTGATAATCGGTGATTATTTCTTTTTTTTTTTTTTGCTTGCTTCCTTCTTTCCTTGCATCCTTTTCTTTCTTCCTTCCTTCCCTCTTTGTTTCCTTTCTTTCTTGCTTTGTCTTCTCTCTTTTTCTTTCTTGCTTCCATAATCCTTTTTTCTCTTCTTTCCTATCTTCCTTTTCTTTTTTGTTTTCTCTTCTTTATTGCTTCCTTCCCTTTTTTTTGTTCTTATTTCTTTCTCTCCTTCCTTCCCTCCTTTCTTCCTTTTTACCTTCCTTCACTTCTTGCTTCCTTTCTTCTGTTTCTTTCCCTCCTTGCTTCCTTTCTTTCTTTTCTTTCTTGCTTCATTCCCTGCTTTCTTTCTTTCTTCCTTGCTTGCTTCCTTCCCTTCTTCCTTCCTTCCTTTCTTCCCTCCTTGCTTCTTTTCATCTTTTTCCCTTTCTCTTCTTTGTTCCTTCCTTCCTTGTTTCTCTCCTTTCTTTCTTCCTTCTATCCATCCTTGTTTCTTACTTCCCTCATTGCTTCCTTTCTTCTTTGTTTCCTTTCTTCCCTCCATGCATCTTTTCATCTTTTTCCCTTTCTCTCCTTTCTTCCTTCCTTGTTTCTTTCTTTTCTTCCTTCCTTCCTTCCTTCCTTGTTTTGTTCATTTTTTCCTTGCTTCTTTTCTTTCTTCCTTGCTTGATTTCTCACCTCTTTGCTTCCTGCCTACTTTGCTTTTCTTTCTTCCTTCATTAATTTCTTACTTCCTCCCTTTCTTCCTTGCTTTCTCTTGCTTTATTGTTTGCTTTCTTTCTTGCTTCCTTTGTTCCTTGTTTCCTTTCTTTTCTTGCTTCTTTTCTTCCTTCTTTGCTTCCTTTCTCCTTGGCCTAACTCCTTGCTTCATTCCTTCTTTGCTGCCTTCCTTGCCTTCTTTTTTCCTTCCTTGTTTCTTTGATTGCTTCTTATCTTTCATAATTTCTTTCTTGCTTCCTTCCTTATCTACTTGCTTCCTTCCTTTTTCTCTTTCTCTGTGTTTTTCTCTGTCTCTATCTGAAATACTTTATTCTTGTGTTAGCGTTTTTGCACAGAGTCAGATGCCAAGAACATGTTGCAGTGTCTAAAGCAGAATAAGAACAGTGAGCTGATGGATCCCAAGTGTAAGCAGATGATCACAAAAAGACAGATAACTCAGAACACAGGTACAGACCAAAAAGGCCTCCTCTAATGCCTTTAGTACACCTTCCTTTCCACATAACTATTTAGCGTAGTTTTGTTGAGTCAGTTAACTTTGCCATTTAAATCTCTTTGTATGGTTCTCTTACTTGTTCATTTGTCACTTGCAAGTTCTATATTGAAGCTAGTTTGTATCTGGCCTTTCTTGAAATGTCATCTGAATAGTTATTTCTGTAATGCTGGAATTTTTTTTTCATATATTTAGACTACAGACTGAACCCAGTGTTGAGGAAGGCTTGTAAAGCAGACATCCCCAAGTTCTGTCAGAATATTCTCAACAAAGCCAGTGATGCCAATGAACTGGAGGGTCAAGTGATATCCTGCCTTAAACTCAAGTATGCAGACCAGGTATGTGACTATTACCAGCATATTCAGACCTATTACACTGCTCTCTGAAATTCTTGATTCTGATTGGTCAATCACAGCATTCTGCAGTCTTAAGATTTTGTATAATTGACCAATGTACCTGGCAACTAGCCAGGTACTAGCTGTGCTAGTTTCATGTCTCTCATATCACTCTGTGGTCTCAATTCAATATTTCATGTCTATTTATTTATTTGGTAATATTCATGTTATAGTGGAATAGTGTACAGTCATCTAGTCAATATTGCTAAATAAACCTCTCTGGTTTGTGTCAGGGTCTTGATCACCTTGTCATGGTTTAGAAATGACAGTCATTGCATGCATATATTTATACTTTTATACATGTGTCATACACAAATTAGACATACAGAATAGATTTACTGTAATTAGCATGTGAGTGGGAGAGTTGTGATGTGGAAATGGCCTAAAGAAAATCCAGTGAATTTTTAGCGTGACCATGAAACCGTTTGAAAACACATAATGATTGTCATGGTTTCCAGCGTCTGTCTTCAGACTGTGAGGATCAGATTAGAGTCATTCTTCAGGAGTCTGCGCTCGACTACCGACTGGATCCACAGCTTCAAGCTCACTGCAGTAATGAGGTGAGTGGAAATGTGGGCTCTTCCAAATTGATCTACATAATTTGTACTTACTGGGCTCAAGCGTGCCATACAAATAGATACTTCACTACCACTCACAGTTGATTCCAATATAGTCTGAGGTTAGCATGATGTAATGGTTGAAATAAGACTTCCGCCTCTGCGTTTGAGACCGTCAACCCGCGCATCTTATCATGTGACTTGTTGAGCATGTTACCACGGAGACATAGTGTGTGTGGAGGCTTCACACCATCCACCGCGGCATCCACGCACAACTCGCCACGTGCCCCACCGAGATCAAACCACAATATAGCGCCCACGAGGAGGTTACCCCATGTGACCCTACCCTCCCTAGCAACAAGCCAATTTGGTTGCTTAGAAGATCTGGCTGGAGTCACTCAGCATGCCCTGGATTCGAACTGGCGAACTCCAGGGGTGGAAGTCAGCGTCTATACTCGCTGAGTTACCCAGGCTCCCAAAATAAGGCATTTTTTATTAGACTTGACTATTTCTTATAAATACTGAACAAAATATACTTATAATTGGCATTTCCTTCCACTCTGCCCACCATATTGACTAATAATTTTTCAATGAGATTGTCGTAGTGCATTCTGCCTTATCTGTGAATGATGCTTGTGATGCTGTGTTACATATCGTATTTAGATGCCAAAATGAGCATCTTACATTTTCCTTCAAAGATGTACCCAAAGATTATACAAGAATTCTTGTGATTGAAAATGGCTTGTTAGCAGCCTGTCTGAACAAAGCCTTTTATTTATGTTGTCCATGAGCCACAGGATTTCTGAGAGCAATCAAGCAGAAATGGTGTGAAATGAAGCTCTTGATGGGCCTGTAAAGAAAACGGACTGTGATCTCTTAGCTGTATTGTGCTGGCAGAAGGACACATACAGAATGAGAGCGATGGATCTTTAAGAAGAAAACAGAAAATGCTTATGCATCTTTGGTCACTTTTGAGAATATCTGTCACTTTCTGTGGCTAAAATTGGCATATATACATTTCTAGGAGGTACACGCTCTACTCGACTGGCACAGAAACTGATTGTGTTGAGCAGTGCATGCTATCCAATACGCGTGACTCATGTCCTGGGCTTAATAAACATGGGAGTGGATTTAATGTATGGACAATGGAGACTTTACCCACAAGCAGTAAGCCAGGTGTGGTAGAGATATGGGCGAGTTGTATCTCTTCACATTGCCTGAAAACGCTTACTTTCATCTGAACCTGTGAAGAATGCTAAGAAAGATCCAACGTGTCTAAAAAGTCCTGATTAATCACAGAAAACTGCGTGATTAAATAATTAAAAAAATATAATCTATTCGCAGCCCTAAAAAATGGATTACAAATGCATTTCACACAAACAAATTACTTGTTAACATTTACGGAGTTCAATGTCATTTTATTTTTTTAAGGGGCTTAAAATAAAAAAAATTCATGAGGTGAAACTGTACGGAGACAGTCAATTGTTTTTAAAAATAATAATAAATACAAATCTGAAATTCTTGTAAAAATAAATGTTGGCATGAGTACTGCAGACTAATCTTTTAGTTTAATTTCTTACTTTTTTTTTGTGCAATGACCCAAATAAATATATATATTTTCCTATATGTGCAAAAATATTTCCTTTTAGGTATGGGTTTAGGGTGTGGGTTAATGTTAGTCAGTAGTAATTATAATTAGCTTAATATAAACACATTAGAGGAGTATGGTATGTGCCCATTTAGTTATGCCATGTAAACGTGTGTGTATATTTGTGTTTGTGTGTTAGATCTCGCGTCTGTGTGCAGAGGAAGCGACGGCACAGGAGCAGACGGGTCAAGTGGAGGAGTGTTTGAAAAACAACCTGCTGAAGATTAAACAAGAGGAGTGCAAAACGGTACACACATCCTCTATTACACTTCATCTGTGCACACTTTTTGCGCTATTGTTTTCCCATATCCGTTCCCATGGAAACACATCTATATCTTTTGAACTCGCATCTGCTTTACTGATGGGCAGAAATTCATGTTTTGGAGAGTTTTGGTGCAGAACCCTGACAATGACAGCTGAATACTGTACAAACTGTACATTTTCATTTCATCCTCTCTCCATGCCTAGGAGGTGTTGAACATGCTTAAAGAAAGCAAAGCAGACATTTTCGTGGATCCTGTCCTACACACGGCCTGCGCGCTGGATTTGAAACATCACTGTGCTGCCATTACCCCCGGCAGAGGCAGACGTGAGTGTTGTTTTTGGAGGGTTTTTTTTCCAGGATTATTTGATGAATTTGAAAGCTATCATCATACTTTTAAGACAAATCAAATCATGTTGGTAGGTTGTTAGGTACTTTCTTAATCCATTGTCAGAAGTTAGCAGGCATTAGCAGGCAGACAAAAACACTGTACAGCAGTCTCAGAAATGAACTTATACATTATTTAAACAATGTTTTCCATCTGGATTTGATTTTTAGGAAAAAAAATGACCTTTTATAGAGGATTTTAGTATTATTATTATTTGAAACATAAACTGTTTCAACCATATAGGTCAAATGCTTTATTTATAATTTATTACCTGTTGCCCTAAATTAAATCAACATCCATTCATATTTTATGGCATAATATGTATAACTAGGATATAACTATTGTAGAATATTAAGGACTATATCGGATAGAAAATATTTAATTACAAGGGCATATTTTGCCCACACAATTAGATTTTTGGGGGCATTTTTGCCCCGAGCCCCACTAAACTTCAGATCCTGCTATACATTATGCAGAAAGTAATACAATGAATGCTTAATGTTAGAAGGTATATATTATAAACAAGATACAATGTTTACACAACTTAAACACTATACATTACAATAAATACACAAAATTGGAAAAAGTAAACATCATATACAAAAAGTAAATGTTAAATATCAATTTGCACAAACTACAAAGTGATCTTAAAGGGATAGTTCACCCCCCAAAATGTTGTCATCATTAACTCAGTCATGTTGTCCCGAACCAGTATAAATTTCTGTCTTCCATAATTATTAAATTTTTTAGAGCTGTCAGAATTAACGCGTTTAATTCAAAAAGGTTAACGCGTTAATTTTTCTTAATCGCGATTAGTGCATTGACGTTAATACAGCATAAACACTGTTGTGAAGGGTGGAAACTTTGTAATGAGTCCGCCTGGAGTCATTACACTGATGCACACACCACAGCGCCAGAGTCCTTCTACCAAGATGAGGCAAAAGCTAAGCATTGAAAAGCATAGCACGGGGGTCCTATTGACATTCTATAGGCGGAACTGTCATAATACGCTAGTTGACCTATGATAGCGCCGCGGAGGTTGATATCTCTTTAAATAAAATAATCTCTGACAGCGCTTACCTGTCAGTGATAAAATGATGGAGAAAGGAGCTCTTCATGCTATTTGATGGACAAAACAAGCCCAGATGGGACTTGTGACATAAATCAAGTATTTTTCAGCCTTTGTAAGGCATATAGTGAGTTCAAAGGTCACTCGATGCTGATGTTGCCGCCTTGATGCGAATCATGAACGCAGCTTCACGATTGCTGTAACAAAGTGGATAACCTCAGTCTACCGGCAGATTTGATTGTGGAGGATGACAGTTTAAGGGATTTAATGCCCATTGCAATGAATATGCAACCTATGGTGAAAATAGTTATTTCAATTAGCCTGAATTGGTGATATTTAATGCATTTCTATGATTATATTGTGGAAGGCTTTGTTTGGAAAATATTAATAAATCATTATATTGCTACATATTGTTTTCTTTTTTGCCTAGGATGGAAATAAATACATTTTGTCAATAAAAGAATATATATAGTGTTACATTTCAGCACTTTCAAAAAGTGCTATTAATTGCGATTAATTACAAAAGATTATGTGATTTAATCTATCGCATTCATGATTCACTTTGATCTACAATAAAAGTTAATCATGTGTGGCACAAACCGTCTGCTGAATATCTCCTGTTATGTTCCATGAAAGAAAGAAAGTAATATAGGTTTGGAACAACTTGAGTAAATAACAGAATGTTCATATTTTGGTGAACTGGCCCTTTAAGTGCACATATGTAAACCTTGACTTGTCTGCTGCATGGGCAGATGATCATATGCAGCCTGAAACTATGCATTCACTCCTAAAATCAGACCAAAAGTTCAGAGAGCTACAGGATGCTCCTTTACTCCCTATTTACTCCCTATGCTCCTTTACTCCCCTTCAAAGTCTAAGGGGTTTTAAGTCCGCCTGGCACTATGTTGATATTTTGGCTTCTGGAATGGTCAATTTTCATAGCAGAGTGAATAGAGTCATATTTCTGGATTCTATAGATTCTCAGCTACAATGTGGATGCATTGTCAATACACTTCTTGAGACACTTGTACATGTTCTGATGTGATATATCACCAAAAAATACAAAAACAGAAATTCAATTTTGTTGTTTTTATTATATAACAAATATTAAACATAAATGAATAAGGAATTTTTCAACAAATATTTATTCCTCAAAGGCTTTAGAACAACTTAAAAAAAAATTGGATTAAAAAATATAAAGGAAAAAAACAACTATTTACATTTATGTGACTCTAGTCACCATACGTTTATTTTTTTTTGAAAAACACAGAAGAAAATATAAAAGGAACAAAAATGTTCCTTTGAATGGAATATTCTGTTTCAATTTAGTAATGTCCAAAAAACACCACTAGATGTCACTGTGCACTGCATTTTACTTTTCTTACATGTTGTGCCACATGTGAAAGCAGTTACGCTCTGGCTGTAGGCAGAGTGGCACATCACACTCATTGCATTTCCATGAGGTGTCTTTTCTTGGGAGCCCATCCGTCTTACATTTCTCACACCTCAGCCTTGCAACAGGTTGTGAGATTGGCACAGGTGTATGTCCAGTTCTCCTCTGTACAGGCATGCCCCCGACTGTGACACCACACAGCTCAGCCACAAGCTGCTCCACGTAGGCCCTGTGGGTGATGAGCTGGTTGGCTGGTGTGTTCCTCAGCTTTTGAAGTTCTCTGCACATTATAAAGCCATTGGTCACAGCAATGTCAATAAAATGAAAGAGCATGGTTCTGTACCATCTTCTGGTTGTGTGGTGAACAGAGTAATACTGTATCAGCTGGTCCGATAAGTCCACTCCCCCCATGTACATGTTGTAATCAACAATAGGTTTTGGTACTGGTATGTTTGTCTCCTCCCAGGATCCATCCCTCTTTTTCAGCTTCCTCTTGACAGTGTCCCCATCATAAGCAACATGGACACTGCTGCACATTGCCACCTCCCTGTTGTCCATCCACTTGGTGAAGACAAGGTTACCTTCTCTTATCCACCTGAGAGATCCTCTGAGGGATTTCTTGGTCAGTTGGTTTATTTTTGTTTTTGGAGCCTCCTTGCTCCCCTCACGTATGGTACCACAGGCTCCAAAATTGAGGGACAGCAGGTGCCTGAAGAGTTTTGGGCTGGTGTAAAAATTATCACAGTAGAGGTGATAACCACTGCCTAGGAAAGATGGCCTCATCAATTCCACCACAGAGTCAAATGAGAGCCCTAGCCCAGAGGCCAACCTGCTTTTACCTGTGTATATATTGAAGTCACAGGTATAGCCATTGCTGGAGTCTGCCAGCACAAACAGCTTTATCCCCCACTTGGTGGGTTTTGCTTTCATGTACTGGGTCATCCCAGTTCTTGCCTTGGTGGCCACCATCCTCTCATCAATGGAAAGCTGCTTCTTGGGATGGTAGGCAGACTGACAGGCGGCCTTTATATCAGTCATCAGTGGCTTCAAGCGAAAGAGTGTGTCATACTCATCTGGCTGAGTCTGCTTCTTTCTGTCATTCACAACGTCTTCCTCTGGGACTAAAAAAGTGCTTGAAAAGGCAGAGGGGGCTTTGCTCTACAGAGGTGTCCAATTGCACTCCAGGTTCCAGTCTGGGGCAAAACCTATGTGGAATGGGGGCCACATCAGGATCCTTTTCAGTCTTCCATCCTTGTTCCAGCTGGTCTGGTGGTGCTGGACATCTGACAGGTGAAAGTGACTGGCCTACTGGGGAGCCAAACTGACTCTGTGACACAGAGGGCCTCCTTCCCCTATGAGGCGACCTCAAGGCAGGGGTTGCAGATGATCTTAGTGGCTCTGTGGCAGTGCTGGAGGAGCCGGGTCGAGGACGAATGGATCTGCGGGCTGCAGGAGGAGACCTAGATCTGTGGGCTGCAGGAGGAGCAGAAGTGGTGCTGTGTGGAAGAGGGCGAGCGGTCGGGGTCCTGGATTCAGCTGATGTACTCGGCTGCTCTGTGGTTTCCTGATTTAGACTAAAACACACAGATTTTGTCATTAGTTTAGATTTCCACATATCAAAAGTTATTTCTGAAAAGCTGAAATACAATTTCCCTAAAAAAACATTACAATAAAATAGACAAGCAAAGTAAACAAAATAGCTTATAAATGAAGATGGACTACATGCGGCCAAAACGTGCACATTATTTCGGCGCACATTATTTGATTACTGCTCCATTATTTCTGAAAAGCTAAAATAACATTATTTTACTAAAAAAACGATACAATAGCCTACATATTAGACAATATATTAGCAGCAATATTGCATTCATAACTACTTACTCCTCAAATGGATCGATTCCGTCCAAGATTTGATCCTCTTCACCTGAATCAAACCGATCTGGATCAGATCCGTCCTCACTCTCATCGCTGTCGACAAAAAGGATTTCGACAACTTGTTTGCGAGTGAATTTTGGTTGTGCCATATTTTTCTTAGAAAAGAATCAATTGCCAAGTACAAATAAGCGTAGGCTATCTCCAAATGTGCGCGTCCAAAGACAAAGGTTGCGTCAGCAAACAATTTGGGAATCACACCTTGATTCCAAACCCCTCCCCCTATTTACGTTCCTAGGACATCTGACAACGTCATTCTTTGTTTTTGGTCTGTGATTGGTTCACACACTGGTCTGTGATTGGTTTACACACACCAACAGCATTTTATATCATTAGATAAAAAAAGTACAATTTCTTTGTTTTGCGGTAAAATGCTATAGATTTGCACTAAAATACGGAAGGCTTATCATTCGCGGAAGTCAACGCAGTCTATGCAGACGAATGTCAGCTTTTTCTTAAAAAAAAAAAAGTAAATTAATACCTTAATCCATTCCGAAGTTATTAATAGATATGTCAGGGGTGCGCACTTTGACGCTCTACAGCGTCAGTCGACTTTGAAGGGCTCCAGTGTGCTGTCGGTCTGCACTGGTCTCAAAACAGTTCGAAATGCACTTTATTTTCATCCTAAGGCCATATAACGCCTCTGAAAGCAACATTTTTCAGCTGTTGGTTGCATCAATTCATTCTCAATGTGAAAATACAAATAGAAATAACAAAATGTGTATTAAAATGAAGCAAAATGACCCATAGATGTGTTAATGTTGAAAGTTATTATAATAATTAACATGTTTTTTCAACTTTTGAGGGAATCATTTCCCACGCATGTGGACACGGGTCACACAAGGTTAAAGGTTTCATGTTCCCTTAAAGCTAACAGGATTGTGGGTATATTTTAGAGACCTTGTTTGTGACACTTGAAAATCTTTTGTGTTGGTGAATAATATTACTGCGTTGTCTTCCTCAGAAATGTCATGTTTGATGGAAGCTCTACAGGACAAGCAGGTGCGTCTGCAGCCTGAATGTAAGAGAAGATTACAGGACCGTGTTGACATGTGGAGTTATGCAGCTAAGGTTGGTACATATGCACTACACACTAGACGTCGACCGACAGTGGATTTTGACGAAACAGACAACTAAGGTGGTGCAAAAGGCCAATAACGGATTAATCGGCCGATTACTTTTTATTTTAATTTTTTTAACGGTTTATAGAATGTTTAAAAGAAATCTATAAAAAGTTTTTCCTTACTGTGAAGGGCACAGACATAGGGGGCTACAAGAGTCCAACATTAATAATAATAAAATCCCAGATATAGTTTGTTGTTCAACCAAAGTCCTAATAATAACCAGAGAAACAAAAATGCAATTTGGTGCATAACGCAGGACTATTAACTACAAACAAGCCAGAAATACACCGGTGACTCTTATTTTGAAATGATAGAGACTTTGCTCCATTACAATGCTCTATTGAAAAGTGTTTACCTAAATACAGATTTTTATAGGCAATGTATTCACCATATAAAGTATTTTGTGTTTGTATTACTATTCACAAGATATGAAGTTGAAGACACAATGTACTAAATGCCCTGATGGAGCACATTTTCCATATAGTCACATTTTTCTTTGCATGCTCTCATTTTAATTTAGAACACTTAGAACACATTTTCAATATATGCATTGAAGTGAGGATCAAAATATTTATGAATATTGTCAATGATGACAGATTTATATCCCCACAAGTTGTCAGTGATTGTGTTTATTTCGCCCTCTAGAGGCCGCTGTTATATTGTAGCGCCGATGCATTCTAACTGTAGAATCCTCCAGCGCACGCAACAGAGGAACACAGAGGAATACAAATAAATAAACTATCGGCATAGATTTTTTTGCAGAAAACTGATGGTTCCAAAAAGCATCTATTTCTACCTCTACTGGTTTACCTCTACTAGGTTCAGCTTTCTTCTTGGGACAGTTTACAGCAGTTTTATGTCTTTGTTAGAAGCTCACACGATGCATGTCCCATGCACACATAGACACACAAAAAATCACCTCCTTTTACACGTTATTGTAACTGCTTCTCTAGGTGGCCCCAGCCGAAGGTTTCTCAGATCTCGCCTTGCAAGTGATGACGTCACCCTCGAAGAATTACATCCTGCTCGTGATCGCGCTGGCTGTGTCCATCCTCTTCTTCATTGGGCTACTGTGTGGCCGCATCACCAAACACGTGACCAGAGAACTTAAAGACAGGTAGAGCTAGAACGCACCTGACCCACCCTTCCTGTTTCACACCTCATTTCCTGTTCAAGTTGTTCTCTGTACTTATACAGTACCTACTGAGACTTTAAGTCCTGTCAGTGGACCTTCTTTGGGCTGGTTTTCCATGTTTGGAACCCACTGTAGCCAAACGCAGCCACTAAAACCCATCCGAATACAAATGCTGAATTTCTGAAACACTCCTAAGACAAGATCAAGATCGTTTTGGGACATTATGCCTTGATTACGTATTATAGTAAATGTTTTATTTTTTGTTTTGATTATGAGAGTGATGGCCTTAACTTCCTGACTGTAAAAGGGTCATTTGTCAATGCAGTATTTTTACCATGGCTACTTTTCCTATTATTTTTGAGAATGTTTGCTCATAGATAGGGCTTTAACAGCGGCTTACATGAACATTCAGAAGCCATCTTTTATGTTTTTTGTTTTGTGGATCATCACTTCAGTTTTGGGGGGTTTTAAATTATAAGGTGGTGTCCACTTTGGGTGGGATTCATATTTGGGTGTAGTTTATCATCGTGCGATGTTTTGGCAATTGGGAGAAAAGATGGTTTTCCAATCTGAAATGAGGAATGACAGTCTCCTATGATCCTGATACATTAAACGGTGATCTTAATCATCAGGTCAAAGACATTTGTCATCGAACTAGTCTTGACTAAGGGTGAATCTTATGAAAACATGTCTAGGTCATATTTCACCACAAAGAAAGGTTGTTTGACACTATTTTCATGACCATTATTATGCACAATACACATAATTATGTGCTAATTAATGTTTATGTAGAAAAACAAAATCCTACAATGATTTATAAATACTTTTTAATTTATTTAATATATAATTAGTGTTTCTGCATTACAGTAATGACGAGAAGTTGGTGCAAACTTTGATGCAAAATGTATTTAATGGTCCTTAAAATAGGCTTAATACTCTTTTAGCACAATATAATTTAATCATTTTTTGGTAACACTTTACAATAAGGTTCTAGTAATGCATCAGTTATTAACTTATAATAAACATTATATTGTAACAGCATTTATTAATCTTAGTAAATGTTCATTTATGTTGGCTCATATTTCATTAACTATAGTTAAAGTATAGAACTTTTCATTAAATAAACGAATACATGTCAAAATGAATGTTAAAGGAATATTTCACCCTAAAATGAATATTCTCTCATCATTTACTCACCTTCATGCCATCCCAGATGTGTATGACTTTCTTTCTTCTACTGAACACAAACAAAGATTTTTATAAGAATTAATGGTCCATACAATGCAAGTCAACAGGGTCCAGAATTTTGATGCTCAAAAAAAGCACATAAAGGTAGCATACAAGTAATCCACTCAACTCCAGTGGTTTAATCCATGTCTTCAGGAGCAATATGATAGGTGTGAGTGAGAAACAGATCAATATTGAAGTCCTTTTTTTTTATATATAAATCTCCACTTTCACTTTCTTCTTTTGTTTTTAGCTATTTGCATTCTTTCTGCATATCGCCACCTGGTGAGCATGGAGGAGAATTTATAGTTTAAAAAAATCACATCTTTGGCATGAGGATGAGTAAATGATGACAGAGTTTTCATTTTGGGGTGAACTGTTCCTTTAAGTGCTGTCACAAATAAAATGGGAGTGGAGGTGGCGGCGTTGTGGGCTAAAGCACTAAACTGTTAAGCAGAAGGTCCTTGGTTTGATCTCCACAGCCACCATCATTGTGTCCTTGAGCAAGGCACTTAACTCCAGGTTGCTCCGGGGGGATTGTCCCTGTAATAAGTGCACTGTAAGTCGCTTTGGATAAAAGCGTCTGCCAAATGCATAAATGTAAGTGCTAAAAAAAAGTGCTGTTAAAGTATTGTTCCTTATTAGTTAATTTTAACAAATGTTAATGAATATAACCTTTATTGGGGTAAAATATGACCAGGACATCTTCGAGATTCACCCGTTGATCAAGCATTATAAATGTTCGGTACAGGCTGGTTACAGTCTATGTATGATGCATTAGACACTAAGTGATCACTTTATGAAGAGTACGAAATATAAATAGACCTTGACCTCTTTCACAAGGTTAAACAATTAAGTAAATATGATTGTCCAGGGCCAAGCCTCCTTCAAACAACTTTGTAAGAGTTAAAAACACAACTGTATACCCTATTGGATGTATTTTTTCAGAGGTATTTTGAATGTCAACAGGATGATTGCACTTTTTGATGTTATATTTGGCCTAAGCCTTATTTATTGTTTACAACCTAAATGTGCATAGCTTGTTTTCATATTTGGGTGTGCATAGACATGCATACGTTTTTAGAACTTATGTTCTATTGTTGCCTTTTATCGTTCTCTGTTATACCAGTGAAAGGAATCAATAAGTGTGCATGGATGTTGGGTATACAGTTTTTTTTATAGCTGGAGAATATCTTGGGAAGGCCCACTGTACCCTCAACTTCGCTTTTAGTATGAAAATGAATGGCATATTTAAAAAAAAAATTGCAAAGTTTCTATGACTATAACTGTGATGATAATATGCATAACACACGCTGAAGGTCTGTATTCAGTAGCATGGACAAGCTTTTCTAAAAGGTCCTTTGCATGCTTTATTTACCCCTGGATTCATTTTTTTCTATATTGGTTTGTATAGTATAGGTGATTCACGAAACCTGTCTGGAAAATGTCCTGGTCATACCCCAGATCGTTAAAAATATATGAAATTAGGTGGGGGGGGGGGGGGTTGCATTGTGACATTATGCATTAAAACATATAACTTTTACTATTTCCATTGTGATTCTAATTACTGTATTACATTAAAAAATATGTGTTGTACAATTATTATTTTACAAAATCTAAAAAAAATAAAAGGCTGGACCAAGGGAGTACTACTATAAGATATAAATTATTTACAATTTAAATAATATATCATTTTTATGGACGTAATTAAAATATCAGAATCAAAATCTCTTATTTTTATGCAATGAGTATTGGAGAGTTAAATGTAAAATAATGTCACAATGGCCTTAAAATAAGATTAATTTTCTATTTAATATACTGTGTGTGTGTATTATTATTATTATTATTATTTTAATGTATTTTTTTTTTTTTAGGAAAAACAGACCAGGACATTTTCTTTACAGGTTTAGTAACTAGGTCAATCTCTCAAAAACATGTCCTGGTCATATTTCATCCCAAATGTAAAAAAAAAAATCCAAATAGTATAGTACAAAAAAGACTCAATTTTATCCAAAAAAAATTTTGAAAAAAAAAAATATATATATAATTTATTTTGTATTTTTTTAAGGGAAATATAACCTGGACATGTTCTTGTTATGTTTTTTGAAATTCAACCCCTCTATGGTCTTTTGATTGTTTCCCCGGGAGCTGTACCACTATAGCAGAAATCAAATTAGTATAACGTCTCTTTCAGAATGTCTGTCATCCTTGTATTTACATATTTAAAAATATCCCAGACCCCAAAATTTGGGAACAGATTTGTACATTTCAATTTTTTGCTAGACTTTAGCATGAAAAACTTAAAATTAATTTTAGGAGGACCCAGGCGTACTGCATACCTCTAGCATTGGTGATATCAATGATATTCTGTAAATAATATAAATAATGTGCAAATCACAGACCATGTAAAAGCTTTCTGGTTGATGGGAACTTGGGACAGTAACATTATACAGATCATATGATCATGTTTGACTATATTTTGTAGATAAGTAAATGTATATTTCTCTTCATTCATATTTTTACGGAGGTAAAATGATGGTGTTTTCATTTATTTGGTTCTATTAATTCTTTAATGCCTTTTTATTGGATCTTGCTGTTGTACGTATAAGTGGTTTATCGTGGTAAATTGCCACATAGTTGAGTGCCACTGGAGTATAAAATTAATAAGTACTGCATCAAAGCAAACTTTTTAAACCTCCAACTGAGCCTGTGTTCTGTTGATTTGGCGATCTAGACACTGGACTCATGTCAATCAAGTGATCCTTAAACATTTTTGGAAGGGGTGCAGGATGTCTTGTCACTGCATGAGTGTTGCCAACTTTTGCAACTTATTGTCACCTGATTTTGTTTTTAATTGCTTATTTAAATTGTGCACAATTCATATTTGCCAGATTTTTAAGGTTCATAAAAATATTTTGGATACTTCATTTAGGTGATAGACCATTTGTGTGTATTTGGGGGTCTCATAAGAAAGCATCTTTTTAGGCCACAACCAGGGGAATCCTGATGACATGTTTCTAATGATGTTGCTTCTTGAAGTCAGTCACAACAGTCATAAATGCAGAGCCAAAGATGATCCTGCTATTTTAAACGGCCTTTCTCTGCTCATCCGAAAGACCCAATGAACTGAGCGTGACTCTAACCTCTGCTAGAAGCCAGTTTTCCATGTTTCATCTGAAAAATCGTTTTCAAACTAACTGCAAATCGACTAAACCATTGTAAAAAAAAAAAAAAAAATGTTATGGCTGTGATATTTTCTCAGTTTGCTCATTCTGCCATGTAATATTGATGTGATGAATCAAATGTTTTGTTTTGTTTAATTCTGTACAGATGATGATGATGATGATGATGAGTTATCAGTTTAATAAAACTGTAGATTTTCTTACAATTCTGGTCCTACATCTGATCACACGGGAAGATGGCATGTTGTTTCTCACTTATGATGCCCCTCCATGGACATTACAACAACATTTACCACTTTGGCCACTGGGGGCAGTGTTTCAAATTTCGGGATGCACAGACCATTTTTAGCTAAAGAAAAGTCCACCTACCGTTTTTGATTTCACTGTGAGGTGTGTCTGCTTCTCTGATATTGTTGCATTCATATACACCTCTGAAAACATGGATATTTATTACAGTTCTTTCTCATATTCAGCAAAAGCTACAAAATGACACAATTGCAACAGTGTTTTGTGACCAGACGTCATTCATTTTTATTTTAAATTAGGTTTGTTTCCAATTCCAGGAATGTGACTCAAAATGTGTGCTACGAAGTGTGAGCCTGAAGCGTGTAATTTTTTCAGTATTCAAATTAGGGATGGGCATGAGTAATCGATTAATCAGGTAAAATCACTAATCAAATATTGCAATTAGATTTTCCTTCGTGCCTTTACCTGCCGTGGGCAACATTGGGTGCTTTAACACTGGCAGTTTAGTTCGAAACAGAGCACGGTTCGCCAAAAAATTGAAAAATTGGTATTGTGAAAGCTGTCATGCGGACGGGGAGGGCACCGTGGTACCGAACCCGAGACTATCTGTAGGAGGTGGTCTGAGTTCGGTTGCAATGGAACTGTAGCGCGATTCACGTGAATGTGAAAGCAACTCGGACTCGGGTGCGCACTCGTTCAGGAAGTAAAGTAACCTGCGCTTGTGTTTTAGACGATGATGACATCATTAGTTTCGCCAACACACGAGGATCCACATATTCCGGAAAGTCCCAAAAACGTAATGACACCACAATGACATACAAGTAAAATCTCCATCCATCCACCCATCCATCCAATAATAGGAGATGACAGTGGTGATAACTTCACCTTTGACACGAGCGTGAGTGAGCGTGCAGTGTAAACAAAGGTGCAATTAAATTCCTTGCTATCAGTTGTCTCCACAAAAAGCACTGTTGGTAAGAAGCTGCAAGCCGCCTTCCCCTGGACGTCTGATGAGTTACGCCATGAAGCACACATCTATGCAGTTGTCGTTCACTCTGCTGTGCATAATGGCACCAAAATACAAAAAAACTCAAAAGTATGATGAGTCGCGTTGTGTTCACCATGTGTGTTTGTGATGACGTAAGATGAACGCAAATGGACCGGGTTTCGAAAGAATCAACTGAATGCAAAACCAGACCAAATATTCTGAGGTGGGCACCGGGAACAATCGCACTCGCCCCATTGAATCTGCTTCTTTCAATTAAAGCTTGCAGTTAGTTCTCCCAAAAATACAATTCTGCCATTTATTTAAGGTGATTGCATCGCTTCAGAAGACTTGGAATGCATGTTTCTATGTGTTTGTACAAATGTTTTTCTTTTGTTTGTTTGTTGTTTTCATTTTTCAATATAGATCTTGTTTTTATGCATATTGTTTCTTAAGAAAAATAGGTTCAAAAGTTGAGCTTAAATTCTACAATTCAAGTAATAAATTACTTGTTTGTTTTTTATGTGTTAAGAGTAATCGACAAAAAAATGACTCTGAATGCCTGTCCCTAGTTAATGCTTTATTGTATCCCAGCTTAATATGCAGAGACCCCTGTAAGGAAGCCATTGTTGGTTGATTTCTCTGAAACTGACTCTGTGGAGATATTAAAACATTGCTCTGTTTGTTTAAGCATCATGACCAGCCAGACACATCAACATTGCTTTTCTCCTTTGAATACCTATCCTCATTACATCAACACTTCAAGTGCAACCTATTCAAAGGAAGACATATAAAAGGGAACATTTGCATTAACAAGTGTTTCAGAAGAGCCTCTGGTCCACATAAAAGACCAAATTAAGTCAGATATATGGTGGTGAGGATGTAGCTGTCTCGTTATAGTCAATAGAGGCAGACACGGCAAAGACGTTCTTCTCCCCTGGAAGATTAGATGTCGGGATACAGTATAGTCAGGGCTTGTATTTTATGAAACACAATAGTGGAATTTAAAAGCAGATATTGGCCAAAGAAATCTGTGGAAATACTTTGTGCATTAAGGTTCTAATCAAGAGATTTCAGCCAAGAAAGTTTGACATAATCTGATAAATAAAATGCAATTTAAATAATAATAAAGAGCATTACAGATAAAATGCAAAAGCTTAGAAAATCTCTCGTGATGAACTAGTACAACTGTGCAAAGCTTTAGGGTTGCTGTCACATGGGGTATATCCGTCAATGATTATGATCATTAAATATTCAATGCATTAAATACAGTGAGGAAAATAAGTATTTGAACACCCTGCTATTTTGCAAGTTCTCCCACTTAGTAATCATGGAGGGGTCTGAAATTGTCATCGTAGGTGCATGTCCACTGTGAGAGACATAATCTAAAAAAACAAAACCAGAAATCACAATGTATGATTTTTAACTATTTATTTGTATGATACAGCTGCAAATAAGTATTTGAACACCTGAGAAAATCAATGTTAATATTTGGTACAGTAGCCTTTGTTTGCAATTAAAGCGTTTCCTGTAGTTTTTCACCAGGTTTGCACACACTGCAGGAGGGATTTTGGCCCACTCCTCCACACAGATCTTCTCTAGATCAGTCAGGTTTCTGGGCTGTCAGCTGAGAAACACATAGTTTGAGCTCCCCCAAAGATTCTCTATTGGGTTTAGGTCTGGAGACTGGCTAGGCCACGCCAGAACCTTGATATGCTTCTTACAGAGCCACTCCTTGGTTATCCTGGCTGTGTGCTTGGGTCATTGTCATGTTGGAAGACCCAGCCTCGACCCATCTTCAATGCTCTAACTGAGGGAAGGAGGTTGTTCCCCAAAATCTCGCAATGCATGGCCCCGGTCATCCTCTCCTTAATACAGTGCAGTCAGCCCTGTCCCATGTGCAGAAAAACACCCCCAAAGCATGATGCTACCACCCCCATGCTTCACAGTAGGGATGGTGTTCTTGGGATGGTACTCATCATTCTTCTTCCTCCAAACACGGTTAGTGGAATTATGACCAAAAGTTCTATTTTGGTCTCATCTGACCACATGACTTTCTCCCATGACTCCTCTGGATCATCCAAATGGTCATTGGCAAACTTAAGACGGGCCTTGACATGTGCTGGTTTAAGCAGGGGAACCTTCCGTGCCATGCATGATTTCAAACCATGACGTCTTAGTGTATTACCAACAGTAACCTTGGAAACGGTGGTCCCAGCTCTTTTCAGGTCATTGACCAGCTCCTCCCGTGTAGTTCTGGGCTGATTTCTCACCTTTCTTAGGATCATTGAGACCCCACGAGGTGAGATCTTGCATGGAGCCCCAGTCCGAGGGAGATTGACAGTCATGTTTAGCTTCTTCCATTTTCTAATGATTGCTCTTGCATTAATTAATGATTGCATTTACTGAACAATTCCAGTAAATGTTCATTACAGGTGTAAAGGCCAGTCATCAACTAATTGATGCTTTTGTTGCCACCTAGTGATGTTTGTGCTGAAGTGATTTTGCTCACACAGGGCTACAGATGTGGCCAAGGTTTATAAATGAGTGCAGTCCAATGGCTTAGATACATAAATAACTACTGGACAGCCATAAACATCAACTAATTTATTCCCTACTGGTCATCTAGCAGGGAACAACGGGGCTAAAGGCACACCTTAGGGAAAATTTAGCTTTTTCTGATCACAAAGTGTATCAAAAAAATACATTTTATTAATTAATTAAAAAGGTGGCAAGGAGGCCATTTACACCACACATGGAGTAAAAGGCCCCCAGGGGGGTTATAGTGCTATAGGAACAATAGTTATAGAGCTATAGTATCAAAAATACTTTTGAGACATCAAGATGATTTTTTTTATTCAAAATAAGGTGCACTATTTCCTGTTCATTTCAATCACATTTGGCATTTCATAACATCTCAAGGGGTAGACCGAGTACAGTTGGAACACTTGTCTCTATAAACATGCCATTTTTTCACATGAGATACCTTTATCTGTCTACTAACAAAATAAATGCCAAAAACCTGCATACATTGTTCCCATTTTCTACAATTAGTTTTGGAAGACAAGGAGCACTGTTGTTATAACTGTACCCAAGCCAGGTACAGTTGACACTCTACCCCAGGACAGTTGGAACACTCATGTGATGTACTTAATAGGGCATTGTGCCTAACTTAAGTGAAATATACTGACACATTTTATACTCTGTTTTCAAATGTTTCTGATGTTTGCTTATGTATAATTTCTAACAAACCATCAGGAATTCCTCTCTTGGTTTTCCTCACCATGCACACACATGCAAATCTATCTATGTACTTTTAGATAAGTAAGCAAAACAAAGGAATTAATGAAGATTTATGATTGATTACAAGCTAACATAACTCTCTAGGAACATTGGCGACCATGTTTCCAATGGGATGGCTACAGATGTAACTGTGTTTCATCTGTCCCCCGCTGATCACCTTGCATGTTTGCCTGATTTTCTCCATGACCTTACATCCTAGGATGTCCCAAAATACATGAATTGAAGATAGACAAATCAACAATCACTACAAGTAAAATTTCCTTTCATGGACATTCAGAAATAATGATTTATTCCCAATGAAAGAGGGGTAAGAACATTTCAAAATGACCCCAAAACTGATTATCTCTAATCCTTTTTCTTCTATGTGGACTATGTTCTTGAAATTTTCCACACAGAGAGATGATGTTAATGTGATCACCTCTATCAAAACTGAAAATGACACTTGGTCAAATATTTTGGCTCAAAATAAATGTGATCATTTCAGGGATTTTCATTAGCTACATACATTTGCAACATCTTAAAAATGTATCAATATTAGACTAAATAAACTTAAAATCAAACTTTAGACATTGCATGCAATGTTCTCATGGATTAAGAAAATGTTTCAGTGTATTTTAGTAACAAATATGTGAAAGGAAAGTGCTGTGGTGGCCTAGTTTTTGTTGCTAGTGTTTTGGGAGAAAATGAAACGTGCCTTTTCACCCCGGGAAGCCTTTAGCCCCTACTAGCTTTTTAGACTTAGACATACAATTTATCCAATATCTGTGTAGAAGTGTAAAGTCAGAATATGTCCATATGATTTAGTGTGGATCCTGCAATATTTTAGAACTATATCGAAACTATTAAGCAATCTGAAATGATGTTTTGAATATGTACAGGCTATAAATGAATAGGAAATGCTAATTTAAAAAAGCTTTAATTGGAACGACCAGTAGAGTGCAGCAATGTGTATTTACTGTAATGGCTTTCAAAGTGTGCTGTTACTATTATTATTATTATTATTATTACCACACACAACATATTAATCAATTAAACGTGGTGTGATTATTTCAACCGTTTTGTTTACTCCCGCCAGATTTCATTAAGCACTGATTGACTAAAACAGTCAATCAACAGAAGGTAACAATCTGGTTAGAAAAGTCTCATGTGACATTCACACACTTTGAAACCCTACACCTACCCCTGAAAATAACCTCAACCCTAAACCTAACAACTAACCCTAAAACCTAAGCCCAATCTAACCCTACATCTAAAGTCAACCCTAAACCTAAGCTCAAGCTCAAGCTCAAGCCTAACCATCAACCCCAACTCTAAATATAAGCTCAAACCTAAATAAAAGCTCAACCCTAAACATAACCTCAACCCTAAACCTAAGCTCAAGCCTAACCCTAAACCTAAGCTCAACCCTAAACCTAAACTCAAGCCTAACCCTAAACTCAAACCAAACCCTAAGGTCAACCCAAACCTTAAACCTAAACTCAACACTAAACCTAACCTCAACCCTAAACCTATGCTCAAGCCTAAACATAGGCTCAACCCAAACCCTAAACCTAAGCTCAACCCTAACCTTAACCCAAACCCTAAACCTAAGCTCAACCCAAAACCTAAACTCAAGCCTAACCCTAAACCTAAGCTCAACCCTAACCTTAAACCTAAGATCAATCCAAACACTAAACCTAAACACAAGCCTAACCCTAAACCTAAGCTCAACCCTAAACCTAAGCTCAACCCCAACCCTCAACTCAACCCTAACACTTAGCCTAAGCTCAAGACTAACCTTAAACCTAAGATCAAACCAAACACTAAACCTAAAGACAAGCCTAAACCTAACCTCAACCCTAAACCTAGGCTCAAACCTAAACTCAACCCTAATACTTAGCCTAAGCTCAAGCCTAAACCTAAGATCAACCCTAACCTTAAACCTAAGCTCAAGCCTAAACCTAAGCTCAACCTCAACCCTAAACCTAAGCTCAACCTCAACTCTAAACCTAAGCTCAACCCTAAACCTAACATCAAGCCTAATCCTAAATGTGATCTTAACCCTAACCCTAAAATTAGTTACCCTCTTATATAGCCTCTTTTTTTGCCTTCATGATACATGCAAGAAATCAGTTAAGTTTGTGTACACTTCCTTCTCCTTATATGGCGTTAAGCAGCACTTCCGGGTGTATGTAAGCAAACATCCTCTCCTGCCAGGTTTGAAATGAAAGGCAGGATTTTCAGCGAAAAACAACTTGAATTTCAGTCCATTTCCCACAAAAAGCTATCCTAAAGCATTATATGACTTTTAAGGAACTTTGGAGTCCTTTTTGGAGCTTGACAGTCAGAATGGCCTCATCAATCTCCTTTTGGAGTTCCACAGAAGATAGTAAAACACACTGGTTTGGAACAACATGAGGGTGAGTAAACGACAGATTACTCATGAAGGTCTTGTGAACACTTTAGTACTATTGCTGTAGATTTAGTTTTTAGGATTTTCGTTAGTGCATTTAAAAAAAAAGAGGTAGAGAAATCTATGCCTTTGATATATTAGGCCTGTAATTATGGCTTGAATTGTTCCGTATCATTAAAATATGGTTCATCATCATGCATTTCTTCTTTATGCCAGGAGATGTCAGTATGTGTATAGATTTTACCCAAACAACCATATTCAAATGTTACACCATCTCATGTAATTCTTCTCTTTGTCAGTGAGCATATAGTATAACAAGCCCAGTGGTCTACAGGTAATATTTACACACACACACACACACACACACACACACACACACACACACACACACAATAATTCTCGCTATAGTCCTATATCATTTTCACAACACATTCATATCGGCTCACCATTCACGGATAAATCTTGGTTAGGGCAATCTATTTCATATATGTTTTATAAATAGCCTATCATGGATTTAAATAGCCTAGATATTATTTGTGTGTGTGTGTGTGTGAGAGCTCATCCAATGGACTACTGAGTTGTAAGCATTTTATATCTTTATGAATATGAGTAGCAATGCATATTGCAAACATTCACTTTTTGTCATTATATATTTTTATGTTCTATATATATATATTCGGCAGCACTCCTTCATTGGCAGTGCTGAATAATACGAATAATACAAAACGTGCTTATTTTAATATGTCATTATTTTGCGGAGCTGCCTGTAAATACAGCTTTATTTCGTTGTTTTTGATTCGCACGTGTAATGTGTTTTAAAAGGACAGTGCAATGCGAAGTGTTATCAAAAGAAGAAATGGGAAAGGTGGCAGATGGGCAGATAAGCACATTGGGCCTGCTCTGGGCTTTTGTCCTGCGGTCATGCACTTGACCTTCTGTCTGAACTGCTGAACAGCTGCTGCATCACGGGCCCTTCTGACGTCACGGGTCCGTCTGCTCCAGTTGACCACAGGGTTTGACATTAGACTTCATTATAAAGTTATTATTAAGGTTCAATCGAATGAAATGGAGAAATAGGCTAAATGCTGTTTTTGTTTAGCAATGATCTTGAAAAGGCAATGCAGCGCAAGAGTAGCTATCGTTTTTTATATAGATATTTTTAATATCACCCATACCATCCGAATTTCTGATTGGAGAATGCAAAGAAGACACAACCCCTTTTGCCGGTGATTGAACGATTAGCCTATATAAAATCATCATAAAATCACTCTTTTCGTCAACACATATAATCATTTAATTAATAACAATGATTAACATTTATTGCACAGCACACGATGTTTCATTAGTGAGAAGAAGATGGGGAAAATCACATATAAAATATCTAAATGAGGTGAATAGGTGTGCAAATAAATCTTGTTTACGCATTATATATAGATATATATATATAGCCTATATATATTAGGCTATATTGGAATTATGGAATTGGCCTAACTATTAAGATATTATCTGACCAGAGATTCTGAATTATGAAGCCGAATTATTGTCTGTTTTATAAACCGATTATCTTTCACACTTTGAACAGCATTCACTTCGATAAGACCATTTTAATATTCAGTTTAGTACAACAGCCGTTAATAATAATAATAATAATAATAATAATTGTGAAATCTCTTTGAAGATGTAGGCTAGGCCTTCAATTTATATGCTAAAATGAGTCAATTGTTGAATCAAAGGCCCGTTGTCAAATTTATAATGAAGCTTTAATAACGCTATATTATATTTCAGCACATGGCACCGAGGTTAAACAGCATAGACATTTAAATAAGTTTACATTTCCTTGGTCATTTTCTATAGAAACAATTTTGCTCACATGCCTAATTTCCTCAAACTGATCTACTATCAGTGTTTTCATCATGTTTACAGCATAAAACACCCGACAAGACACCAAAACACGCTGCATCCAATATTATGTATTTATTGTTTATTTAATTTCCAAACGCTTTTCCGACGCTAACACACAGAAATCCGACAATTGAAATTGTCTCATTTGCATCCGCGGACTGTATTTCTACAGACAAATGAAAAATAGAACAAATACAGAGAGTGATGCCAATGTAACGGAACACCTGATTAAAATACTCCCGTAATTAAATTACCTTTCTGAACCTGTTCAATTACAGCAACTTATTAGGGCAACGATTTCCGGTCAAGTTCATGTCCGCAGAGTGTCATTTATAAAGACGGACCAAACGGAAGAAAATAAAAAGATAGAAAAGAAAAGACAAAATTATTGCTATGATTAGCCAAGAAAGTTTAATTAATTTCACATATATAAATAAATGCACAAAATATTGTGCACATATTATTATTATTATTTTATTAATATTATTATTGGTTTTTGTTTTACAAAAATGCATTATAAATTATGGAACAATAAACAATCCACAATAAAAAATAAATCAACGTTATTAATTATGTAACATAAAACAATACTATACCAATCCACAATATATATAAATAAATAAATAAATAAAAAGGAAACAAATTCAGCCTAGTACCTTTATAGACTCCTTGGAGAAATGTATTTACAATGTGGACTTACCTAAAAGAAAAAGGCTCTCTAAAGAGAAGAGGGTTTGTTGTTGTCCTGCCGGATGATTTTTTAGAGATTTGAGGAGCAGACGCTGTGAGACAGGGTGTCGGTCTGCTGTTTGAGGTCATGGGGTCAGCAGACAGACAGCAGTCAGGGCTTTGCAATGCATAGCACATTTGATGTCATATGGAGGGCAGAAATTGGCTGGTTTAAATATAGATTAATAATATCAATTCATATCCATCAATGGCATCAAGAACGTTTGAATCTTCACGCTGAACAGATTTATTTAGTGAGAAAATGAGAATGTTCCATTAATAATGAATTTTATTTTTACATAAATATTTCCCTGTGCTCCAGTATGAATTTCTATATTTTTTCTTTCTTTCCTGTTACATTGATTCGGATATTTTTAGAGCTTATTTATATGCTCCATCATTCTCAACAGCTAGATGAGTTTTATCAAATATTCTCATGATCATGACTTTCTCAAAGCTTATGATGCTGTAAATGTGTTTACAACTAACAATGCAGAAAATAATACAGCATATTTTGGATTAAAATCTGACAACTAAATTTAAATCAGTCAGCTATAAATACTGATTATAATTTGTAATGTAAGTGAAAAATGATGTAAAGTATATTAATGTATTAATCAACCATATAATGTAGATGAATGTGATGTTATTAGGTATGGTGGTAATAACCTATACTGGCAAAAGTTGAGTAATTGTCTGCATAATATAATCTGGATAAACCTTAGCTGATCATCCAGAGACACCTTTGGCTAGAGTCCATATAATAATCAATTAAAAATGTCTATATGAGTTTTCTAGAAATTTGTACATCTTTTCATGATTAAAGAATATGTCTTGAACCCCAGGCTCTCTCCCCGAAAACTAAAATAGAGGACTGTGGTTGCCATATCAACCGGCCACCTGACGTGTTACTGTGGCAACAGCAGTATTAGACAGAAACCGCTTATTAGATGTCCCATCTATGGCTGAAAATAAGGGGTGGTGACAGGGTGAAGGTGGGCTGGGAGGGGATTGTACAGGGGGGTACATCTAGATTAAAGAATAATCAAAGCAAAAATGATAGAACAAACAAACGAGCTAGGGAGGACTCACAAAAATAGTTTCAAATGCCATGGCTTTTACCAATAGTACATTAAAACCTTAAATCTACTGACCCTTTTATTGGTCTCAAGTACGTCGTTATCGACAGTGGGAGTCCCACTGATGTAGAGAGGTGAGATATTTGTGTCCTAAGAAAGGGGCAATGGTGAAGTGTACTCAAGAATCACTAGAGTGACATTAATAACAGAGGCAGAAGTGTCTGTTTGATAGACCTCCAGGAACGACAGCAACACAAATAGAGACTGATATATGTATATTTACATCTATGCAAATGGCAGATGTTTTTATCCAAGCATATAACATTGCTGAACAGCCAAATACATAATTAGATCTCTGTGTTGCTGGCATTTATACAACATTAGGGTTGCCACCTGTCCTGGAAAACCAGGAAACCAGTCATGGAAAATTTGAAAAATGCCTAAATATCCTGGAAAATCATTATTTGTCCTGGAAAATATTTGAGTGTAATAAAACTGTTTGACTGTGTCGCTAAAATGATTTTTGTTATGTACAAAAACATGGTATCTAGAGGTCGACCGATAGTGGATTTTGCTGATACCGATAACTAAGGAGGTGGGAAAGGCTGATAACCGATTAATCAGCCCATAGTATACATTATTATACATTCTTTAATATGGCGGGCAAAGACAAAGAATTCAAAATAAATAAAAACCCAGATGCATTTTTTTGTTCAACCGAAATCCTAATAATAACAAGAGAAAATGAAGATTTGGTACATAGTGCGGGATATTTAAGTATAAACAAGCCTGAAACACACTAGGGACTCTTATTTTGAAATTGCTAAATGATCAAAAACAAACAGGATACAGCCACCAACATTAACAAAATTATAAATATTTCTGTATGTGACACCTATCCTGAGACCCGATTGTTACCATCTGAGATAGACCGATATATCGGTTTTACAGATTAATCAGTGCCGATAGTTGCTTTTTGGAACTATCGATTATCGGCAAAAATCTGTCGATAGTTCCAAAAAGCAACTAATTTGATTACTGATTATTGATTTGAAACTGATTAATCTGTAAAACTGATATATCGGTCTATCTCAGATGGTAACGATTGGGTCTCAGGATAGGTGTCACATACAGAAATATTTATAATTTTGTCAATGTTGGTGGCTGCGCATTGTGAAACAACATCATTGGTTTTCTGTCATAAATAAAGCCCTTTCTCGTACTTCTCTGCTCATCTGTTGTCATCTGCTTTGCTCCGACCAAATAGTTGAAGTATATGATTTTCTGATTAATCTGATTTAAAAAAATATTTTTTATTAGATGACAGTAGTGTAAACTATCATACATTTGAGTTGCAAACTTCAGATAATGACTGCTGCTAAATAAGGTGGAAATGCATCATCACATTCTGTGAAATGGGTCCATTAAGCTACAAAATGCTACAAATTCTTTAAATAAATATATAATCTGCGTGTGCTGCATGCTTCAAAATGAAAGTGTGAACCCTGAAAACACTGCATCATAATCAGAAAGTCGATGACCGACAGCTGAGTACTCTGAAGATCACAGCACATATTTATCTAATTAAATCTCATCTTTTTGGGGTTTTATAATCACACAGTGCCATGTGCTTATCCAGAGGTGAGAAACCACCATTAAAACACACACACAGACGAGTCAAAATAAAAGCTTGATTTAAATGGACGTGCAATGGTGAAAAAAAAGAACAAAATATTTGACTACTGTACATTAATGTAATGTTTGCTGTAATAAAATAATAATAATAATAACAACAACAATGCGCTGAAGAAATATCTCACATCTGTGATGTTCTGTTGCACTTAAAATATCTCTAATGTTCTTTAAAATTTTGTTGTGAGGATTTTGTAAAAGCACTTTATTTTTATAAACGTAATGCAACGTTAGGTAAAAAATTAATTCATGTGGATAATTACATTTTATCTGAATACCTTTTTAATGAATATATTTGATCAGACACCATTTTGGTCTAATACGGAAATTCAGAAAAATAAAAACATCTAATAACCACAATATACATCATGACCTCTTGTTTGTTTTTGCCTAAATACTACACCCGTCGGGCACATTAAATGTCCTTAAAAGAGAGGCAACCCTGAACATTTATACTGAGAGCAGTACATCTTCAGAAATGATGGTCTATCATCAGCAGCATAAACTTATGTTATTAATGTAATATTTATATGATTCATATGTTAAATATGAGTTCTGTATAATATTGATTCACCACTCATTACTTATAAAAACAAAGTGAAGCAAATATGTGTGACCAGATTTGTACTTAAAATTGAAGACTTTCATTGTAAGTAGGAATGGCCAATTATTTACCAAATTAAAACAATCGGCCTATAAAACATATACACATAAGCATAAAAACAAAACATATGAAAAACTGATGGTTTATTTCAAATTAATGATGTACATTTATTGCACTGTATTAAGTTTAAAATAAATTTTGCTGTATGTAAAATAGAGAAACTCTAATAGAGAAAAAAAGTGAAACTTGTCAATATGCATTTGTAATATTGTACTATTATACGGTAAAGTAAGTAAATGGCAAAATATTGGTATCGGCTTATTGTTTTTTGTCAAAATCAGTATCTTATCAGCTAAAAATGTAATATTCTTGCATTCCTGAGTGCACATTTTTGTCAACATGGTTTTTGTTTGTTTTTATAATTTGGGAATGAGTTTAAATTATTTTCTGTACTAATAGACAGCATATATGCCACATATACTGTCAATACATACTGTAGTATTCCTGAAAATTATTCAATTGAATTGGGCTGAGCTGTGCTTTATTATCAGTTTCATATCTTTATGCCAAAAGACCTGACAAACCTGTCAGGTTATAGAAAGTTGCAATAATAATAATAATATTAATAATAATAATAATAATAATAATAATAATAATAATAGCATTTAATGAATTAATATTTAGTTTATATTCAGAATTCACTCATCAGTTTCGTGATTGGTTGTTAACTAATATATATATATTTTTTATTCAGTTGAATTTTAGACTTCAAACCTTATTTATTAATAGAAAATAGACACAAATAATGTATTAGAAATGCTGCTAAACAGGCCTTTAAAGAATAAACATAATATAACCAGTGCATGCTCTGCATGGGTGTGTGTGTGTGTGTGTGTGTGTGTTTAGCATGTTGGGGTAATTAACCCCTAGATTAATCTGTGAGGGTGGCATTTGTATCACAATGAAAACAGCATTGCCGGGGGCATATAGACATATAGAGGTCTGGCTCCAGGCCAGAGCACATAAACAAACACATATGCATACATTAAACTTACAAGCCCAGTCCAAGCAAGGTTTTAAGTCAAAGCTAGTCATTGCAGAAGGTAAATATGGCACATTTATACACACACACACACACACACACACACACACAGAGTTTATATTTGCAGACTCTATTTCTCTATTTATTGTTTTTTCTCTAATCATAAATGTGATTTTGTGACAATAATACATTATAATGATGCAGAATCTGGCAAATCCAGGCTAAACATTGCCACTTGGATTGTCCTAATAATTTCTTTCCAAAAGATTTCAATCCAGAGACGGATTTACCAGCTGTTCAAACTTTACACTGGATCAACAGAAACTGGATTTAGGGCTTTTGTGCTGTGTTATCCTCACAACCTCTGAAGATCCTGAACACAGGTAGTATCACGTTGGGAACCTAAATAGGATCTCCCAGCAGACATATATTATTCCACTTATGCCCGGAATATCATTCCTTTTTTTTTTTTTTTCAAGCTGAGAAATAGTGTTTATGCAAAGTGGCTCACATGGCGTCCCACATTTCTGGTGAAAAATACCTCCCTGAAACTGCCTGCAAATTGTCGGCCGCTTCTGGAGTGAGCAGACGATGCTGTTTGACAAATAACAATGTCCTCTACGAGTCACGAAATTACCCATTTTCAACAGTAAGCTGCAATTGCATTTATATGAACGTAACCATTTTGCAGACTTGTCCACATGAATCATTTAGGTGAATTTTTGATTCACCTGTTCCATATCAAAGATTTCAGCAAATCCTTGATCTACATAGATAGTTAGACTGATACCAGAAGACTGGTGAAAAATGATAAACATATACAGTTTATAATGCTTCTTCCTTTTGCAGGTAGGACTTAAAATCTATTTTGTTAACTTAGTTTATCTGCAGAACAAATTTTTAGATTTTATTTTGTGTGGAGAAAATCAAACAGCCTTGACTTATTAAGATACAGACCCCTTATTGATTTATAACACATTATTTTTGTAAATTGCACATAATTAGAATACACATCACATAAATAATATGGTCCACCATTCACATTCCAGTGAAATAATTAACATGTGTGACATTTATTTCTTTGGATGAATGGTTTAGATGAAGCAAAGCCACATTATGTTGTATTTAAAAAATTAGGGTAACATATATCAGATAAGTAGTGACACTAACATACATTGTACAATGAAGGGAAATAGACGCATTTCAAAAGCGATTTTAAAATCGTCCGCTATCAAAGCCGCCGTTAGGGGGCGCCTCAGAAGCACCTGCCCCTCCGTCATCACCTTACACGCGTTATTTGCCCCGTTCAAGTTAATAATGGTTGTAGAACGCATTTATATAGTTGGCAAGAGTCCTAAAGATGTGTTTATGCGTGGTGTGTGACAACATGAAAAATAGGTTTAAGAGGAATAGCTACATTTTAATATAATACCATGAAGCCTACGAAGTACATGTGAGTATTTAAATAGGCAAGTACCGTAAACCCTCAGATTCTGGGACTATATTAGTGCAGCTGTGTGCCTGTGTCAGAACCTGCATTCAGCTATTCAGTTGTCCATCTGTGCTTGCTGAATCAACTCCATTGTTCATCAAATCTGTTCAATGAAACGGCATTATTTCGGCTTCAAAATGACTATGAATTATGTTTGCTGCTCTGTTAAATTGATGCATGACGAATAAAAACTCTTCTATTTTATAAGGACATGCAAATGACTAGAGTCTCGTGCGCAGGTAGGCTAGTGTCAAAGACTTTAACTTTAATAATAAAAAATAGTTTCACATAGTTTATATCACGACATAAATAGCTGATTGCATACGTAACTATATTTTGAATGCAAATATGATATTCGTGTGTCATAGTTTGGATTTATTTGTCAATAACAATCTTACTAGGCTATTTAACATGATAACGAGGGTGAGAATTAGTAAATAAATCAATAAACAAGAGATCAATTTAAAAAAATATTCTGACAAAAATTATAGACAGATATGCTATAAAAATGTATGTATTCGCTCAATAGCGTAAGGTGTTTTTTTTAATGTTTTTTATTGCACAAGTTTGGGGAAATTCCTCATTTTTATGTTTCACAATTAAAAAAATTCGTGTGCATATTAAGTAGCAAATAAATAAATCTATTTCCGTATGCAATGCAGTGTCAGCTTTATGACAAAACGGAAACGTTGACCATTCGAGAGCCACTCGAGCACGCGCGTGCACACACACACACACACACACACACACACACACACACACACACACACACACACACACACACACACACACACACACACACACACAAAGAGCACAAAAGAATTATCATGACAAAAGACACAAGTAGAGTGAAAAACACTTCAACACTCACTCCTTTCATGTAGAAGTTTTAATGGAAACATTTTATTTCCTGCTCGTGCACAGATGAAACAGTTTTAACATATGCAATGTGCTACTAGTAAAATATTGATGCAATTACAACTGAGATGTTGTGTTGTATATGCCATGCTCCGTTTGCTCGACCTTAAAGATTTTGCGTTTATGTTTTTCACAGCTTGGGCTCTAGAAGTTGCTATTTCTCTAAAATATGATGTAAAACACTGTAAATTATATTTTTGCACTATGCGCCCTTATTTATGTAACAACAACAATATTAAGCCCAATAATAATAATAATAATAACACGTGCATATTTATTTATAATATCACTAATCTCGAAAATACATTTGACATTAGTTTAGGTTCAGTAGCTAAAGGATTATAGTGGCAACGCTTTGAAACGATTATTACATTTATAGGATTTAAGCATACATTTCTGTATTTTTAAACATCTCAAATAACGACGACTGCGCACTGCTTTGAATAAACCTCTTGAACATGATACTCATGATACACATTTAATGCATTTATTAGGTTATATCCACTATTTGTGTACACACTCAAAAAAGCACACTGTAAACCCCAATACTCAAAGTAATTAATTGTAATGAGTAAGGACATATTGAAATAATTCAAATCAGATCGAATAAATAAATCTTGATGAATATTTAGAACTTTCTCTTTCTCATGAGTTCACGAAACTGACACCTTTTAAGTCATCTGAACTGTTTTATTGTTTTGAGATTAATGAACTTTTGTTTGTTTAGTAAACTCAAATTGGGGCAGGGGAGTTCTTGTTCCCAGCATGCTTTGCATGGGACTCGATGGGGAAATTAAATGTTAAAATGAAGTGTTATTTTGTGTGTTTTTGCAACATGTATGCAAAGGGGGAAGCTTGTTAGTTTAATGTTTTGTTGTGATGCCATTTAGAAGAGTTTCATCTATGTTGGGTTACCATTACGGCGAAGAGTGGAGCTTGAGGTTAGATTGAGGACTGATGCAAGGGTAGTTAAATATACTTGGTTATGCACACAAATAAACAAGTCAATTATTAAAGTTGACGTAAGTCAATAGTGATATGAAAATTATTGCCTAATTCCAAAAAGAAAATTTGATTGAATCAACCAACTCAATTTGTAATTTAAAAGCAATTAGCATGCATATGTCAATCAAAACCCCGACAGTGACAGATCCACTTATTTATTATGAATTACTTATGATTAACTTGAAAATTTTATATAACTGGTAACTGCAATGTTTTGAGTTTACTAACATATTCGGGTTTACTGTGTATTAATATATAAATATATATAAATAAAATGAATATATATATATATATATATATATATATATATATATATATATATATATATATATATATATATATATATATATATATATATATATATATATATATATATATATATATATATATATATATATATATATATATATATATATATATATATATATATATATATATATATATATATAATAATATATAAAAATATTTAATAAAAATATTTTAAAACGTTACATTTATATCCAACAACAAATGAATCGATATTGTATTTTAAAGAGAATAGCACTTACAGTAGTGATTCAAACTATTAATGATCTCCACTGTAACCTGAATTTTGTATTTATTAATATGATTTTGGGATTATTAGATTATTAGAATTATTATTTATTTTACAATGGGGTTTCTTGTTGACAAACAATGATTTTGGCATTAGTGTCTTCATCAAATAAGTATAAAATATTCTATAAATGTTGTTTTTTTCATAAACTAGCATTACATCACATTGAAACTGTATCCTCTTTATTTAGGTTGTTTATGTGCAAATGCACAATAGTCTAATTCCACCACTTTCCACCCCTCTGTCCCCCCTCCCTTCATCTCCCTCCTCCTTCTCTCCCATGCTGGAATCTTATTGATCCAGGAGGAGCTAATTATCTCTTCTCCTCGTGACTGTGTAATCAGCACATGCGCAGTCTGTTAATTCCAGCCATTTTTTTGCAGGAAAGTAATTAGCAGGAATAAAGAGCGGACTGATTTTTTTCCACTCTCTCCTCCCTCGAACCGAGCTAAGACACGTCCGCCGTCTCCGTTACAACCAAAACCCTTTGTAAATGCTTTAAGAAACAGTCAAATAGGCTACCTCCTTTAACTTCACCACCACGATGCATAACGCGAAGTGAACGCATGCATCTGTGCGAATGGGATCTATAAGCGTGTTTACTGGAATACAAAGCGACGCGTCCAAATGTAAGTTTGTATCCGATGACTGTTCCTTGCATGCATGGTGTATTCGCTGCTTACGTTGTACGTTTCATAGTGTGTTTACATAAATACAGCGTAATATTCAACGAACAACACAATGCATGCTTATTTTATAGACCCGTTTGTTTTTTTCATTGTTATTACTAATGAATTACATTGTCATGACATAGGTATAACACATTAACTAAAGTAAAGTGTATAATTTGTACTTTCTTTGATGTCACTGACTTTGCGGAGTTCTGATTGAAGTTAGAAAAGCTCTTCTGACGTTCTCCTACCTGTTTTCACCAAGAGTTGTCGCCCTCTTGTTAGACTTGTAAAAGATAGTTAAATGAAGAAAAGCACAAAGAACGTGTCCGTAGAATGCATGTTTAGGTTTGGCCAGTGCTGTTGTTGTTGTTGTGCATGTCAACACTGGTGCATTAGGCCTACGCGACGTACAAACGCATCAAGCTTCCGATTTTCCCGAAAGCATCAGCATTGAAATGCACTACTACGGGAGGCGCCCGTTAATACCCGCGCGACGTTACAAAGTATCCGACCGCTGGTGCCACTGAAACCTCTCTGCGCGTCTTCTGCGTCGCGTCACCACAGTTTTGCATGGTGCATTTTTTATTTTTAGAAACTTATGTGGTCAACAGGATGCCACTTTTTGATATTGCCTCTTAGATAGATTGTTAGACTGTTAAAATAAATGTGATAAAGAATTGAGGAGGTCCTAATGTGCTGGGCATGTTTGGTCAAGCCAGTTTGGGCTTATTACTGTTAAAATATGTGTGTGTGTGTGTGTGTGTGTGTGTGTGTGTGTGTGTGTGTGTGTGCTGTGTGTTTGGGTGTGTGTGGGCACAATATACACTTGTAATTACTATACATACTTATCCCCATATATATATATATATCATATAGAAGTGTATGGTTTGTCTCCCTCATAGATAAACATACTATGTGCATGAGTGTGATATTTGGTATTTTTTGGGTACAAATTTGTACCCAGAAGTGAGCTGAATTGGACAAAACAACCTTTTGGGATTTCTTCATTTGGAAAACATTAATAAAATAATGATTTAATGCATTAAGTTTTCTGTTAGTGTTATTCTAACGTTACTAGCTTTTTTATAAAAACAATAGAAGTCTATGGTATGTCCCCATTTAGATAAACAGACTGTGTGTGTGTGTGTGTGTGTGTGTGTGTGTGGATGGATGCGCTTGCGTGTATCTGTGTATTTGGGCATTTTTTTCTGTCCTTTTGTTTTCCCTTTTGTGACTCATTTAGTCACACTATTACAAATATTTTTGATATAATTAAATAGTTATTTGATATACAGTAGTTTTAATAGACAACTCACACTTATGCCTTAAAATACATGGTTAAATGTCCCTTTTCTTGTTTCAGTTTTGTTAAAGCAGTCAGGTTCTTCAGCTCACTTAATGTCAGGACGATCAACTTTATATATAAAATACCTGTAACCTTTCAAGGCATAATTTCAGTGTCTGTCCTTTCGCTAGAGTAACCTGCACCACTGTGAGAAAATAAGCTCTGCGCTTGTCGAGCAGTAGAAGCAAGCACTGGCTTTTTCTTTTTAGAAAGCTCACACACATAAACCGGAGATGTGTGGGGTGAAAGAGGATTGGCTCGCAGGTCAGAGTTCACGGAGTTAGGGAAAAGGGTGAAACGAAGAAGATGGGATAAAAGGACACAGCGAGAGAGAAGAGAGAACTGGACTTCGCAGGGTAGTGGCATCAAACAGATGAGCCAATGAAATTAATGGTTGATGATTTTTAATGAACATGATGCTTGAGTTGCTTTCCAAAATTTGGTGGCTGTACAACATCTAAATATATGTTAGAGGTGTTGCTTTTCATCATTCATGTATTATGAGAAAACAATAAAATACAATTTAGTCCCATTTTATGGTATGTCAATATTTTTGTTTTACCGATAGATTAGTGCTTCCCTACCTCATAATTCCCCTTTAAAGATTGTGTAGGCCATGTTTGGAAAAAATGGTGTTGTAACATCTGAATATTAAATGGTGTGCAGTCATTTGTGTGTCTGTGTGCACACATTGCCTTCAGGGTTTGACTTTCTCTGTTTATCATAATAATAGCTGGGGTTGTGCAGAAGCACACCGGCCCATCAGTCACCAATGCCTTTCCACACACACACACACACACACACACACACACACACACACACACACACACACACACACACACACACACACATATACACACATATACACACACACGATTGCTGAGAGAACAATACATGGGGGCCCAGCCTGTCAGTTCAAATTCTGCTCTCCATCCACACCTTAAACCGACTGTGTGTGTGTGTGTGTGTGTGTGTGTATGGGAGAAAAGACCTCCATGCTGCCGTCAACTCTTGCCAGAGTTCACTGCAAATATTGAACTATTACACCGTCTGCCCCAGCAGAGGCAGAAAGAGGTGTGTTGTTTGCTTTCGCTGTTGAATACATATTGAAGGCATAGTTTATAAAAGGTGCATAAACCGCAGTCATGCAAAGGTCAGTGTGATTGTTGAACACCTTTTCTATGAAATGGACTAGAAATGGAGTGTAGCGAGCTTGAGAGATTTTCCAGAGTGCTTTCAAATATTGCTGAAATCCTTTTCAGTAGTGAATGGTATCATAAATTATTAGCAATTTTTCTTTTATTTATGAGATAAATGGATGTGATTCATTGAGAGAAAAGAGGGGTAGAGCTGTGGATAACTGTTTGGCCTCTTTGCACACACAACCTTTTGAGGAATTGCACTTCCACTATCAATTTTAAGGCTGATCTGTGTGATTTTATCCGATGTTAAAGTGTCAATGGTGACATTTTTGCAATCCAAAATGATGTGCTTCATTACACGTTTGGCTGCAGTTTCCCCAACCCAATGTCATGAAAATTCGTACCTATATTACAAGTTGACGATTTCAATGCTTGGATGTGGTAAAGCTTGAGTTCCGCGCACAAGGTGCTGAGGACATGCTTATTAATATTATGTCCATACCCAAACCCCTTATCTAAAACTAACCAATCAGTAAAGTGTGTAAACATGATAGAAAGCTGTTGTGCGTGACAGAAACAATTGTCATATATTAGATGAAAACGATGTCCAGAAACATCATTGGCTGTAGTGAAAGTCATACGAATTCATATGAATTAGCCAAATGTAGAAAATTAGTTTGTATCCTTATAATTTCATGGTGAGAGTGTGTTGGTTTCCCAGTGAAATGTCCAGCGGGGGGCTCCAAAAGTGAGTAAAATTATGTTGTAATCAGATGAGGCTTTTAGGTGAATATTAGATGTAGGGCTGAAACGTTTAGTCAATGTCGACAGTCGTTTGATCTCATTTAACGTAACATGAGATCACATTAAACTCTAATGATGATGATGCGTGAGAGCAGCACTGCAGTTCACGACTGACTGAGGAGAGGAAGAATTACTCAGATCACAAGATGCACTCTAACCTTTCCAAACAGATTCAGGTGATGTCGTTCGCAAAGTATGAGGAAATTCTAATGCAAAAATACAAAGTCAGTAAATAGAGAAGCACTCTCGTTGTGGAATATGTGGAGCTGGAGTTCTTTAAAGGAAACACCCCAGCGTTACATCTTTATTACAGTTATATTTGTATAACTGGGGCGGCTGTGGCTCAGGTGGTAGAGCGGGTCGGCCACTAATCGCAGGGTTGGTGGTTCGATTCCTGGCCCACACGGCTCCACATGCCGAAGTGTCCTTGGGCAAGACACTGAACCCCAAGTTGCTCCCAATGCCAGGCTAGTGCCTTGCATGGCAGCTCTGCCGCCATTGGTGTATGAGTGAATGCGTGATTCGGACACAGTGTAAAGCGCTTTGATTATCGTTAACATTTACATTTACATTTATGCATTTGGCAGACGCTTTTTATCCAAAGTGACTTACAGTGCACTTATTACAGGGACAATCCCCCCGGAGCAACCTGGAGTTAAGTGCCTTGCTCAAGGACACAATGGTGGTGGCTGTGGGGATTGAACCAGCGACCTTCTGATTTACAGTTACGTGCTTTAGCCCACTACGCATTGTGGCGTAGTGGGCTAAGCACCATTAAGGTTAAAAAGGTGCTATATAAGTGTAGACCATTTACCATATTTAATGCATTATAGCTTTATTAAAGTTCAAATAATAAAGAAGCAGATCATGTAAATAACTACAAACTCCGAAACTGGCATTTCTCTGTGGTGAAAAATATAAATGTACAGTATATTTATGATACATTCTCTTAAAGCAAGTCTAAATATCTTATATGTTGCTTCTCAATTAAATGTATCCTGTTTTAAGAATCTTTAGACAATTTTAAATGGAAAACAAGACAAAAACAATTGATGACAAGAGGATTTATTGCAGTGAATTCCTTTATGGAATTAAACTTTATAAAGTATTTTTCCCTTTAATTCAGTGAATGTCATTTAGCGGTATTTTTAAAAGATGATTTTGTCCTCTTTATTGTTGGTAAGCACGTTTAATGCAACATTTTAAGTCGGGGCACAAGCTGAATAATCGGTTAAGAGCTAACGATTAATCATCGCAATAGTCGAATAATCGTTCTAATAATTGTTTGATTAATCTATTATCAAAATAATCGTTAGTTGCAGCCCTATTTAGATAGAGGTTTTAATTAGTAAATCGTACCTCCCCAACATAAAACTTGAACCTAAACCTTAACCATAGTGTTCTAACATGATAAATGAGAGGTGAACAGAACAGACATCCTTAACCTACACCTTTAACTAACCGATAATGTCCTAACCATGTCATTTCGTATCACTTCTCTGTCAGTCCAAGCGCCCTTGCTTGGGCTCGAGACTCGGTCTTCAAGTTCAAGTCCAACAATCTCTCAGGAGAGCTGATCACATTTGAATAAGAGTGTAAATGTAGATGGGTCTGTAATGCAAGCAATAAAATTGATTGTTTTTCAAATGATACGTTATAGTAAAAGTGTTTTGATATTATAACAGCAGTGTGTGAGTAATAGAGTGAAAAATAAGTGTTAATAAAGTCATAATCAGCCGTTGTATTTGTGATTTAAGTGAAAGTGAATTAAATGCACAGTTGTTGTAGCGCCTACAGAGTGTGGTCACACTACGTACACTTCGTGCCTGACATCCTATCCTAGTCCGTTGCATGTATGAAAAAAATGTGCATGCTCAAAGCCTGGTGTGACCGCTCCTTTATTTACATTTACATTTATGCATTTGGCAGACGCTTTTATCCAAAGCGACTTACAGTGCACTTATTACAGGGACAATCCCCCCGGAGCAACCTGGAGTTAAGTGCCTTGCTCAAGGACCCAACAGTGGCATCTTGGTGGTGCTGGGGCTTGAACCCCCAACCTTCTGGTCAGTAACCCTGAGCCTCAACCACTGAGCCACCACTGCCCCCTCCTTTATATGTGGGAGTTGATGCGTCAAGCACTGACAGCAGTTTCCTGCAGACTGAAACTATTTTAAATATTTATATGCACACTGTTTTATGACCCCATATTAATTGAGAGACTAAATTGAATGTTTGCACTTTAAAAAGATTACTTGTCACACTGTGGGACTATTAAAGTGGACTGCTAAAATGTGATTAAAAATGGTGAAAAGCACCAAAAATTTCAATTTTCCTTCACCAGTTTTTTAGTTAGTAATTATCCTTCAATGGGATGTCTTGTTATGTTTGTGAAGTCTTGGCTTATATAAAGCACAGTTTATTACCAATGATTAAAACAATAATTGTATGATTTTCTATATTGCATTTTAACAATTTTGGATTATGATCTGGATTATGGATTATGATTATAAAGTGTTAAAAGGAGTTACTGAACAATTTTTTAAACATTCTGCTTCATATGTGACATATTTTCAAGCAAACTGGATTTTCAGGCGGACTTGATTTTATCAATGACAAACTGATTAGATGTTGAAAAGTGGTCTCTTTGTGACAGGTGTTTGAATCATGGCCTGTGAGACAACGAACATGTAAATAGGGTTCATTTTGACTTAATGTTGACTTTAACAAGGGGCTAAAACTGAGTGTGTGTGTGTGTGTGTGTGTGTGTGTGTGTGTGTGTGTGTGTGTGTGTGTGTGTGTGTGTGTGTGTGTGTGTGTGTGTGTGTGTGTGTGTGTGTGTGTGTGTGTGTGTGCATTGTCAGAGATCATAAGATCAAGTAAAATGAGTAAGAACTCCTTCAGTGTAGCATTGATTTCATAATCCCACCAGATCTTACTGTAGCTTAAATCAATACGTTTACATCACGCTCAGACTTTCACACTAGAAACCGAAAAGTACTGTGAGAGTACTGTAACTACTGTCAGCATGCTGACCTCATGTTGTGACAGAATGAACAATATCAGTGTCTGTGTGTGGAATATTGTGGGACAAATGTAAACAAATGTAGATTTTTACAGAATAATTTTAATACACGGTTAACTTCGAAGGTGGCAGCTGTCACAACACTGTAAATGCCCTTTCCTAACGTCTGCATTACCTTTTGACCTTTGACCCTACGTTTTTGTGTGCCGCTTCCTTTTTTGGATGTCATACAGGAAGCGCATGAGCACTGTTATCATGTTTTGTTCTTTGCTGGTTTACTAACCCTAGACACATTTTAAGACCTTTGTTTTCTAAGAAAGTTGCTTTAAACAGATCTTAATTTTCTAAGAAAATGATTTTAAATTATACAAATCGTAAACTCGCCCCCACCACTCTCATCCACTCTTTCTTTCTTTCTTTCTTTCTCTCCATCTCTCTCTCTCTCTCTCTTCCTTTTGAAGTTTCGCTCTTGAATGGCCTAGTGTCTCTAATGGAAATGGGGCATTAAATCAAAGATCAAAGACAAGCACACAGCAGAGAGGACAGCTGTCTAAATACAGTTGGAGTAAATGTGTATGTGTTTGCGTGACTATAAGAGAGAGAGAGAGGGTGTGGGGTTTGCTAGTTTAAGTTTGGCTCGATTCGATACTGTCAATTTACTGCTCAACCCTTGTAACAACCCATGTTTTCATTGAAGTGTGTTCATGCATTCATGCGTATTTTAAAGGCTTTTTGTTTAAAGGATAAAAGTGAAGCAACATTTTTTAAAGACCCCATGAAATCAAACTGGGATTTTTTAGGCTTTTTGTCCATGTCTGTTAGCTTTGAGGTCATATAATTGCTAGTGTACTTCTAAAAGTTTCCAAAATTAACTTTAAGATGTCGTCTCGGGTACATTTGGTAGTTGACATGTAAAGCATGTTGTTTCATAAGGGCAAGTTGTGCTGTACTGTCTAATGTGTGCAATAGTATATTTTCTATGATAGTTTTAAACAGGAAGCTGAGATCCTGAATCATAATTCTGTATAATGTGAATTTGAAATTACTCTTTCCAACTCAACAACCCTGCTTGAAAAGCCACAGGAAATCTCATCACAATCTATATGTATTTGCATGAAACCACATTTGTGTACTATTTAAAGTCAATATGAAATCAAAATTGACTCCTTGACAATAGAAAAACCATTGAAAATACTGTTTCACTCTGACATTAAAGGCATAATTCATCCCAAAATGCTATCAACAAAAAAGGTTTCTGTCGTCATTTACTTCTGTGGACACTAAGGGAGACACCATTCACTTTCACTGCACTTTCAACTTTTTACTTAAAATTAAAGTGTAAAATGCTAACCGAGGCTGTCAGTCCCTAACATTCTGGGTGACATCTCTTTTTGTGTGTCATGGTCGAAAAATATCAGGATTCGGAACAAAGTGAGGGTGAATAAATTCAAATGTTTGGCTGAAATATTCCCCAGTTTAGTGCTGTGAAAATATTAGAGCTGTCGATTTAACACATTAATTCAGTTCGATTAATTATATAAAAAATAACATGTAAGGAGTAAGGAATATTCCTTCTGTATGAGCAATTCAAGGATGGAGCAACACCTGTTTTCTTCAGGGGCCAGTATATGGACCAGTTGCTTAGGAGACCTGGCTGGAGTCACTCAGCACACCCTAGATTCGAACTCGTGACTCCAGGGGTGGTAGTTAGCATCTTTACTCTTTGAGCTACCCAGGCCCCTAAAAAAAGGTATGTTTATGACGCAACGCAACCGAGACTTTCCAAAAGCGTCAATCTGGTGCAGGTGTACATTGACACTGGTGGCCAAAAGTTTAGAATAATGGACAGATTTTGCTGTTTCAGAAGGAAATTGTTACTTTAATTCACCAAAGTGGCATTCAACTGATCACAATGTATAGTCAGGAGGACATTACTGATGTAAAAATCTCTCAAAATCTACTTGAAAAAGTAATGTTTTATCAAATCTAGACAGCAGCATCACTCCAACACCTTATTCTTGAGTAATCATGCTAAATTTCAAATTTTACTTGCCATTATATAAAACACAGTTGAAAGCTATTTGGTTCATTAAATTAAGCTTAACATTGTCTTTGTGTTTGAAAAAAGAAACAGTTTTCTCCAGAAACTCGTCAGACAATCATTGTTTTGAGGAATGAAGGCTATTCAGTGCTTGAAATTGCCCAAAAAACTGAAGATTTCATACAAAGGTGTACACTGCAGTCTTCAAAGACAAAGAACAACTGACTCTAACAAGGACAGAAAGAGATGTGGAAGACCAGATGTACAACTAAACAAGAGGATAAGTACATCAGAGTCTCTAGTGTGAGAAATAGATGCCTCACATGTCCTCCGCTGACAGCTTCATTGAATTCTACCCGCTCAACACCAGTTTCATGTACAACAGTAAAGAGAAGACTCAGGAGGACTTATGGGAAGAATTGCAAAGAAAAGCCACTTTTGAAACAGAAAAAGAAAAGGTTGGAGTGGGCAAAGAAACACAGACATTGGACAACAGATACCGTAATTTCCGGACTATTGAGTGCACCTGAATATAAGCCGCACCCACTGATTTTTAAATAAAATATTATTTTGAACATAAATAAGCCGCACCTGTCTATAAGCCGCAGGTGCCTACCGTACATTGAAACAAATGAACTTTACTCAGGCTTTAACGAAACACGGCTTGTAACAAAAATAAATAGGCTTTAACGAAACACGGTGTGGCAGCGGGGCGTGGTCAAGCGTACCGTCCGGAGAGAAAAAGCGGTGTCTAATTTCAGTAAGCATGGGGAGAGCGGCATAAAAAGGCAGCAGCCACAGAGCTGAGAGAGTGACACACGTCAGTCTAGTGTTGGCGATAGAAGAATTGAGAAACTTTATAAAATTGATTGTAAACATTGCTGTGGCCATTAAAAGCCTTACCTGGAACGTCAAATGCCCTGCTGAAAACTGTCACACTGGTGCCCGCGTGACAGTTTTCCCAAGAAGGACACGTGAAGCAGGGCACTTGAAATTAGACACCGGTGTTAGACATAATTTAGCGCAGGTCTAAGTGCCCTTACAGCTTTTCTCTCCCGGACGGCGCTTGACCACGCCCGCTGCCACACACGGCTTGTAATAAAACATCTGCAGTAAACAGTAGCCTACCAAGAAAGTCATTGGTCACTATCTTCCTCGTCCTGTGCACTGAAACCACTGAAGTCATCTCCTTCGGTGTCGGAGTTGAATAGCCTCAGATTTAGTTGTCTTTTTTTACTGAGTCAATTCCGCACGCTGCTGTTTCCAACGTCTTATCATCGACTCATTCAGAATGATGGGAAGTTTGAGCGCGCTCGATTTAATCTACAACAAAAAAAGTTGTTTTGACCTTAACCCGTTCGGCAATTTCATTGGTCTAATGAAAGCTTCACACCGCCAAAAAACTGAGCACGTCACAGAATGTTTTTTTAATATTTTTTTTATAAAATTTGAAAGTGGGAAAAATCCATATATTAGCCGCGTCATTGTATAAGCCGCGAGGTTCAAAGCGTGGGAAAAAATTTGCGGCTTATAGTCCGGAAATTACGGTAATTGGAAAAGAGTGTTATGGATCTTAGCCCCATTGAGATTTTGTGCGATCAGCTAGTCTGTAAGGTGCGTGAGAAGTGCCCGACAAGACAGTCACATCTATGGCAAGTGCTACAGGAAGTGTGGGGTGAAAGGTCACCTGAGTATCTGGACAAACTGATAGCTAGAATGACAAGGATCTGCAAAGCTGTCATTGCTGCACGTGGAGGATTTTTTAATGAGAACTCTTTGAAGTAGTTTAAGAATTAAATTTTTCATTACATTTTTCAGGTTATTAATGTCCTGACTTTACATTGTGATCAGTTGAATGCCACTTTGGTGAATAAAGGTACCAAATTCTTTCTATAAGAGCAAACTCTGTACATTATTCCAAACTTTTGGCACATGTATATATATATATATAATTTCTAATGATTTAAATATAACTATTTATAGTTATTTATTCATTATATATTGAATTATTGTTATTTGAGGGGCTTTCTCATCAAATATTTCTGTATGCGATTAATTGCAATTAATTTGATTAATCGATGTACCATGTAATGAATTCGATACACAGTTTAAATCGATTGACAGCCCTAGGAAATATTTCCAAAAGATATCGCGAGTTGTACTGTAAATACTGTTGTCTTTTCTCATTAGTTTAAAATGGTTAGTGTAAGGGTTACAGCTAGTGTTTTTAGTGTTAGGGTTAGCTAATGTTAGGGTTAGTGTTATTTAGTCTAGTTCTAATCCACACACACACTCAGTAATTGGTTGTAAGATGTGTCTTGATTTCAGCTGTGTGCCCCCTATCAGGTATCCCAGAGCGATGGGCAATTAACCTGGCTGCTAATGAGATACATCACTAATTATACCACACACACACATGCACACACTTAAACACCGCAAACAAGACTGGATGTTCATCGAACTGTACAGAAAGTCTAGTTTGTGTCAGCACGGTGGTTTGCTTATGAATGTGTATCTTGAATATAGTATTCCAAACAGATTCCATTCATACATGAAATCCCTTTGAATTATATGACAAGTGCAGTTTTCTTATCTGTGCTGACATATTTCCAATTTAAACTGGAATTGGGGGGGGGAGGGGGGTAGCGAATTACTTGGCAATAGGCTTTAGTTACGTCACTGCCATGAACCATGATTTACTACTTGCTAGATTAAAACGTGTATTAGGGGAAGGACTTTCTCATTCTAGAAAGTATTTGATTTGAAAAAGTTTGTTATGTGCAGTCTGAGTAATCAGTATTTTTCCTTAGTTTTCCCACAAAAGAAAGACTGTAGCCTATATTTTAAATATATCTGCGAAAAGTCGATTTTGTCAAAGTTTACACATACACTAGCATAGCATATAGATGACTTCAAAACTAATACTTATGGAATAAAACTCCAATTTTGTTGTTATGAAGTCTCATGCATTTTGCTTAGTACCCTCAAAGCATGTTGTTCTTGGCCTCAGGACCGGTTTGAGCATAAATGAGTGAACACATCCCTTAGCCTGGTGTGCTAGCATCCTGATCTGGCTTCCAGTAAGATGCTAAGCATTCACGCCATTGATTTTCCCATTAGCACTTTAGCCTTCTCCAGTAGAGAGGATCAGAGGGAGCTCAATATAACAGCTTGAATCAGAGTTCAAGAATCTGCACTCTTTAAGCTAGAAATGGAGCAATTAGCCCCCCCAACTGCCATCCGTAAACCCTATACCTCCCTCAGACAACTTCTGTTCACATGCTTGTTTTTACACTATTTAGGTGGGTTAACTGTAGATAAACCCATTAATGACTATAAGCACATTTTAATTATTGAACTGTAGCCATGGTGTAACCAAAGGGAAATGTGAGTTGCAACATCTTACATTTGCATATGTAAAATGTGTATGTATGTACATGCTGGCTATCAGAGTTATGCTGGAAGTATCTTATAAAAACACGTGCCTGTACAAAAGCAACTGCTTTTTTACTTGGCATTAATGCAAATGTGCAATTATTGTATGCACCTAATAGAATCTGAACCCTGTTGTGAAAGGCTTCTTTAATATAATTCAATTCAATTCACTTCAGCTGCTTTACTGATCAAGGCCTGTGGGGGCCATGTCTCTTGAGAAACCTGTGACTAGAGTCAATAGGGAACTTATTCCAGAGGCTCTGTCACAGTGAAATCCCCCGTAGACACGGCCCTATGTTCTGCTCAGTTGCCTAAAGGGAAATACAATGCAGATGGAGGGGGATGGGGGAGGCAGAGACAGACAGAGACATTTAATTGAGCAGATCTTGGTGATATTTAATCAAACTACACAATGATCACTCTTAAGTCTTTATAGATATTACAGTTTAATTTCTTTTTTTTAGTTAATGCATGATTTCCTGTAAAGCTGCTTTGAAACAATGTGTGCTGTGAAAAGTGCTATACAAATAAAAATGACTTGACTTGATTCCTGGAATTGTTTCTCATGTAAAATTCAGCTTTCGGTAATACAGCTTGGCAAAGAGCTATTGATCACAGTCTAGGCCTCTATGCTTTTCTTTGTCCCCTGCATCGCTTCTCTCTGAACATGAACAGTTATGTTTATTATGCTGCTAAAATTGAAAGTGCAATGTGTTTCTGTTTTTCACAGGATAAAGTGTTTTAAGACTTTTACTCTATGCTGATACAAAAACACTTTATGTGTAGTGCGTTAAATGAATTTTGAAAATCGTAATGTAGTTTATAAAGTGGTTTTCATTGACTATTTTACCTCTTCTCCCTCTCGTTCTTTTTCTAGGCCAGGGTGGGATGAATGTTCTCAGTAGATCCGAGGATGGAGTGTTGTGACTCTGTCTCCAACGATGGAGCCTCTGGCCCCCACACACAACAGCCTCCTGGGCAGTGCAAGCCACTGGCCCCCAGTCCACTCCTACTGGCCAAAGATCAAGCCATTTATCGGAGCACAGTAACTCTGTCCAAACAGGGTGGACTAGTGGGGCGAACTGAGGAGGAGGGACTAGAAGAGAGGTGTGAAGACAGAAATGGGGTCAATGAATGTTCTACCAGAGAGATGTTCACAGATGAAGGTGAGAGAAAGGCGAAAGATGAAGAAGGTGAGGAGCAGCCTATTGGAGAGATCTTGTACCTGCGTGATGGCTCTGCCTACATTACGGAGAGAGAGAGTCAGCTTACGCAAAGTGTGCCCTCCTCTTTGTTAGGTGCCCCATCCTCTGTCATAAGCACCTGTTACATTTCCTCTTCTCGAAGCCCTGCACCACAAGTTTTTCGTGTCTTCCACTTGCATCCCTCTGACAACAGCGACAGTCTAGCTCTGGTGACCCACCAATCCAAAGATAGCGCTCCTGACGTGGCAGGTTTGTCAGAGACAGGGGTGACACGGTCCGGTCTAACCAAACCCATCCTGATGTGCTTTCTGTGTCGGCTGTCGTTCGGTCGTTCACACATGTTTAGGGCTCATGCTTCACAGCAACACAACATCACTTTCAGTGATGAAGAACAGCATCTGCTTTCGTTTGAAAACACCTCTGCCATACTGCAGCCTGCCAGCCCAGGAGGCCTCCCAATCCTCTGTTTCTTAGAACCAAAAAGGAATTGTGAGTGTGTGGTACCTCTTCACCTGGCACCACCAACCTCTGGGAACAGCACAGAGAACACCGCAAGACGGAAAGAGAATGAAGAGGTTCAGACCTCTAAGCCAGTACTCCCTCTCCTGCCCTCTCCAACCAGAACCTCCCCTGCTACCTCAGTACCAAGCCCTGCCAAAGACCCCTCAACTGTGGGCAGAGAGGGAACACAGAGAGGCAAGGAGGATGAGAGATGGAAAGATGGAGAGAGGAGAATTTGTTCAGAGGAAGGTAGCATTGTGGACAACAGTGCACATACTATTAGCAGCAGTAGCAGACAGGAGCACAGTACTGAAGCTGCTCTGTCAAACCAAAGCATTTCCAAACCTCCAAACTCTCCAACAATAACAACCAGCTTTATGAACAACACCAAAACCCTTACAGACTCTGAGTCAGAGTGTGGAACAAGCTTTAACTGCCACAATGAGCCTGCACCTGCTTCCCTTGTTGTGGTAAACCCACCCACTATCACTTCTACAGAACAACTTGCCAAACAAGAGAGTGCCACAGCAGCAGAACCAAATGACCAGTTAGAGAATGGTAGCACCATAGCAATGGAACCAACTTGCAGGTTGTCTGATGATGACAGGCCTGCTTTCACTCATTCCGACCTGCCCAATAATAATAGTGATTCCACATCCCATAGACTCAGTCCCACCTATGCCCAGACCAGTCAGTCTGTTCTCGAAGAAGGACATTTGGACACGGCCTCTAGAGGAAGGTTGGTGGTGGCTGGTGATGGAGGTTTTGTTGCTGTTGGAGATGATGTCCAAGCATCATCTTATACCTATAGCATTCAAGCCTCTCTGGCACACACTAGAAACTCCTGCAAGACGTTAAAGTGTCCAAAATGCAACTGGCACTACAAGTACCAGCAAACTCTGGAGGCCCATATGAAGGAAAAACATCTGGAGTCAGAGTCAGAACAGTGCCCATACTGTAGCAGTGGGCAGAGTCACCCACGCCTAGCAAGAGGTGAGACATACTCCTGTGGATACAAGCCTTTCCGCTGCCAGGTATGCCAGTATTCCACCACCACCAAGGGCAATCTGAGCATCCACATGCAGTCAGACAAGCACCTCAACAACATACAGAGCCTGCAGACTCAGTCACATGCTCACACCCCAGCAGCCCAGCCCAGTCCTTTATCTCATTCACATCCCACCATTTCACACCCCACCCAGGCCAACTCCACCTCTCCATCCAAGCTCCGGGGACGCGCGTCATGGCGGTGCGAAGTCTGCGACTACGAAACCAATGTGGCACGGAACCTACGCATTCACATGACCAGTGAGAAGCACACGCACAATGTGCTTCTGTTGCAGCAGAACCTGGCCCACATGCAACGGCAGCGCAAGCGCAATGTCACAGAGATTTACCGCCACTGCCAACCCCAGACCAACTTGTCTGACTCCAATGCTCTTCGTCCAAGCAGTGAGATCCTGCACGAGTCTTTGCAGAAACTCTTTGAATGCACTCTGTGCAGTCGCTTTTCTTGTGACACTCCAGAGGAGCTCAGTCAGCACCTGACCATGCAGCGCTCATTGCCCAATGCCTATTGGAGGAGTACTACTGGTGACACCCATCATTGTCGGCTTTGTCATTACGCCACGCCTCTGCGAGCCAACTTCCAGCTGCACTGCCAGACAGACAAACATGTACAGCGCTATCAGCTAGCCGCACACCTTCGAGAAGCCAGTAGTCACCATGGAAATATCGAGGAGGAGGAAGAAGAGTGGCGTCTCAGGTGTGTCGCTGTAGGAAACCAGGTGCAGCTCAGGTGTAATGCATGTGACTATGAGGCAACCAGCATGGAGAAACTGAAACTACACACCATGAACTCCAAGCACGAGACCAGTCTTAGACTATACAAGGTAAATCACATTCAAAATGATGAACCCTGGAATTGCATAAATCTTGATGAAACTGTATGTCACATGTAAAATGAAGTAGAACTTTCCAAATCAGGTATATTTTAGCTATATTTTAACGGAGTCTGGGATCTGGCCTTCTTGGCAGTTAAATGCAAGGTGCCCTGGTCAAGTCCACTATCTGCGAGGCCTGTGAGGCTTCTTTGGTAATTTAGATAAATTGTATGCTATTTTTTCCCTCTTACTAATGTGGTCCATTAACTCAGCACATCTCTAATCAGTTTAGAGTTCTGTTAAACAAGTGGACTGGTGTTTCTCACTGCATTTGTGTTTATGCGTTCCTGTCTAAATTTGTGTGGTTTTTTAGTATACTCTATTTTTGTCTGCTCAGCTTTCACCATATCTCAAATAGAGGGAGGGATTTACTAGTGATATCCTTCTAATGAGTTTATTTGAGCAAAGCATGTTTAGTAACATCTACATAGGTGTTTCTACAGTGTTGTATTGATCCTGTATTGATTTAAATTGTGGTGTCCACATTAAAGGAAGCCACATGCTGATCATTTATGACTGGTCAATATATGCCTCCGTTAATGTACTTAGGCATGTTATTTACTGGTGTTGAAATGTGAGCTGGATGAAGAGAGTAGGAGTATATGTTTTTACTCATTGATTGATCCTCATCTTCTCTCTTTTCCTCAACTTCCTCTTCCTATGCTTCCTTTTGTTTTCCTCTTCTGTTCTTCTTCTGCTTCCTTTTCTCTTTCCTTTCCACTTCCTCTTATTGTTCCTTTCCTTCAGTTTTCTCTTCCTTTGCTTCCTCTTTTTTTGTTTTCCTTTGGTTCTTCATCCTCACTTTCCTCTTCTTTTTTACTTTTCCTTTGGTTCTTCATCCTCACTTTCCTCTTCTTTTATCTTCCTTTGCCTTTACCCTTCTGTTGGTCCTCTTCCTTTTCCTCTTAATTTTCCTTTCCACTTTTGTTTTGTTCCTTTCCTTCATGTTCCTCCTCTGTCTTTCCTTTTCAGTTCTTCCTCTTACTTTTCTTTTGTCATCCTACAGTATATATTTTCTCTTCTGTTCATCCTCTTAATTTTCCTCTTCCTTTACTTTTTCCTTTCCTTTCCCTTTCCTTCTCATTGTTAGAATTACTTATGACCACAGTTTGTATAAAATGTGTACCAGATTACATATAAAACACATACATGCACACTGACTAATGTTTTTCCTCACTTACTCTTGCAGTATTTGCAGCAGCTGGATGGAGTGGAGGCTGAAGGTGTGTGGCTGCACTGCGTGCTGTGTGATTTCTCCACTCAGAACAGCCTTTCTTTAGTGCAGCACTCTCATTCATTAAGCCACCAGAGAGGGGAGGGGCTGCTCAGAATACAGCAAATCCAGAAGGGTCTGCAGGACGAGGAGGAGCTCGGTGCCATCTTTACAATACGAAAAAACCCTGCACAAGAAAATGGTATGAGGCACACTTGCTTGTTCACTTTTTAAATCGGAAATGGCTCTGTGTGTGGACAAGTTTGCGTATGCAAAGCATTAAAAATAAAAAATTAAATAAATAAATAAAAGTGTCAACTAACGTGAAATTTCAGAGATCTGAGATTTTGCAGTGTGCAACACGTCCACAGTTCACATGCATGCTTTCAAAACAGGATATGCTCACGCCAGCTTTAGATGCTAGATTAATGTGTGAGAGAAAGTGAGGATGATTCTTTAAAAACCCAAATCAAAAGACTAACAGTCCCTTGTGTTTTGTGCTCAAGGCTTTATAACGCACGACAGAACAACAGAAGGGGAGGGGCTGGCAGACACACAGAAAAATAGAAAGAATGGAGAAGGGAAGAGTGCAGATATTTGCACTGGGGTAATTGAGAAAAGTGGGTGGTAGAGGCAATTAGCATTTAGTTAAAACCGAGAATAAGCTCAACTAATGAGTTGAAAAATAGCCCAACCTTGGCATCCTGTGTGTGTGTGTGTGTGTGTGTGTGTGTGTGTGTGTGTGTGTATATATATATAATATATTATTTCCTTGCAAACAAATTCATAGCCTTCATATATACTGTATATATATATATATATATATGTTCTAGAGAAATAGAAAAGGAAAGAGAGTAAGTATGTGCTTTTTGTACAGAATGGTGGGAATTGATTTTGTTAATTGACTTGCCAATAATCTCGTTTGTAACATCTTCACTGGCCAGAAAGAGGCTAAACTAGAGGGTTAGCCAGTCAATGCAGCCAATAAAGGCGCCACCCACTAACTAGGCATGAGTTTATTAACATTCTTCAATTTAAAGGCAGCACAATTCACTCTGATACTGATTCTGTTCATTAAATATGAACAGTACAATACAATACTATTTTGTGGAGTTCTAATAACATTCTTAATATTAGGTTAATAGGATTTTATGTTATTTAGTATTGATTCTAATTACTAAATAAATAATCAAAAATAATGCAGAAGTTAATGCATGCTAATAGTCTAATAATGCCATGTTGAAAATTCTTTATACCTCTGCAAACACACTCACACATTCACTAGATAATGTAAGTAATCAATGTGTCATGTACAATCAATGTTGAAGTCTGTTAGTGAGAGTGAGTCGCTGTTTCAGTGTGAATTTGAACCTGTAGGAACATCGGATCAGTGCTTCATCCGACCTGCTTGAGCGCCGCAGTTTGAATGGCTGGTTATTGATCTCTTTAGGAACACCAGGGTATTCCCTAATTTTTAAGCAATACTGGATCAATGCTGCTGAGCATTTGTATATTGATCTCCGGGACGAGTAGGAAGTGCTGATGAAGTGTGTGTTGAGTGTGTGCCTGGAGTGTGTTAGCATGTGTGTGTGTGTGTGCATCTAATCACTTCATTACTGGCCGAAATGACCTCACCACGCTGAGTCATGGCCATCTGTTTTGTCTGAAAGGTCCACGCTGAAAGAATCATTTACATTAACGGAAGATATTTTAAATGGCTCATGTAAATGATTACCAATTCATATAAATTAGTTCATGTTTCACTCTTGGTGGTCAAGTTATGTGTTTGTTTATTTGTTTGTTTTATACAATTATTAGTGCAAATTAGTGCATTAACAGAGTGTTTTTAATTTTTTTTATTTGATCACAATTTGAACATAATATGCAACATATTTATAAATATATTTAGTCATTATATTTACAATTTTAATAACTTACTAACAAATGAATACTTAAAAAGTTTTTCATTAATAGTTCATATTTGGCATATTTATTTTAAGGTGTGCCTTTATATATTTTATTTAAAACTGCTTTGAAACAATATGCAGGCTCAACAATAAGGATTTTTTATTAGTGCTGGCCTGCAAATATTTTCACTTCTTCCACCACCAGATGTATTTTATTTTTAGCTAAATATTTTTAAATATGCATCCTAATATATATATTTAGAGCTTTCATTTAGCATTGTGTTTTTTCACAAAAATAAATAAATAAATAATATATATATATATATATATATATATATGTGTGTTTTTTTTTAATTTGCAACTATATCTAGAAAAAATACAATTGGTGACAAACATGACTGATATGTTTGATTCTTTCAAGATTATCGGCAATTATTCTTGCGATTTATTTTTTATCATACTTATAACCCAGCTGGCTAACATTACTTTATATTAATATAGACTGATATATTTAAATTTGCAACAATGCTAAAGACATCACATTTATAACCGGATATGCTTACAAGGCATAAAACTGCATAAAGATTAAGTAAGTGATAGTTCTTTCAACTGGCTCAAAAGACTCAAACACTGACCCGATCGGGACATTTTTTTTATTGTTGAGCCCTTATATTATGAAACGTGCTATACATATACATATACATATACATATACATATACATATACATATACATATACATATACAACTAGAAATGAAAAATGAATGTACAGATTTTTCACTTATTAACCGTTTCCCTTGAATGCTATGGATTTATTTATTGTTATGTACTTTTATTGTCTGTTTTTTACTCTCCATCCTTAAGCTTAGATTTTCCCCTTGAGAGATGCTTAACAATAGATTCATTTTTTGGTGAGGTTCAGGCCAGTGTTTGTGACTTTTGAGAGAATGTCGGCGCGAGAAGACTCAATGGGGCGGTCGTAACTAGAGCGGATTTGACAGTTTCAGGTTATGTGTTCTGTGTTTATGGGTGTGTTGGTTTGATAGGAAATCAATAGCGTGTCTGTCAGGATAATTGGTGTTCAGATGGCCCCTCTCCCTTTCTCTCTCACCCTCTGTCATAATCACCTTCTCAAAGAACCAGCAGAAGATACCTCAGCCTGCCTTTGATTGGTCTGTTATGACAACCCTTATGCGTTTTTTTTTTGTTTCCCCTTTTCAGTAATAACCCCCCCCCCCACAAAAAAAAACACCCAAATCAACTCCGTTCCTCTTTTCCCTTCCCCCACGTAGAAGAACAATTACTCTGCTAAGAAAGCAGAAAGGCAGAGAGAGAAGAGGATGAAAAGAGGGAGAGGGAGGGGTTGAATGGGGTATCTGGTTTAGTGTGTCCCGAGGCTGTATGTTTTGTACCTACGAAGCTCAACCAAAGCTTTTAGATGCTGCAAAAGAACAATAAGAGCATCATTGCTCCAGCTTTGAAGGTTAAATATCTTTGATTTTTAGAGGCCGTTGGGTTCATAGGGAAAATTAGCTAAAATAGTAGCAAAAAGAAAGGGAAAATGACTGTCAAATATTGTCAATAAATCTCATCATATACAGGGGGGTTCAAGAGTCTGAGTCCACACTGAATATCTGAAATCCAATATAGCTAATAGAATCAAAACTAACCTGGAAATAAGTAAATAGAGATACCAAGCGTCCCTTGTCTGTCTGCAAATGGCCACAAGTTCAGAAAGAGGTCTGCTGAAACACTCTCCTCTAACAAATATACCAAAATGTACCATGGTGTAACCATGTTTTTGGACATGGTGCAATGGTAATCCTGTGTAGTTTTGAACATATGCTGTGATATGCAGTGAGGTCCCAAAAGACCACATTTGAAAAAAATCTAATATTCAAAATCTAATTTAATCCTTGAAATAAACAAAAACTTGTTGCACTTAGAAAACATATTTTTTTTAATTATTGCATAAAATGAACAAGCAACATTTAAGATTCCGCTCCGTATTTTTTAACCAAGTATGCCAATTTGTGTTAGAAATTTTTAAATGCAAATTACATTTTAAAATTCATCTTTCACTCATTGTTATGCTGATAATATAATTTATAATGAAAGACTGTATTCAATTATTAAAATGCAAAACAGAAGCATTTTCGCAAGTGTACTTTTAAAAGCCAGTGTGTGTTTTGGCTATGCACTGTCAATGCAATTTTAAGGATTCGCTTTAAAAAATACCGTACAACAGACACAAACTGAGCACAATGCGGAGACCTATTGTATAAAGATCATTTTTAAAGCCTGTCATGGCAGCATTGTTCCTCAATTTGTGCTTTGAAATGGACTCATTGTGCATGACCCCCCTGACCTCTGCTGCATTATCTCTCCTGTGACTTTTCAAATCCCCACTGGTCAAATGAAGCTCTGCTGATGACGCCAACTCAAGCTCATCCTCCTTTATATCTTTCCATCTCATTTCCCTCTATCTCATGTCTCTTTTCAGTGTTTTACTGTAGAGGAGAAACATATTTGACATTTTTGTGAATTTATGAGATTTAGGAGGTTTATATAAAACTAGCCACTGTATTGTTTTGCAGTGTTTTTGTGTTCATGTGGCCTGGTTTGGTCTTTCCAAGCTTGTGCAGACTGACCCCTATAGGTTAGAAAATAGTCCTGCACTCAACCTGGTGCATAAAAGCCCATGAACACATAAGATATTTTCTGCAATGAGCAATGGCCTCAATAATGTAACCAAATATTCAAAGATCTAACCCATTTCGATTGACCTCTTAAGTGAATATTGGGAAGTATACTGTACGTCCCACTCACTATACTGTCTGTAGTGGTTACAGCCCTGATCTGCAATCAAAAATATCTGATTTAGAGGTTTTTCTTCTTTTCAAGGAGATCATAATGGTATGGAGTCACCCACGGAGATTACGGCTAACCTGGACGATAGAAATAAACACGAAGATAGAACGGAGAATAAAACAGGTCCTGGTTTGACACATAAAAGATTTTTTAAAAATAAAGCATTTCTACTACAATAAGCAAGTGTTCCAGGAAATGATGTGTGCCCTTGAGTTATCTCTGTGTTTGCATCTTTTACTCACAGAAGCATTCATTCAGACAGAGGTGGAGCAAAACGAGACTTCCTCCAGTCCCAAGTCTGGATCTAGCGAACCAGATGAGCCGTCTCCCTGCAAACGGACTCGAGCACAGGAAGAGGTATGCTGAAACATTTTCCACTAACAAAAAAGGACCAAAAACGCGCCATGGTATTACCATGTTTGTTTGGATATGGTGCCATAATACTGGTTTTGGACATACAGTATGTCATATAAATAAAGTGGGGTCCTCAAAAAACCCACATATTTAAATCTGGAAGTAAACAAAAATTGCTGGTTTTTGAAAGATGCACTATTTTTAGGTCAGTATTCAAATAAGCATTGTTTCGACAATTATTATGTTAAAGGAATATTCCAGGTTCAATACAAGTTAAGCTGAATCAACAGCATTTGTGGCATAATGTTGATTACCATAAAAAATTATTTAGACATTTAAACAAATGCACAAATGGAGGTTACAGTGAGGCACTTACAATGGAAGTGAATGGGGCCAAATTTTGGAGGGTTTAAAGACAGAAATGTGAAGCTAATAATTTTATAAAAGCACTTACATGAATTCTTCTGTTAAAACTCATGTATTATTCGAGCTGTAAAGTTGTTTAAATAATTTTTACAGTAATTGTATGGGTTTTATGGTTTGTTGACATTACATCAAGTAGTAAAATTGGCTATAAATTTAAACAGAAAAAGCTAGTAAGCATTTTTATCACACTAAAATCATGTTAACATGCATATCGCTTATGTATTGTGGCTATACTTTTGAAATGGTGAGTGTTTTAATGTTTAAAGATTGGCCCCCATTCACTTCCATTGTAAGACAATTAGGGGCAAGTAAAAATAGATTTTTGTGGTAATCAGTTTTATGCCACAAATGCTGTCGATTGAGCTTAACATGTTTTAAACCTGGAATATTCCTTTAACTCTTTTGTGTTAAATGTCAGTTTTCTTTAATTTATGGAAATTTTCACTCCAATCATGATGCCAATAATGTAATTTGTAACAGTAAAATATGCATTAAATAATAATGTGAATAAAAGCATTTCTTCTAACCTAAGTCTTTTGATGCCTGTCTTTGAACTACCATGCAACGCTAACATACATGAATATGATAATCATTTAATATCATGCTCATAGGGTGCCTGGGTAGCTCAGTGAATATTGACGCTGACTATCACCCCTGGAGTCATGAGTTTGAATCCAGGGCGTCCTGAGTGACTCTAGCCAGGTCTCCTAAGCAACCAAATTGGCCCGGTTGCTAGGGAGGGTAGGGTCACATGGGGTAACCTCCTCGGGGTCGCTATAATGTGTGGTTCTCGCTCTCAATGGGGCGTGTGGTAAGTTGTGCATGGATCGTGGAGAGTAGCATGAGCCTCCACATGCTGTGAGTCTCCGCGGTGTCATGCACAACGAGCCATGTGATAACATGCACAGATTGAAGATCTCAGAAGTGGAGGCAACTGAGACTTGTCCTCCGCCACCCGGATTGAGGTTAGTAAACGCACCACCATGAGGACCTACTAAGTAGTGGGATATAGGCATTCCAAATTGTGGAGAAAAGGGGATAAAAAAGAAATATATCATGGCATATATCAAAGAAACATCTGATACCAAGTAAACTAAAACTAAACCATGAAATTAAGCAGTTCTTTATGTACATAAGCAGGATGCTCTGAAGATTAATGCACCTCTGTTAGTAAGTATCTCTATTTATCTCTCTTTCAGACGCGGCAGTGTCCATTCTGTCGGTTCCGTCATTCTGATATTGAGCATTTAAGGAATCACGTGATGAATCAACACGCAGTTCAGCCTGCTCTCCGCTGCCCGCTGTGCCAGGACACATTACAAAGTGTTGACCTCTTGCGTACCCACCTCACAAATCTGCACAGTGTAACTGCAGACTGCACTCAGAAACTCATCAACACGGTGAGCACAAACAGAGACACATATGCCATGTGTGTGTCAGGGAGATTTAAGTGCACTTGGATATAGTGTGAAATGTTTTATTGGAGCATTTATAATGAATTAATTGACCCAGGTAATTTAGGCAATCCGCAAACATCCGCTCAAGTCACTATTGTACAAGTTTTACTGTTGGTGGATTTATCAGCCAGGCAGATAAAATGGCTGATATTTGGCTATATTGAGATGATCTCCAGTAGCTGATTACTTTGCCCACTTGGCCAATTAACAGAAGTAGTTTCACCTCATCATCAGGTATAACATGTACCAATAGCCTTGTCACTGAATAGTGCACAGATTCTGTTTACAAATATTATTTAGTGATTTTGAGTAAATTGCAAAAAAAACAACAAAAAACTTAAAAAAAAATTAAACATGATTTTGTTTTAGAAGCAAAATAGTGTCAGATAATATGACTTGTTTTCAGAGACTGTATCTTGAATGATGTGTTTTGGGGGGTATTTTTATAGCCCATTGGCAATGGTTTTTTTTTTCTTTCTTTTTTGGATATATTCTTGTGCAATTTTGCATCTCAGAAATTTCAATTAATTTATCTTGTTTTAAAAATATTAAGATGTTTTACTGGAAAACAAAAATGCTGATTTTCTAAGTAGCTTTTTTTTTTTCTTTTTCTTTTTTTGGACATATTCTTGTGCAATTTTGCTTCTCATAAATGTAATTTAATTACTTGGGGGAAAAATGCTGATTTTCTAAGTAGCTTTTTTTTTTTTTTTTGACATATTCTTGTTAAATTTTGCGTCTCAGAAATTTCAATTAATTTATCTTGTTTTAAAAACATTAAGATGTTTTTACTGGAAAACAAAAATGCTGATTTTCTAAGTAGCTCTTTCATTATTATTATTATTTTTTTTTTTTGACATATTCTTGTTCAATTTTGCATCTCTGGAAAACAAAAATGCTGATTTTCTTTGGTTTTCCTTAATATTTTTAAAACAATATAAATTTAGTAAAATTTAAGATTATACAAATTATTTTCCCAGTGTGTAATGTAAAACAGCATCACACATTTAAATTCAGTAATGTTACCCAATAACTTATTTGCTATCATTTTATTATGATTTTATCAGCATTATATTGACCGCCATGCTTTCTTGATATCAGTCGTCCACTACTAGCGGTCTTTGGTGTAAAAATTGTCTTTATGCTAGAATTGTGTTCAGCTCGTGTGTGTGTGTGTGTGTGTGTGTGTATACGGAGGGGTGTTTGCTCCTCGGTGACTCCAGCAAGCCCAGATTGGCTGTCTTGTTCTCGGAGACGAGTAAAGACAGTGAGTGGGGGGATGGGGAGGTAGCTGCGGCAGATCCAATGAATATTAAAATTTGCTTTTTTTATGTGCAGAATATAAATTGATACTAATGCACCCAGATCTTGTTTGAACCCAAAGCAGACATGCCTCACTGTCTCTGAAAGGTTGGGCATTTTTGCCAATTCAGTCGGCTTCCGCTCAGCACTTTTGTTTGTGCAAAAAGGCTTTTCTGTATATCTTTCCATTCACGTGTTCTCCCCTCTTCTATCAATCTTGGTTTTCCTTGCCCTCTATCATACCATCTTTCTTCGACTTCCTCTCCCCAGCTGAACTGAAATACAGTAATGAAAATAATTGTGCTTCATTAGTTCTGAGCTAGCGCTAGGTGATTTTCGCTATGAAGCGTGCTTGGTAATTATGTTCTAAATTAAATGTGACCTTGAGAGGACTCATGTGCTTGCCTCCTGTCCCTTTAATGCAGCACTTTCCTGAAATGGTGTGCTTTGTGATGTAAATAGCTGCCATTTTGTTTGGTTGCACTCCCTCCCATTCCCTCTTATAGTTGCATTGATTTACACATTTTAAAGTTGAGTGGGTACAGAAGGAGAGAAGCCGAGGAAGATTAATAAAGTGGCTTTTTTACATTTAAAGTTGGCTAATTGTGTTGTTACGGACCAAAGAGGCCTTTGCATTCATACTTAACCTTTGAACTCCTTTAAGTGTTGGTTCATGAGCATGGCTTCATTTTGCCATTTGAAGTTAAGGGTCTATCGTTAATGCACACATGTAGCGAGAGCACGGCATAAAGAGCAATCATTATACAGATAACAATCAAATGACTTAATAATGAGATTTTTGTGGATTAATTAATTCACAAAATGGATTAATCAAACCTATTATGATTTCTTTTTTCCCTTGTGATCAGGTGATTGCTTCCGACGTGCTGCCAGAGAACATGTTTTTACCAGTGCAAAACTCAGATACCCAGCAGACAATGACTGGTCAAAACGACAATGAAATAAAGAGTCTAGATGGTAAGTGTAAATAACAAAAAAAAAATTCTAGTTTTAATATTGGTAACGATTGAGTATAGTGCTTTATTTGTTATAATTTTAAATAGGGTGACTACTAATATTTCTGGCAAAATAAGTAGTCCAGATAAAATATATCAGTTATAAATGTATATATAAAAAAAACGAATTTGTAGTTAAAGGGACTTTTCACCATAATTCAAGAAAACCCTGACATAATTTACTCACGATCATGTTTCAAACCCATTTGAACAACATATGGGATTATTTCTTCTGTGGAACACAAAAGGAGATGTTATGCAAAATGTTCAAATGCCTCAGTCACGATTCACTTTTATTGCATCTTTCTCCATACAATGAAAATGAATGGTAACTGATGCTCTTATATCTCCATTTTCGTTCCATGGAAGAAAGACATGATGACAAAATTGTCATTTTTGGGGAACTATCCCTACTGCTTAATTATATATTAACAGCAATCCTTTTTTTGTTTGTTCTATAGAAATGTCAATAGATGCTGAACCCGAGAGAGGTTCTACACCTCAGGAAACGGCAAAAATCCATAAGCAGCCCTCAGATGTAGATGTAGAATCGACCAAGGAGAACATTGTTGCTTTTCCTTGCTGGCAGAAAGGCTGTAACAAAGTCTTTACATCTTCAAGTGCACTCCAGGCACACTTCAACCAGCTCCATAGCCAAAAATCTCAAACACCAACGTCTGACCGACACATTTACAAGTACCGGTGCAATCAGTGCAGCCTAGCATTCAAAACCCCAGAAAAGTTACAAATGCATTCTCAATACCACGTTATCAGAGCTGCGACGATGTGCTGCCTCTGCCAACGCAGTTTTCGTACAATGCAGGCCCTTCGGAAACACCTTGAGACAAGCCACCTGGAGCTAAGTGAGACCCAGATACATCAGCTTTATGGTAGTTTAATGATGAATGGTGAATCTGTGGTCTCTATAGACCAAGGTTTTGAAGAGGAGGGATCACCAGAGGAAAATGGGATGAGAGATGATGAAGAATGTGACCTGGAGGAGAAACTAAGTCCTTCTGACAATGATTCAGGTTTGGGTAAAGACAGTGCTGAATGTGACATCAAACAGCCTGTTTTGCCTCTTAGAAAAGGCCCAAATATCACAATGGAGAAATTCTTGGATCCATCAAGGCCTTTCAAGTGTACTGTTTGCAAGGAGTCTTTCACCCAGAAGAATATTCTCTTGGTTCATTATAATTCAGTGTCTCACTTGCACAAACTTAAACGGTCACTGCAGGAAATTCCAACTGGCTTACAAGAGCCCATCAACAGTACAGACCACAAACCGTTCAAATGCAGCATTTGCAATGTAGCATATAGCCAAAGTTCTACCTTAGAGATTCATTTGCGTTCAGTTCTGCACCAGACCAAAGCTCGTGCATCCAAACTTGATTCATCAAACTCCACCTCAGAATCTACTCTCCCAGGCAAAGGAGTGTCCAGTACTCTTGCAGCTCTGAAACCCACAACTTCCATGAACAATGCTGTCCTTAGCCACCTACAAAACATGGAGCACAGTAGCACAAACCCAGACACTAGCTATCCTTCATCATCTGAAGTGAGGAAGAAGTTGGTTGACATGATTGATTCAGCAACCAAACAACAACAGATGTCATTACAACAACAACCACTACAGCAACAACAGCAGTTAATCCAGGCTCAAGCCCAACTCCAGCAAGAGCTCCAGAAAAAAGCTGCTCTTCTTCAGTCACACTTATTCAATCCTGCACTTCTACACCCCTTTTCTATGGCAACAGAGGCTCTTCTTCCAATGCATCAGCAACATCAGTTACTTCTTCCTTTTCTCATTCCAGGCGGAGAGTTCTATATAAATCCAGAGTTGAACCTTAAAGGCTCTGGACTAAACATAAGCACATCAAAGCCTACTGTAAATGATGAGACCGCTGAGTCTTCCAAAAACAAAAAGGATGTCCGGACATATTTTCCTAAACAGAAACAAAATAGAGACCAAACCCATACTGATCATCAGACTACCTCTAAGGACATTGCAGAGAATTGTGCCATTAATGAACAGAATCTGACCAGTGATCCACACTGTGAGAAGGGCACCAATGGCCAGAACAATAATAAAGAATCCAAGGAGAGGGAAGATCTGGTCACCAATGAAAAAAATAATTATCCAAAAGCTCAAGAACAAGAAGACTTAAACAAAAAGGTGTCAGTCAGTAGAAAGATTTTGGATGCGTTCCTTCCACCCAGAATAGCCCATGATGCACCCGGGAATGCTTCAAAGGCTTTGCTTGAAAACATTGGGTTTGAGTTAGTCATGCAATTCAATGAAAATAAGCAGCGGTATCAGAAAACTTTTGCAGAGACATTACCAAATGTTGGAGATGTGGCTGAAACCGAAGAGGGGGATAATTCTGAGGACATGGAGAAGCTGGAGTGCGAGTCTTGTGGGAAGCTTTTTTCAAATGCTCTGATACTAAAGAGCCATAAAGAGCAGATTCATCATTCCATATTCCCTATCAAGTCATTGGAGAAGTTTGCCAAAGACTACAGGGAGCAATACGACAAAATCTTCCCCTTGAGACCTGTAACTCCTGAGGCTTCTCCTCCTGTCTCATCCCCTTCTCCATCACCATCACCACCTGCACCTCTTCTCCCTCCAGTGCAGCAGCCACAACAACAACAACCAGTGCAACCAATTATTCCTACTTCACACAGTGTTACTTCTGCTACTGTCTCCATTCCCCAAGTTAAAGCTCCATTAACTCCAATTCCCTTATCGATGGAACTGCCACTTTTCCCCTCACTCCTGATGTCTCCTATACCGTTGCAGGCTTTGACTCCTCAGGCACCTGTCCATCTGCCCCCAGTGGAGGCCGGACTAACACCTGATTTGACTCAACGCTATCAACAGCAGTTAACTCCTGCCATGTTACAGCAACAAAGCAAAAGACCACGAACTAGAATCACGGATGACCAGCTGGGTATCCTGCGGCAGTATTTTGATATCAACAATTCCCCAAATGAGGACCAAATCCATGAGATGGCCAACAAATCTAGCTTGCCACACAAGGTCATAAAGCACTGGTTTCGGAATAATCTATTCAAAGAACGCCAGCGCAACAAGGATTCTCCATACAACTTCAGTAACCCTCCCATCACAACATTGGAAGATGTAAAGATGGATTCCAAACCACCCTCTCCTGAGCCACCAAGACAAGAGTTTTATGGTGGGAAGAGATCCTCAAGAACCAGGTTTACTGACTACCAGCTGAGAGTGCTGCAGGATTTCTTTGATGCCAATGCATACCCTAAAGATGATGAGTTTGAGCAACTCTCCAACCTCCTCAATCTCTCCACCCGTGTGATTGTAGTGTGGTTTCAAAATGCCAGACAAAAAGCTCGGAAGAACTACGAGAACCAAGGAGAGGGAGGGAAGGATTCTGAATGCAGAAACTTATCTAATGACCACTACTCTCGTACTGCCAACAACAATTTCCAGTGTAACAAATGCAACTTGGTCTTTCAGTGCATTTTTGATCTCATAAATCATCAGAAAAAGCAGTGTTACAAAGATGATGCTGAAATGTTGCAGAATGACCTGAATGAAACTGAAATTGATTCTAAGCTTGAGTGTCATAGTCCAATATCTGGACCTTCATGTTTTACACAAGTACCCTCCTGCTCAAGTCCATCTAGTTCATCTGTGTCTAGCACAAATGTTAAGTCTGATTCTGAGAAATTACACACCAAAAATCTCACTGGAGATATTCAACATACAAATGAAGCATCCACTGACCATAAACAGGCTGTTAATACCAACTCTGAGTTTGAAGAACTAGAAAACAAAATGCAGCTGCAAAAGCCACTTTGTGATGAGAACCAAAATGCAAGCACAGATATTCCCTCTCACTCAACTCCTAAACAACAGATTTCCTGCATATCGCAAATAAGCCCAGCTCCATCACAGAGTTTCCCAAAAAACTGTAGTCCTTTAGAGATTCCTTCATCTGAGCAGCAGAAGCCAGCCCAGGATTTGAGCCCTTTCCACTGCATCCAGTGCAAATTAAGCTTCCCCTCTTTTGAACATTGGCAAGAGCACCAGCAAATGCACTTCCGTACTCAAAGCTTCTTCCACACCCCACAGTTCCTGGACCATCCTGTAGACATGCCTCTTATGCTGTTTGACCCTTCTAATCCCCTACTGGCAAGGCATCTGCTCTCAGGAACAATCTCCCAAATAGCAGCGAATCCACCCACAGTTACCACCACTCTTGATTCAACCATTAACTCTCTGAAAAGAAAACTTGAAGAGAAGGCAGGATCCAATTCTGTGGAAAATGACTGGGAAAATAATGGGGAGGAACCCCAAAGAGACAAACGAATGAGGACCACCATAACACCAGAGCAGCTTGAGGTATTATACCAGAAATATCTTCTTGACTCCAATCCAACACGCAAGATGCTTGACCATATCTCCAGCGAGGTGGGTCTTAAGAAAAGAGTGGTTCAAGTCTGGTTCCAGAACACCCGAGCTCGTGAGAGGAAAGGTCAGTTTCGAGCGCTGGGTCCAACTCAAATCCATCGACGTTGCCCGTTCTGTCGAGCTCTTTTTAAGGCACAGACTGCTCTTGCTGCTCACATACGTTCACGTCACTGGCAAGAGGCCAGAAATGCAGGCTACAGTATGGCAATGTCAGGTATGACTCAGGATCAGGAGGGTTCTCAAATGAAACCTGATTCCTTTGATTTTGACAATTTTCCTCCGTTTTTTAACTTAACCGATGATCCAGACTCTCCAGCAAGTGAAATCATGGATCTGTCCTCACATCAGCGGCATCTGAGCTCAAAGACTATGAAGGCTGAGTGTATTGACGATTTCGAGATGCCTTCCATGTCAGTCTTCCATCAGACTTTTGAACAGAGCACCACAAACATGACACATGACCATTTAACCGATGAAGGAAATGACTTGCTAGAGGGTAAACATGGCAGTATTGACCACACATCTCCCAACACCGAAAGAGAGGCATCTTCAGAAAGTGATGAGAAGATGTCTTCTGGACTGGTTAGCCCAACAATGAGCTTTAATGCTAAAGATTTTGATAATGATTTAGTCTTGGAATACAGTGAAAATTCCAGCCTGGCTGATCCAGCTTCACCAAGCCCTGGTAGCTCTAACAGCCAAGGCTTCGACAATGACAGACACAGTCATAAACGCCACCGCACTCAAATGACCAACCTGCAAGTAAAAGTGCTTAAAGCCTGCTTTAGTGACTATAAAACCCCAACAATGCTTGAGTGTGAAGCCTTGGGCAATGACATTGGACTTGCCAAGAGGGTGGTTCAGGTGTGGTTTCAGAATGCTCGCGCAAAGGAGAAAAAGGCCAAACTTACCCTTGCCAAGCAATTTGGTACAGAGAGTACGTCTATTGAGAGACCCAAGACAAAGTGCACTCTGTGCTCAGCCAAATACTCTGGCTGCTTGTCTATTCGTGACCACGTCTTCTCCCAGCAACATCTCAATAAAGTGAAGGAGGCCCTGGGTGGACAGATGGAGAGGGACAAGGAATATTTGGGCTCAGTATCTGCTCGCCAACTGATGGCTCAACAAGAGGTGGATCATCTGAAGAAGACAAGTGATGATTTGGGACTTAACCAAATTGCCCTACAGTATCTGAACCATTCCTCTATGTACCCAAGTCTGCAAACAAACCCCTCTGCAAGCACACCAGGTGGTAGCAACACAATGACGGCAAGTTTTTCCTCCACGAAAACAGGTATATAGATAACCTATACTTTGTTTTAAACTGATTTATTTCTTTATTTCAATATCACAAAGTTATACAATTAGTACTGGTTTTATTGATTCATATCAAAATTCTGATTTGTTCTAATCTTGAATTATTTTGTTTTTGCATTGTTTTGGAAGGTGCCATTGACCCTCCTGCAAAGCCACCTGTGATATCCTCTTCTGCCATATCAGCTATGGATGACAAAGATGCAGTTAGCACAAACAAACCTGTCTTGACCCCAAAGACCACACAACAACAACTTCAACTCCAGCTTCCAAAAGAAAATGACACTGAGAGTAACAGGATTCCGTTGAACAAACATGACACTGCTCCCTTGGGAATCTCTTCTTGTAAAACTAAAGATAAGCCAGACTCCTCCAGACCAGCAGTATCTACTCCAAATACTGGAAGGGAATATGCCATAGATCCAGCTCAACTACAAGCTCTTCATGCAGCAATGAAAACAGACCCAGCTGCTTTGCTCTCTAACCACCTCCTGCCTTGTCTGATGCCTGGCTTTCCTCCACTCTTTTCTCCCCATATCCCTATGCCCGGTGGCCTACTGCATTCCATGTTTGGCATGGATGGCATGTTCCAATATGGTCCAGTCTTGCCTCAGGCTCTAATGGGACTCTCCGCAGGCTCCCTTCTCCAGCAATATCAACAAAATCTTCAGGGAGCACTGATGCAACAAAGACTGCAGCTGCAGCAAAAACAGCTAGTGCCGCTACCAGGAAAACCAAAAGCAAGCCAAGACACAGTCCACACTAGAGGATCTGTCTTGGATTCATCCAAACATGACAAGAAGCAAGGGCCACCCAATGGCACAGATCCCCCCTCCATGAACTCTAAGCAGCCAGAACTGGATGATAACATTCTTCTAAGCCACGGTATTGTCTCCAAAGCAGTGGATAGCGGGAAAGGCAAGAATGTTTCTATTTATGACTGCCTTGTCTGTGAGGTGTCTCTAACTGGGCATGCAGAGCTCATGAAGCACCTGGAGTACCCTCAGCATAGACAAAGTGTGGTAGAGAGACTGAATGCCAAAGAGCATGCTTCTCCACAATTACCTCACACCAGTCCCTCATCTACCTCTCAGCCAAACCCACCAGGTGAACAGAGCTCCTCTTCATCTGTCCAGTCTCCTTCTGCAGCCTTTATCCCTACACCTACAAGTTCCAACCAGAGCACATCAGATAGATGATGTCTCCAAAGCTCTTCACTGACTTCAGCTTTACCTGAAGCTTCCCAAAGCTCACTGTCTTCACATCATGTTCTTTCACCTTCAAACGTTACCTCAAGCCTGACAAGCCTTGCAAAGGCTTGTTATGTAAAACCAACAGATGGGTGTTGCAACGGCAACTAGTTAGACAAGGGACAAGACTCAACATAATATATCGGAGCAATTGTTTTTATGGCTTGGCCAGTCTGATAAGAGACTTCATGAAGAAAAAAACAGGTTGAAAGTAATTTAAATGTCTCCACTGTAGATTACACTGGGGAAAGACATGACCCAGAGCTAGTTTGACAGACTGTTTTAAATGGACTGAATCCTATAGGATCCAACTTGCATTTCCAGTGCTTGTAACCAAAAACAAGTGTCAGTCGAATGTTTTTTCCATTTAAATATGCTGGTTTTTAACTAAAACTTGAGTATATGTAAAACTGTGGGGGATCTAAAGGGTGCACAGCTAAAGACTGTTGATACTGTAAACCTAAGATGGTTTCATTATGACCTAACTAACCAAAAGTCTGTTTTTAACTTGTGCGTTTTAACAGACACTCACAAAACACCCACACTATTTTTTGCCCTGTCAAGTTTTAAGAAATTATATTATTGGCTTAATGAAGTGATGTAATGTATTTTGATGTTGTCTTCTCTCAGGTCAACAGCTCTTGATTTTGTTCTGTTACAAGACATACCAATAGAAAATATATGAAGCCCAAAAGAAATGCATAATGAATTAAAATTCAAAGTCCTGAAATTGCAATTAAGCTTATTGACTTTCTCTTTTTTGTGGACACATAGTTGTCCAGACACAAAGCATATTGCAGGCTGTTGTAAATTGTGAAAAAGTACGTTTTAGCATTTTTATTTCTTTTCTCGAAAAACAAAAACAAAAAAACATTCTGTGTTAATGATAGATACATGTATGAACATTTTGGTGTTGCGTAGATTGTTGAATTCAAATGACTTAATTGTATGGTAGATTTAAAGCAAATTACTTGTATATTTAACTTTTGTAATGTCCCAGTCAAAGACACTTAAAGGCTGTTCAGCCATGCTCTTGTTAAAACATAGCATTTACCTTTTAATGCTGTTGAAAATTGTCACTGTACAACCAACTTCCTCTCCTGCACTGAGCCAAGTTGAAAGACCCTATCTGTGTATGACTTAGACCGATGCACATGTATGAGATATTTTCTATTTTTGTTGTCTTTTAAACAGAACATTTAAATTGTGCACTTAATTTGATTTTCTTATTTGCCTTCAATAGTGTGTTTTCCCTTGTTAGGCAGTAGTATTTCATTCTCCTTCACTACATGGTATATTATTTCTTAACATTTCTGCACTTGCCATGAATAACAATAATAACAGTGACGATATTATGAAACAATAATAACTTACAGTATTGCTTTAAAAGAAAATCCAAAGATGAAGTAGTCTTACCATTGGTGCATACAAAGGATGAAAAAATAAAACCCGTTATACTTGAGAAAATATTGCAAATTTTAAGGAATGGAAATCTTTTTAGATGATGGAGCCAGCTACGAGAATACTCTTTTAGCTAACTTTGAACATTTGTGACCTCATATATAAAACAACCATAGAACCAAAAATAAAAACGAAACAGAAAGCTTACTCTGAAGATATGGGACAGCACTGTTGTGCAGCCATTGTAGTTTGTAATATATAGAGGTGGAGATCACGCAGTGTGCTTCTCTGTGTCTGGCCTTTCTTTTTGTCTGGTTATCTCTTTGGATTTCTTTTCTTATTGTTTGTTCTACTAAATGTACTGGGTCTAATTGTCGAGGAAATAGAGTGTGCTGCTAATGTAGATTTGAACTAAGATGCATGCTTGATTTTGCTGAAGCTTTAATGATGACCGTCAGTAGCCACAACCCCCCTGTCCCCATTCCAATGCAGCTCTGTCCACACATGACTGCGAAGACTGTGACTCTCCATGAACTACATGGTGTTCTCCTCTTAGCCATCCAATGTTGAAAACCAATGATGTTATATTTATACAAAGTTTGCATTCCAAATATCACATTCAATTGATTGTTCTTTTTTGTTGTTGTTGTTGTTGTTGTTGTTTTCTGCTTTTAAGGGGACTGTAATGTATGCTCTCACTTCAGAGTGTGGACCTTCTGTGAGAGACAGTTTACTCTGAGTGTTCCTGGAAATGTTATTACTGTAGCGATCGCCAAATAATGTACATGTTCATGATGCACTTGTGTTTATTCATGTGACTCACTGGGCTAATGTCTCCTGTCCTCTTATATACAAGCATTTAAAGTGAATAAAATCTGTTTCCTTTTAATGTATTGGCATGTCTCTGTTTGGTCCTCGTAACGACTGAGGAATCTCTCCGATGGACCCCATGTAATTGCTTGACTAGTGCAATTCTATTTACTAAGTTGACGTATTTACAATTGAAACAGGATGTTCAGGCGGTCCGTGGGAAGAATGCTGCGTTCCATTCAAAGTTTCAACTTTCCAACTTGATATTTCCAATTTCTGACCATAAAGGTATTTCATTGTCCGAAGCTTGATGACCATAGAGTGGAGGAGGTTGGGGCCGGGCTGGAAAAATACATGCCCGGTCCCCAATCAGCCTGATGATTGAGAGACAGTTCGAGAGAGAATTACAGGCAGCTGCTCTGTGTGTTTATGTTTGTGTGTTTTTGGTTCAGTTTATTATTAAACCTATTATTTATATTGCCAAGCCAGTTCTCACCTCCTCCTTTCCCTGAACCTCTTTACACTGGCGCTAAAACCCGGGAAGGAGGAGGCGAGAACCCCATCAGGTTGATTGGGGACCGGGTGTGCTTTGTTCCAGCCGGCCCCACCATCCTCCGCTCTACAATGAAGTATGAGGAAAGAAAACTCCAGTTTTCCCATTAGTTTAGCAGGTGTTCGACTGGCAATATAGATGTCTCCTAACAACCAAATTATGGAATATAAACAAAGTCTGTCTAGCAAGTCAGTCCACAGTCATGATAGTGCGGCTATTATCAATTTGAACAGGGAAAGACCAAAATCTCCAAAACGGTTGGTCAAGACTACTTTCAGAGAACATGCAATTATGTAAAAAATATGCTAAAAAAAAAAAATTTTCCAGCTTGTATAGATAATGCGCATGCAGCACGTGATTGGTTCTTTTACCTGAGAGCCGGGACTTCCTTTCTATATCCGCTGATCTTTGACTGCCATTGGGCGTTCCAATTTCTCCCATTCATTTTAATAGAAGTGTCCCATCTCTGCTAAAAAGTCTCTGATATAAATGATGCTATGCAATGCTCTCATTTGTTCTACGGTGTAGGATTATCAAAAGAGAGTATCATTTACTGTGTTTTATGCACTTGACTCTGCAATCGTTTGCTAAAAATTGTTTTAAAAAATGAAGTGTTGGAACGTTGATTAATTGATGCTTTTTATTTGCTTAAAAGTAAATGTTTATCATTAACCTTATACATCTCCCTCTGCAACGACATGCTTGTTTGATGTCACGCACATGCATCTCGGCGAAATCGGCAGTTGCTGATTTCGCCACGCGTTTCCAAGTTGGAAGTCTTGTCTTCAAGTGGTGTCCAATGCACTTTTCCTAATAGCTGGAAGTTGGAAATTCAGACTTTTCGACCCGATTTCTACCTGGTATTATGATGCGTCTTGGGTGATCCAATCACATGTGGTCAAGTGAGACACATCACTGTTTACACCTGGTCGCTTCAATGCGTCTACTGTGACAACTTGTGTTCTAATTTTAGGGAAGGGTCTCTGTTTCACGATGACATACATCAATCACTATGTCAGTGTGTTACTGCATGATAATAAAGTGCAACAAAGTCAGAAAAGACAAAGAATGCGCAATAAAACTGGCACACTGTTGCTCCCAGATGCAGTTGAAATTTAATCAAAGCACAAGCTCAACATTTCGAGCAGAATTATCCATTATTTTAGTGGATTACCTGTATTAAAGGAGCTTCAAGTGTTTGTGCTTGTCATCTGTATTGATATCAGACACCCTGAAGAAGATCTGTGAAGTTCTCGTGATTGTGTATGTATCCACTAAAATGTATTTGTTAAGTTATTTCCTTTTAAAGCTCCTCGTAAATGGCAAAGTTTAAACTACTGTTTTAGAGCAGTTATTGATTGACAGGTGAGGGATGGAGTTTCACTGCTTCTGGGACGCAATCAGGATGGATTAGCATTTACACCTCAAATGTGATGTGGTCACATGTGTTTTTGACCACATTTGATGTGATTTTTGTGATCCAATCACAAAACGTTTTAGACCCCATTTAGGCCTGTTTTTTGTGCTGACCACATGTGATCGGATCACTGAAACGCATCTTAATACCAGGTGGAAACAGGGTCTTTGAGTTGAATGGTATGCAGCCCAATCGAAAGGTTCATCACCAATAAGCTTTACATACTGTACATCACATCCATCATGATTTGTTACTTGCTATTCACTTGCAGTTGAGTCCTAAATATTTTTGGTCCTTTTTCCTGAAATAGAAAGACTGTTCAATTTAAAATATAGCCAGAGCATTTAATGTGGTAAATGTGTCTCATCCTACACAAGCATATAGACTATATATATGAAACCTTAAAGCTAACACACATGGTCTAAAATCCACAAAGCACACTTTGATTTCATGGGATCTTTAAAGATATTTACAACTCCTATTTCTGAGAAATGGAAAGTTGCAAGTAACATTGTATTTTTACCCAAAAATGCACACCAATTTTGTTGTGATTGAAGTTCTGCGATTTGATAATGTGTGTCCTTAATCAGATTGCATGCACACGCTACTCTGCTGAGACAGTCTAAAGGAGACGGACGGGCAATCAGCCAATGCACTGGAAATCATTGGAGGTTAAACGAGACTGAATCAATGCAGCGAAAGTTCAAAATGAGATTCAAGTTCATGTGTTCTTGTGGGAGAGACAGAGTTGATTTCTGAGGTTTTGCTTGTGTCTTACCACTGTCTGCAACCCACCCAGCGAAATGGACAGCCTTTTTCCACACCCTAGAAATGTCAAGAAATTTTCATCATTTTTTTGTGCATAATATTCAAATAACATGGACAGTATAGCATAGATGAAGAACTATTTTATACTTCAACAGTACTCAATAACACAACTTCAATCATTACAAATCAATGTTTCTAGAATGTGTAAATTGTTGCTGCAAATGTTAAGAGAGTTTTCTGTGAAGTTATGCTAAATAGCGTTATACTCACATTAAGAAATCTGGACATTTGACTGTTTCCACTAATAAAATCTTTTGCATAAAATGAAGATGAATGGTGATCACGACAGTCCAACAACACTTTCAAGGCAAGATTTTCAGAATAACGACTTAATCACAGTCTGTTCCTCACACGAAAGTTATCATAAGGCTTCAGAAGACTTAAAATATGGTGCACAAGTTGTATGGACTACTTTTATGATCCTTTTTTAAGTAATTTTTCACAAAATTAGTTATTTATAGCAGAATATCCATGCTGCTCTTTTCCAAATGAAAGTGAACACAGCTGTCCAACAATACTATCAAGATTTTCAGTGAATAACTGCTTAAATTTCAGTCTGTTCCTCAAACGAAGCTATTATTAGGCTTTGAAAGACTTAAAATATAGTGCACAAGTTTTATGGACTACTTTTATTATGTTTTATTAACATTTTTCCACAAAATGAGTTATTTATAGCAGAATGTCTGTGCTGCTTTTTTCCAAGTGAAAGTGAATGGTGACCATGGCTGTCCAAAAATATCTTCAAGGCCAGATTTTCAGTGAATAACTGCTTAAATTTCAGTCTGTTTTATGGTGTTTTTCCACTTTTCCATATCCACATTAATGGATGGAAGATAGCAACTTCTCCTTTGGTGTTCCTCACAATAAAGCAAGGCATACTGGTTTGGAACGACATGATGGTGAGTAAATGATGACATAATTTTCACATTTGAGTGGGCTATCCCTTTAATAAGCCTTCGACATTAAATTGCTTCGATTTTTGATTAGGCTTTCCCATAGATTTAAGAGAAGGAATAGTGTTAAAGTTTGAGATTTAGAGATTTGAGAGCTTCACAGCTACAGATCATATCACTTATACAACACATCATAATCCTGTCTTGAGCTGAGTTAAATCACTGCATAAAGAATCAATACACACTAATTGTTTTGTATTTTACAATTAGTCTGTGGCTTTGCTGAAAACAGAAACCATTTTCCACTAATGAATCATGCATCTGCCAGCGAGGTATAGATGATTCTGGAGAATGGCGCGCTGGTTCGAGTGGGGGCTGCACGTCATTGGCTGCCCGGGAAGGTTAATTGACTTTGCGTTTAACATGCTAAATTATTCCAGTTTGCCTGCATGGCATTAGGGGCCGTAGGACCCCCAACCAACCTCCCGACCCCCCACCTCGAGGTCAACATGGACCACTCATTAATTACACTTGTGACATTTAGCCAGATGAGTTTCCTCTGAGTGAGGATGATATTATTAATATTAACGGCCCTGTGTGAATAGAAGCTGTAACCAACCGTGTTTTTTATGGCATCAGAGAGATTGAATCTTTCTTGAGCTGCAGGTTTTAAAATGAAAAAGCAGGGTGGGACATGAAGATACTGCCTCATGCATAGTCGGTGTCAAAGCTAAATGTGATGCGTCAGGCGTTTTGCGCATGTGAAAGCTTGTTATTTGGTAGATGCGTTTAAAGGGATAGTTCAACCTTAACTGAAAATTCTGTCATCGTTTACTCAAAATCATATAGTTTCAAACCTGTATGCCTTTCTTTCTTCTACGAAATACAAAGTCATACAGGTTTGGAATAGCATGAGGGCGCGTTACTGATGACAGAAATGGTCAGTTTTTGCTGTGCTAACTACAGCATACTTTCTTGTGCTACATATTGCGATTATGTATTTTGAAACTTCATAATGCAGTAGACTATTTGTGTTTGCGTGAATCTAAAGATGCTAATGCACAATAGCCTAGACTAGAATAGACATTCAAGTAACTTGCTGTACTGAATTGATAGAACATGCAACAGTGTTGACACATTAGCATGGAGATCATCTGTTAAAATTGCATTAAAAGGGAACTCCACCAGAGTTTCATACACAAAGTGGATGATGGTGCCGTTGTACCATTTCGAAACCCTTCCTCCATCTCAATAGTTTTAACATCGGGCAGCATAGGGCCGTGGTGCGCATTTCAGCTCCTCTTGTGCTCGATAGATGGCTGCAGCTGATACATGATCTATGATGTATGCAGAGAAAAGCCATCTCATCTTTATTCATGAGCTCAGAGCTGTGATTTCCACTTAAAAAGACAGAGCTCAAGATTTGGCGCACAAACGACTACTGCCGTTCAATGCTGCCGACACATCACTGAGGTTGTCATGATTTTAGAATAGTTTTGGTTTCTTTTATATACAGTTACCCTGAGAGAACAACATGTGGTCAGCCAACTAAATACTAGAAAATAACAACATAATTTCACAAAGCAAACATAAAGTCCCTCTTTTAAATCAAAGAAATTGCTCTAAAATACAACATATGGCGTAACGAAAAATCAACCTTTTGTCATTATTTTTAGCACAAACTTGTTCGGAATAGCATAGTACTCTTACTGTTTCTGTGGTTTTAAGTATGTGTACTTAGCACAAGATACACATTTTCCATATGCATCGAACACCCGGATGGCCTACTTGTACATTTACCAAAATAAATCTGATAATGAGACTGACTGTTTGCACTGTCATTTAGTAAGTTCTGCAATCTGATCCATTAGTTCAGACAGTGTAGTCAACAACCGGTTTATCTCCATCCATTGCCATATTAATACCTTAATCGTCACCACGATTCCAAGATACTTTCTTCTACAACAACCGAGAGTAGCTGTCATTGTAGAAAGAGAGATGAAAAACTAAAATGTTGTCTCATTCCATCATGACCCATTCCGTTCATGAACATCATGACATCACACTGCAGTCCTGAACTCTTTTTTCTAACAATGTTTATGTGTAGTACAGGTTGGTCTGGTTTGGTTTTCGTAGTAAAAATACATTAATATTTTGAAGCTACTTCATGAAAAGCTACCAGGAAGGTTTTATGTTTCCCAAATGGGGCCCACTTTATATATGGTGTCATGTAAATACGTGTAGTTGCATTGCACTTACATTTAAAGTACCTGCATTTAATTGCAACTGCAATTAAACTGTGAACCTAACCTCTAACTCCTAAACCTAACCCCTAACCTTAACCCTACTCCTAAACCTACCCATGTCAACCTCAGTAGCAGCAAATGTGAATCTTGTGAGCATTTTGCAGATCAACATGTAGTTACACAATAAGTACATTGTATTGTATGTGCAGTATGTATGTTAATTAGTGCTGCCAGTTGATGATTTTTTTTATTTGAGATTAATCACATACTTTTTTGTAGTTAATCACGATTAATTGCAGAAGTTTGGCAGAATAAACACTTTGTTTCCCTGTCAAAATGCATTTATTTCCATCACAGGTAAGAAAGCAAATATGTAACATTATAATACTTCAATTTATTTTATTTATTTATTTTTCTCCCAGTTTTCTCCCCAATTTGGAATGCTCAATTCCCAATGTGCTCTAAGTCCTTGTGGTGGCGTAGTGACTCACCTCAATCCGGGTGGTGGAGGACGAATCTCAGTTGCCTCCGTGTCTAAGACCGTCAACCCACGCATCTTATCACGTGGCTTATTGAGCGCGTTACCGCGGAGACACAGCACATGTGGAGGCTTCACGCCATCCAATGCGGCATCCACGCACAACTCACCATGTGCCCCACCTAGAGCGAACCACATTATAGCGACCATGAGGAGGTTACCCCATGTGGCTCTACCCTCCCTAGCAACCGGGCCAATTTGGTTGCTTAGGAGACCTGTCTGGAGTCACTCAGCACTTGCGAACTCCAGGTGTGGTAGTCAGACTCTTTACTCATTGAGCTACCCAGGCCCCAATACAATTATCAATTAACATTTTCCAAACAAAGCCTTCCACAGTATAAAGATAGAAATGATCTAAAATATTACCAGTTCAAGTAACATTAAACGTTTTCCAAAGCCTAAGTGGGAATTTGACTAATTGAAATAACTATTTTTCCTTTTGGTTGCATATTCATTGCAATGGGCATGAAATCCCTCATCCTCCACAATAATAAACTGCCGGTAGACTGTGGCTATCCACATTGTTACAGCAATCATGAAGCTGCGTTCATGATTCTCATCAGGGTGTCAGCATCAAGCGGCACTCTTGAACTCCACATGAAAAGCACTTGCAGACACAACATCTCATTCTGCATTTTGGTGATTATTAAGATTTGGCATGCTTCTGTTATAATTAAAATGTGCCTTATAGGCTGAAAAATATTGGAAAAGATCGGAAATGTTTTTTTTTGATTTTTGGAAACTACAACGTAGTTGCGACTCTCAATGTTGCAGTTTGGTGCCGATTTAGTCTCTGTTCATGTCTATTATTGCTAGAAACACAAGGCACATGAGAGTACATAAACAACAGAGCCATTACTGTATTTACATATTAATGCATATACTGTGTATAAAACCTAGTCTAAAATTATATAAACCTTACACGTATCGCGGTAAGTTGAAATGTCCATTTAAATCCAGTTAAATGTTCTCCCAAACAGTTGAGGTTTTATCGAGTTAATACTCTATCAGCAAAACCTTCCTCCCTACACTATACCTTAAACCTAAACCTAACCAATAGTGTCATAAAAACAAGTGAGATGAAAAATAAAATTGCTGTGGCAACCAAGTCATTTTGTGGTGCTTCCATGACACTTTCGGCTTACTTATTGACGTGCGTGCTCTTCAGGACTTGTGCCCCGGTGCAACGTGATATCAAGTCCTTGTAAAAGTAAAAGTAGTTGGTTATGTAATGCAAACGTTCAAAATATGAAATAAAACTACATGAAATCTGACCATTCAAACTTTTTTTTTTTCAGATTTTTAATCATATTTCAAATTATATATGGATGTAGCTTGGATCATATTTCTAAAACCTTTTAGACTACTAATAACTAAGCAGGTTTGAGTAGGATACGCCCAAAAATCTGATTTTGCTGCCTGTCTTTACAAAGCCCAAGTGTAAAGAAAATAATGCATTTTCCTCTTAATGATTCTTGTTAAATTAATATTGTTTGCTTCGTCTCTTATGAAGGCTTTTCACAGAAGATTAACCTATAGCAGCATTATCATTATTTTTCAGTTGACTCATTAAGAGATTCACGGACTGTGTGTCATGTTGTCTCTCTCCAATGAAGCAGGTCGAGGCAGCTCTAATGATCTCCTTGAATCTGAGATAGTACCGGCTAGTGCCCCGCTTCCAACTCATTAAAACCACCACTATGTTACTTTACTAATACAATGCACACCCTTAACAGAGGAGCGCTGGGAGATTGGAAGAGCAAATTCTGCCTCGGATACATGCCATCCTCTATCTGCTTTTCATTTAAGAACCCCATTAGGTCCAAAACCGCAGGATGTCACCTGTTATCTTTCCATTTCTGGAAATAGGCTATATTGTTTCTGTTTTCTCTCACGCCGCCATCAAAGTATGCTTTCCACAGTAGACATTTAGAGGGGAACCTGCAAGCTATCTGTCTCTGAAATGACTTTTTAATGGCTCAATAGATTTGCTCATCTATCACAGGTCTGCGGCGCTCTTGATTTCCAGATAAACTCAAATAGATTTGGTTACTAATGTTCATACGGCCGTGATCGCACTGTTCCATATGCAGTTCTTTACAGGAAATGGCAGGAAAATTCATCTGTGTGGGTTTTTCTATTACAGAAGCTTTTGCTCAACAGAGTAAGGTTAAAAAGCGACTTTTATACGTGCACTACCGAATTATCGCTCTGGGAATGTTCTCACTCAAGTTCAGAATATTCTGTCACAGGCTTTTGGATATTATTATGTGTTTAAATGATGTAAAATACAGAAGTGGTTTCAAACACATTGTTTTATTATATTTATATTATAGATAATAGGTAGACTATATATATATATATATATAAAATCCATTTTGTCTTGCTAATGCAAATTCCATAGTTAACATTTATTGTATCCTAAATGCACAAAAATTAATAATATTTTCACACTTTTTTGCATAATTTGGCAAAATCTCATATTTCATCTCAAGCATGATTTTCATTGACACTTACTATGAAGTACACTAACTTTTGAAACATCTCTAGGGGGAAAATTGTTTATTTTGTCTAAATGATGCCTTATCTGTGGGACAGTCGTAATTAATTTATTTTAATTGTATTTTTTTTATAGAATATAGAACTAGAGAATCATTTTCACACAATAAATATTGAAATGGTTTATGTTTAGTTGCCTCTTTGTTCAAATGATCATAGTTTTAAACATATTTTTAGACTGTATTTTAATAGTTTGATGTTGAACGTCTGGGTATGGGACAAGGCTAAAACAGTTAAATCTATACATAAAAGACATTTTTTAAAAAGTAAAAAAATTCATTGATGAAAAGCCTGGAATCTTCATTTAACTAAAATAATAAAAAAGTTGAAATCTTTTTGTTTTGATATAAAAAAAAAATCAACCCTTGGGAATTAAAAGTGCGTACAAGTTGAAGAAACACCCATATATATTTTGGAGCCCCTTATACTCTTCAACAATATAAAAATAAAAACAAAACAGGAATGTAAAATCCCAGTATCTGTGCATGAGTTGCATGGGCTGCTTTTATGGTGCTATTATCATTTTTGAAGGTTTACAGTGAAAATGATTGTCCACTTTCTTTGTTGGGAAAAGAGAAGCACGGACATTCTGCAAAAGTACCTTTTGTGTTCCACGGAAGACAGGAAATAAATTACATTTGAACGACATGAGGTTGAGTATAAATTTGGGCTGTCAATCGATTAAAGTTTTTAATCGAATTAATTACATGGTGTCCCGGTTAATTAATCGAGATTAATCGAATTTAATCGCATATACAAATATTTGCTGAGAAAACCCCTCATATAACAATAACTCAATATATAATGATGAAATAATTATAGTTATCTTTAAATATTAAAAAATTATATATATATATATATATATATATATATATATATATATATATATATATATATATATATATATATAAAATAAATAATATTCAGATATATTCAAATGTATTACATTCTTGTAGCAGAAAAGTTCATCATTGATAAGATGATAAAAAAGTGGCTTTAGAATACAATGTATTGTTTACTACCATATTATTGATCATAAGTCAATCATTGGCACACAGTTCACAGCAATCCATTTCACAAGTGACTTTATCAATCAGAGATTTATTATGAGGGCTTGTTTAAGGACCCGTCAATGTACACCTGCGTCAGGCATGCTTGTGTAGCGTCTCAGGTACGTTGCATCATAAATATAAAATGTTTAGGTCACTGTGTCAAGTTAAATATAGTTTAATACTCTTTAACTCTTTCCCCGCCAAACACGGAATTTTCCGGGTTTTATGAAAAAACGCTTCCCCGCCAAACATGGAATTTTCCGGGTATCCGTGTTTTAGGTGTTATACGGTAAGGAAGACCCGCACGCATGTTTTGAAAGAGTACGCAACTCTTTGATCAAAGAAACAGACTGCGATCGTCTCAAACGTGAAGTGGAACACCATACTAATACTAAAGCACTTGTTTGATAAAAATGCCTTTTTCTCAGCTTTTTGTCCGAAATGTTGTTTTTGACAAAACCTACCTCTGTTCAAGTGGCAATAAAAAAAGAACAAATGAAGATAAAATAAAATCGTTTTTTTTTGCCTAAAAGCAGAGACTCAGATCTTTATTTTGATATATAGCATCTTCATATATTCATGGAAGAAAATATTCTTCGGGCCATTAAAGTTTAGCAAAAACCCTGGTGGTGGCTGGCAACTTTTTTTTAAAAACGCTGGCGGGGAAAGAGTTAAACACATCTTGAGATCTCTTAGTTCACATTTGCACTCCTTCAAGTGTTTTGAACGCAAGAATGTAACGCATGTTTGTGTTGTTCTGCTGAAGGGTTTTCTTCACTGTATAAACTGTGCGTTGCTCATAGAGCTGAGATGTCACTTACTGCCCTCTGGAGTAAACAGGTGGTACTACAAGCTTGTATTTCTCAGGAATCTTCCTTAATATGGTCCGGTGGCATTCCGATTAATTACGTTAATATTTTTAATGCTTTATTTTTTGTAAAATGAATCGCACTGAATTAACGCGTTAAATCGACAGCCCTAGTATAAATCATTTCAGACATTTCACTGCAACATAGCTATGTGTAATACAGTTTGGTCGAGTTTTCGTAGAAAAAATCCATTATATCAATATTTTGAAGCTACTTTAAGAATAGCTTCCAGGTCGTTATTTTAACAACATACCTTGAACATGCATTACCTAACTTCAATCAAATGCTATGTTGTGAAATGTCATAAAAACATTGGCTCGGATGTTTGTGTGTAGTGTCTGTAATTGTGAATGTTAAAGCATGAGTCGCCAAATTCAACATTCAAATATTTGCTGAGTAAGACACTATTTTGTTCCTTTGCTGTTTAAGCTGTTAGTTTGACATAGTCGCTGTATAATATGTTAGTTGAGCTTCTGTTTGTACAGGGCAGGAACTGAGCCATCATGTTAGTGGAAAGGGGGGTGCTTTTTAAGAATCAAGCCTGTAAAATGAGATGCTAATCAGAGGCAGCGGGGGCATGAACAGGCTACGCGTGGCTGCCGTGAATATCTCGCACTGATATGATAAATTATGCTAAATCTTTGACTCTATGACCTCAGGGAGTCTGCCGTATGAAGGTTGGTTATATGGTTTTTGGGAAAGTACACCCTGCGCAAAGTGCGTGGTGTGGGACAGGTGGTGCAGTGGGGTGCAGGAAACTGTCTTTGTTTTGGGATTAGCAAGTTATTGATGGTTGTAGAGAGGTAGTGAGTATTGGCACAGGTGGGCATGCTCCAGAAATAGTGGGTAGGATGGCATATCAAGGTTAGAGAGGCACAGTGACGCGGAGGAGGGGTCTATCCAAGGGCAGCTCTTGTGAATTCATTAGCATAAGAAAAGTATGCAGTGTAGTGGTTACGCTGAGCTGTCCACACTTGATAACAACAAGAAGCGTGCCAGACAAACACACACTTAATCGTACATGACATCTCACCAGGTGGTGGCCATCGCCACATGTCTTTCCCTCTTTCTAGTTTTTATCCTTTCTTCTATGTTCTTAAAAGAGAATAAATCCTTGAAGCACCGTTTGTCCTTCTGCAATGCTTTGTGACTTGGTCCACACAAAAGCTTGGATTAGGGCTTATTTTGGCTTCAGTTTGTGTTTTCTATCTTATTGTTTACCATGTCAAGGATACCCAGTGGCTGTACACATAGCCGGTGCCATTTGCCCCAGCAGATCTAATATGAGAATATTTTAAAACTATTTTATATTAGAACCCCCTGCATACACACTGTCACTTCTTCATTATATATGATGGATAGCCCAATTTAAAAAGCTGCTGAGGGAGTCTAATTTAGGCATGAGATTTTTAACGAGATTAAACATTTCACATTCATAGCGGGTAATCGATGCAGACATTACTATCATACATAGACCTTACTGCTCCAGTGTTTACATCCAGATTTAAATATATCCGTCACATAATAATTACATTAAAGTCACATCGGAGGATGGCCATTCTTGGGTTTGGAGAAAGGGCACTATTTTCACTTGCAGTTTACTATGAAATATTGCAGAAATATGATATTACACTATACAATGGGAAGGTCAGTGTAAGGAATATTTTGCAAGTATTTGATCTGCAATGTTATCTTCAACCCCTCCATTCCTTTCCTTTCACTTTCATTTCATTTCCTTTTGTTTTCTCCCCTTTGTTTTCTTTCCTTTCCTTTAGTTTCTTTTCCTTTCATTTTCTTTCCTATTTTTTCCTTTCCTTTCGATTTCTTTCCTTTAGTTTCCTTTCCTTTCCTTTCCTTTCCTTTCCTTTCCTTTCCTTTCCTTTCCTTTCCTTTCCTTTCGCTTTCCTCTCTTTCTTTTCCTTTCATTTATTTTTGTTTCCTTTTGTTTACTTTCCTTTTCTTTCATTCCCTTTTGTTTTGTTACGTTTCCTTTCCTTTCATTTTCTTTCCTTTCATTTCCTTTAATTTCTTTTTGTTTTGTTTTCGTTTCCTTTCATTTTCTTTCCTTTCGTTTTTCTTATTTCCTTTCCTTTTGTTTTGTTTAATTTAGTTTCCTTTTGTTTCCTTTCCTTTAATTTTCTTTTCTTTAATTTTTCTTGTTTCCTTTCCTTTCATTTTCTTTCCTTTCGTTTCCTTTCATTTCTTTTTGTTTTCTTTTGTTTCCTTTTGTTTTCATTTCCTTTTGTTTCATTTCCTTTCTTTTTTCCTTTCTTTTTCTCTTTCCTTTTGTTTCCTTGTTTTTTCTTTCCTTTTTTCCTTTCTTTTTTCTTTCCTTTTTTTCTTTTGTTTCATTTTGTTTCCTTTTATTTTATTTTGTTTCCTTTCTTTTCATTTTCTTTCATTGCCTTTCCTTTAGCTTTCTTTCCTTTTTTCCTTTCTTTTTTCCTTTCCTTTCCTTTTCTTTCCTTTTGTTTTCTTTCGTTTCGTTTGGTTTCCTTTTTCCCTTTCCTTTTGTTTCCTTTTATTTTGTGTCCTTTCTTTTCATTTTCTTTCCTTTCCTTTCCTTTCCTTTCCTTTCCTTTCCTTTCCTTTCCTTTCCTTTCCTTTCCTTTCCTTTCCTTTCTTTTCATTTTCTTTCATTGCCTTTCCTTTTGCTTTCTTTCCTTATTTTCCTGTTTCCCCTTTTTCTTTCCCCTTTCCCCAGTGCTTTCCTTTTCCATTTCCTTTCTATTTAATTTTTGCAGTCCTTCCCTTTCCCTTTTTCTTGTATTGTTTCCTTTCCTTTTCCTCAGCCTTTTCTATTTCTTTCTCTTTTCTAGTCCAGTCCTTTCCTTTCTCTTTCACTATTCCAGTGCTTTCTTTTTCCATTTCATTTTCCGTTTTCTTATCATTTCCTTCTTGTTCCTCTCCTCTCCTTTCCACTCTGACTATCGGTCATGATTTCGGTCTGTAATGGAACATTTTTAATTTTCCTAATCTCTTCTCAACTCCACGTGCAGTCCTCTCCTTCTCTTTTATGGAAAATATTGCGGTGGTCCTCTGGTGGCCTTTTGGCTGGGGCAAGATTTATTTGTGTTATGTGTGGATGTCCAGTGTAGAATAACCCATTGTGTGGAAGACAAAGAGGAAGGCCAGTCTCTGCAGCCGGGCAGATGGCACATCCTGGAATCAGAGACAATAGTCTTCACCCTGAGTTCTATTACAAGAACGCAAACAGCTGCATACTAATCATGCATATATAACACTGGTGGCCGGTGGTGGACTTTACATATTCTTAAACATGTAAAACTGCTTGATTCCTCTAATATACCAATATCTATACTATAGAAAAATATTTTTTCCTCCCAGGAATTGTTTTTAAGAATTTAATGTCATAGAGCATTGAAATTAGATGTGTTACTGTATAATGCGATTAAGACATTAAATATAAAGGCCATGGATAGAATATATGCTCTTTTTCGTACTGTTTATAGTAAAGGTACATTTTGTAATGTACAGTACATAGCATTTCAATACAGAGCATAAAAATAGGCAGTTTTTCATGTGCAATTCATCATGACACACAAAAAAACACAACATAATTCCTCATGTACGATGCGTATTGAAATAATTAATAATTTATAATTCATAATATAATATAATGTGAAGTAACTGCTCAAGATACAATCTGCATTTTGAAACAACACCCTAATTTCTTTTCGAGCCGTCCTCTCCTAACCCCTCCCCACTCTCTGCAGGTGCATGAGCAATTTAATGAGATGCAAATGAGATATGCATACAACCAATCTCATGTGCAATGATTAAGCGCAGAATATTAACCACTCTCTCTCTCTCTCTCTCTCTCTCTCTCTCTCTCTCTCTCTCTCTCTCTCTCTCTCTCTCTCACACACACACACACACACACACGCACACACACTCTCTCTTTTCATCTAGTAAATCCCATCCTTGGTTCTGTCACTTCATTACAGATCTGGTGCAGTGGAAATATCCAGAGGAAAGGGGGTGGGTGGGTGGACTAATTCAAATGGTGCACTGATTCAATGAATTAGTCCGCCATTTGGTACTTAGTGCACGCAGGAGAAAGATCCTTTCAGATTTGTAGCGGTTTCCTGCTCTTTGGTGCTCTAGACAGCGAAGGAGTGTTTTGAGGGAGTGTAACCTCCATTTTCTTTTCCTCACCTCCTGTTGCCTTCGTCCCTCTCTCCTTTGACTGCACCCCTTTTGTGTTTTGCTTTTTTGGCATAATCCATTTACATAATAAAGATTAGGTAAAATTAAGATCCCCACAGGAGTAAAGACGACCATCCCGACGATACAAACCTCATTAATACAGCGTGATTAGCATATCCGTACACAATTGTCCAGAAACGGTACAGAAAAAAAAGAACTGCAAAATAAACTGCCAATCTTGCGAGGGTATTAGCATCTAATTTGAAGATGTTTTCTAAAGGGTTCACCGAAAACAATGCCAGTTTCTCGGTCACAACAAATCCTCTGCCAATTACAGGTGCTAGTGTGAAACGTGTATGCCAACGCAAGTCTCTAAAGAACAAGGGTAGGTAAATCCATTCCTTCTGAGAGAAAAAGGACGAGGAAGAGAGAAAAACTGCATTATTTATACTCCTCTACAATGTCAAACGGATCCAGAGTGCGACTGAATTTTCTCACTCACTCTCAGATCTGCCAGATCTCATGTCAGATTCAACAGGCAGTCTCAAGGGCTCCATAACAAGTATCCATGTTCAATGTCAGGTACTTTCACTCATGTTATTGAATTACTTTCTCTCTTTGCACTTTTGGTAGGTCCATATAGATGCTATAGAAGAGATTTGGAAAGTTGCTCAAAAAGTTCTGACCTCCAATTTACAAACCCATTCTGGTGTCCATTCTGGGCATTTGCTGTAGATGTAAACCGTATTCCATACAGTCAATTGATCTGTTGAGTCACTGCATGAAAAGTCAAGGCCTCTTTTTTATCTTAGCTCCGCCCTGTTTCATGTGTATCCTCAGGTGTTGGCACAATTCTTTATTTTCCCTTGTGTCCACCATCTTTACATTTTCTTATGGGACGCATTTGGTGCAAATGTGGTTTGTTAAATAAGGAATATTTCATCTTAATTCTTCTTTTTCCTTTAATTCATCCTTTTACAAACCCTATTGAACAGCAAGCGAACTTTCGCAGGGCGTAGACTGGGCTTCCGTGGGCATGTGGATCGCTGGCATCCATCTGCATTCCTTCAGTCCGGGTCGCCCATCACTTTTGTTCCCACAAGTGTTCTTGACGCATTCCTCTTCACCAAATCTGTCACACTAATTAACCCAACAAACTCTGTGAGTGTTAATTAAGCTGTCGGATCACTGTGTTTGTCAATCTTGTTTTGTATATCGTCCCTGGGGCTCTTTGTCTTTGCCAAGTGGCACACGTCAGGGGCTGGTTGCTGCAGAAACATGCTGGCACTCTGCCATTCCCGAACCAGCGCCAACTTCCCAGCGGCAAATCCTGGCACACTGCCGAACATTTGCGGATGCCAACGAGAACAACAAGACGAGACACATATCTCTATTATGACGCAGCAGATGCGGTCGTACCCTCGTTGGGTGGCATCGACATTTGGCATATGTTGTTGCAAGCATCCCTCTTGTCATTTCCTCTCTGGGGGGCATTGAGAATGGTGCCTACTTAGAGTCTGGCATAATCGGGAAGGAGATAGGGAGGGAAGAGAATGGCAATCGAATAGCGAAGAGATCTGCTTTTTTCTGAAACAATAAGAAGGTAAAGACATTCGTTAAGATGTAGGACATCAGTTAATCAGTTAATTGCAATTCTAAGCATCCATACTCACGCAGTTGCCATGCTAACGAGCTGACGGATGGACTCTCCAACTTTTTAATCCAATTCTTGAAAATCCCAGGAAACATTTAATTTGGAGGATTGGCAGCAGGGCGATCCCTCTCTTTTCTCTGGATATCTGTCTCTCCTCCTCTCTCCTCTGTAATGCCACCCTGCCTACACACCCTCTTTGGCACTGGCGCTGAGTGGATGGCACCGTGCCAACCTCGCAAAACCACCGTCTTCATTCGCCACACTGCGACGTGCCCTCCCCCCACACCCTCCCTTTTTAACTCTTCACCCTATTTCTCCTTTCATCCCTTATTCTGACTCTCCATGAGATTTCTTTCATGTCAGAGTGGTAGAAAACATTCCTAATGTGTGTGCCTGTATTGTGCTTAAGCTCATCGCAAACAAAACTTCAGGATGTGCACGCTGGAACGTGCCACAGTAACTAACTTTCTACAACATTTCTGTCCTTCTCTTCATGTGTGACGTGTTTTTGACTTTTATTTCTTGTCATTCAAAGATCACAAGTGTGTTTTTTGTGCCACTCCCTGAGAAACGCAAGCCTGTTTGGTGGGCCCCAACGAGTTGTTTTCCCTTCTGTTCTTTTTTTTTTTTGTTCTTTGATTTAGAGAAAATGAAATGTTTCGCAACAGGAGGTCACTGCAATGTAAATCATCTAGATTAGCATATCGTTAAACAGAATGCATGTGCAAATTTTCTTTGAGTTTTCGGCTTTGAAAGTCTCTTATGTATGTCTTGTTACCTCTTACCTTTTAATTTCTCTAATCTCTCTTTCCCTTTGTCTCTCGGTACGTTTAACCGTCACCTTTCTGTCTCAGAGGGTTTGGAAAGGGGAAATGCCACGGCGTTGAGATTACCAAGGAGTATTGACATTGTTTTAGGGTAAAATGGTCCACCCTGTGGGCATGTCTACCCAGCAGGGCATCAAATCCCAAAACACAGCATAGAGCGCATGGATGCAACAAAACAATCTTTGTTTGAAATATGTGCTTAGAAGTGTTTTGCACTCCCAATTTCTATTTAATGAGTTTTATTCTCACTATTTGGATAAAATATGTTTTTTTTTTTTTTTTTTTTTTTTTCGACATTGAAAAATTGCACAGAAACCAACTTATAAGATCTTGACCATTTTTATTTGATTTAGTCGGTTCTCAACTTTAGATTGCTCTCACAGTTCTGTATCATGCTTTATTGTTTCCTGTGTTTTATTTTTGTTTAGTCTGTTGCGTTATAGCACTTCAAGGAATGTTACAGGTTTTTAATACATGTTAAGCTCAATCGACAGCATTTGTGGCATAATATCGATTACCACAAATATACAGCAAGACAGCAACACAGCACAAATCTGGGTTAAAGTGAGGCACTTACAATGGAAGTGAATAGGGCCAATTCCTAAACATTAAAATGCACACTGTGTCTAAAGTATAGCCACACAATGTAAACATTGTATGTGTTAACACAATGTATTGTGGCTAAATCACTTAATAACCTTATATGTGTAAAATATTATCCAAACAATATAACTTCATTGTCCTGACGTTGCAACATTGGTAAACCCTGCAATTATCACAATGAAATCATCTTAGCAGGTATGTTTACATCTTGTAGCTATACTTTTGAAACAGTGAGTATTTTAATGTTTATGGATTGGCCCCCATTCACTTCCATTGTAAGTGCCTCTCTGTACACACTGTTTTTTTTTAATTACCAAGGATGAGTCTAAATAATTTATGCAGGTAATCAATATTATGCCAGAAATGCTGTCGATTAAGATAAACTTGTACAAAGCCCAGAATGTTCCTCGTACAGGCTGACAATCAAACAGGGCTATATATCAGATTGACATGATATCATTTGTCTTAAACATTACTTTTACTATCAAAATAGACGCTCAACGGGAAAAAAAATATTTTGTCACAAAATTAGAAAAATGAGGTTCATCCAAAATGTTATGAATAAATGAGAATATTTAAACACAATTTAAAATTCCAGGCATGATTGATTGTGCCCGTTTAATGACATCAGATTCATGATTTATATCCCGTGATTCAAGACAACAATGTCTTTGAAAATGTCTAATGAGGCCATTACATTGCATATTTATTCCTGAAAAATATGAATAAGATTGTGGTACTCTCATCTCCATTAAATGAACTATCGACAGCAGTTTTGGGCATAATGTTGATTACCACAGAAAATAATTGTGACATAAAAAAAACTAAAATCTCAGGTATGGTAATGGACTTACAATGGAAGTAAATGGGGCCAGTGTTCCACAGCATTCAAAAGTAGAAATGTGAAGCTTGTATTTTTTATAAAACACATTTATTCATTATAAACTATTTGTTATTTGAGCAGTAAAGTTGTTTAAACCTTAAACACCTGCCTCGGGTCTTTGGAGACCCATGACCTCATTTCACCCCTGTATCCATTTATTAGAGTTGTTCCCGCACCTCTTTAGTATTCCTCAATCTATCTCTTATACATAGTGCAACACACACACACACACACACACACACACACACACACACACACACGTGTGTAGCTCAATATGTGTTTGACAGCCAGTTGTGTCTCATGAAATGTCAGTGTTGAAGTAAAGAATTGTTGCTTTATCTGTTTGATTTATGAAAAATAAAACAGCAAAATACAGTAGGGGAGAACGGGGTAAGTTGTCACATGTGTAAGTTGTCACACTTAGTGTGACAACATGTTCTATGGTTAACTTCCCGTTCACATGTTGTCAAAGTCACTCTATTCTGAAGTGAATAAGTTAAAAAACAATGCTTTACATTGTATGTAATAAAGCTTTGTTAGGCACGAATGTTCAAAATTATTTGTTTTGAACATTAATTTTTGTACTGAGTAGAGGAAATATTAAAGTGTCTTTTGATACTTTAGCTGCAGTCCTATGTTGAGCTAACTTTGAGATTTAGTTAACAATAGCACACTTCTCAGTTTGGGGCAAGTTGTCACAAGTGCGCACACTATATTGAACTGTCTACAACTCTGTACTGAAATAAGATATGAAGATGCAATGAATACAAATATGTACCCAAGACCTCTTTCTTTCATTTGGTATGACATTTATACCATTATGATGTAATGTGCCCAGTCAATGTAAGAATGAGTGAAAAGTGTGACAACATACCCCGCTCTCCCCTATATTAAAACACAGTTATTTTTTATTTTATAACTTTCTAATTGCATTGAATATTTTGAAAGTTTGACACAATCTGGGCATTTTGTAGATCCACTTTTGATATATATGCATGCCAGGTCTCTAAAAACCTGAATATGTCAAGAGTGTTTGGTGAAATCCCCGTGCATTTAAGGGTTAAATCGTCCTATTTGGTGTGGAACTACTTTTCCAGGTGGATGAACCCAAGCCAAACCCCCATGTACTTTCATTATAAACACGTTACTGCAACCACAACTGTAGTTTTTGTTTATTTGTTTATTTGTTTGTTTGTTTGTTTGTTGGCTTGTTTTTCCCAAAGGATGAGTTTAAATTGTCCATGGACATTATGCCACAAACGCTTTCTTTGAACACAATATTTGGTAACACTATATTTTAGGAATCAGAAATTAGACAGTAATTATTGACTAATAACTGGACTTGTAAGGGGCTACTTACAGACTTGTTTAGATTTACAAGGTAGTTATTAAGGCTTTGTTTGCTGATCTCTTACCCTTGCACGTAGCCTCTTAACTATAGTTTTTTTTCCCATCCTAACACTGATTTATTAGGTAAAAACAAAAGATACCAATAGTCACTAAATTGTAAAACACATCCTATATAGGTTTGCACTACATAGCAACAAATAGCATATTTTTTTGCACTAAGTGTAAATAGTGTTAGATGCTATTTACAGCCCTAATTGAATGCTAACATACTGTATAGGGGCATCAGAGTCCGACAGACACCCTACACCAACCCCTAACCTTCCTTGCTTAGTTGAAATACTAAATACATTCTATGTGTATTTTATACGTATAAGTCACACATTCATATAGAGTACAGAGAACCTATAAAGGATATCATTTGCATCATACTAGCTACTGATATGTTTTGTTTTTCGCTAATAAATTAATTGTTGTGACAAAAGTATGTAAAGGAGCTATAAAGCAAGAATAAGAATCAGCCAATAAATATAATGCCAAACAACTCCATAACTAGTCACTTACAAGTGTAATTATTAGTCATGAACTATTGTATAATTTCTGATCCCTAAAATAAAGTGTTATCCAATATTTAAACCCATTACACAGATTTTCCCCACAACTGGCACAAAAAAGGAAAAATCAACATTAATTCTGTGTAAGCCTACCCATAATGCACCAATCTGCTAACATCCACTTCTTTCTTTTTACTGTGTCGCCTTAAAGGGATAATTAGGCAAAAGGAAAATGTAAACAAAATGTTAGCCTCAGTCACCATTCACAGCCATTGTATGGAGATTAAAAAGGCAATGAGAGTGAATGGTGACTGAGGCTAACATTCTGCCTAACATCTCCTTTTGTGTTCCTGGGCATGGTTTGGTTTCGTGTTAACAACCACCTTTAAAAAGGTTGAGGTGTGTGTAATGAATATGGCTAACAAACTACTCACTAGTGCATATGCACGTTCAAGATGGAAAATGCATTGCACAGAAAGATGCAACAAAACACACACACACATGCGCACTATCTGCACACATTAAGGTGAGTAACAGTAATGGGAGGCCACTTGGCCATGTTGGAATATAAATCACATTTCCCATTAGCCTCTGCTCTGACCTCTGACCTCTGCTCTGATATGGTGTTCAGGATATGTGTGAATGTGTCTGTGTGTGTGTGTGTGTGTGTGTGTGTGTGTGTGTGTGTGTGCTTGCGTGCTTTTGGTCGATAGCTTCAGGATCTCTGCTCTTCTACACTACATTATTCTCACATCTGTCCATTAGCAGGGCCACTGAGAGTAAATCTCCTCACCTACACACATACACAAACTCACACACTCACACACACACACACACACACACACACACACACACACCCTTCCAAGAAACAGAGAGGTGTGATATTACTGTAAGATCACTGTGGAATACACCTTACCATGCATGTCACGGCGCTGTCAGGTAGCGTTGCCATGGTGATCAACAGCGGGTGTCTTTATTGTGTGGTGCCATCACATTTGTCAGATGCTCATACATGTGTGTGTGTTGGCATGCTTGCTCACTCGTGCACAAATATGCATGTGAGCTTTCACTCCTTTCTGGTTTTCCATACAGGAAGCAAACCTCTGAGTTTTATTTATTACTGCATATTCCTTTAAAAAATGATGTATAATTTCGGATTTGTTTTGATATTTATTTCACACTTTCCATTTGCAGTGGGAATACTTCAGGCGCTTTTTTTATTAGGGCTAATGGTTGAAGATTAGGAGCTTCTCTCTCTCAAAATGTATTCTGCTCCGAGCTATATAGTCTGTGAAGCTCTCCTGGACTCAAATAAACATCATTAAATCTGTCGTATCTCTGCCAAACAACATCAACAAAAACATTCCCAAAGAAAAATGAATTGGCATTGCTTATTCATCAGCCAGTACTTCATTTAAACTGATGTTTGCTGGTGGAACTGAGAGAAAAAATACAATAACAACAGTTCATCTAAAACACCTCCACAAAATGTACAGCGAGTCATATAGATTGTCAAAATGGGACTTTAGACTTGTCTAAAATGGAATAGAACATAGAAATAGAAAGTAAGAAAGAAAGAAAGAAAGAAAGAGAGTGAGTGAGTGAGTGAGTGAGTGAGTGAGTGAGTGAGTGAGTGAGTGAATGAGAGAGAAAGAAAGAAAGAAATAAAGAGAGTGAGTGAGTGAGAGTGAGTGAGTGAGTGACTGACTGAGAGAGAGAGAGAGAGTGAGTGAGTGTGTGAGAGAGTGAGTGAGTGAGTGAGTGAGTGAGTGACTGAGAGAGAGAGAGAGAGAGAGAGTGAGTGAGTGAGTGAGAGAGAGAGAGAGAAAGAAAGAGAGTGAGTGAGAGTGAGTGACTGAGAGAGAGAGAGTGAGTGAGTGAGTGAATGAGAGAGAAAGAAAGAAAGAGAGTGAGTGAGAGTGAGTGAGTGACTGAGAGAGAGTGAGTGAGTGAGTGAGAGAGAGAGAGTGTGAGTGAGTGAGTGAGTGAGAGAGAGAGGGTGAGAGAGTGAGTGAGAGAGAGAGAGAATGAGAGAGAGAGAGAGAGTGAGTGAGTGAGTGAGTGAGAGAGAGAGTGAGTGAGTGAGTGAGAGAGAGAGAGAGAGTGAGTGAGTGAGTGAGTGAGTGAGTGAGTGAGTGAGTGAGTGAGTGAGAGAGAGAGAGTGTGAGTGAGTGAGTGAGTGAGAGTGAGTGAGTGACTGAGAGAGAGTGAGTGAGTGAGTGAATGAGAGAGAAAGAAAGAAATAAAGAAAGAGAGTGAGTGAGTGAGAGTGAGTGAGTGAGTGAGTGACTGAGAGAGAGAGAGAGTGAGAGAGAGAGTGTGTGAGTGAGTGAGTGACTGAGAGAGAGAGAGAGAGAGTGTGAGTGAGTGAGTGAGTGAGTGAGAGTGAGTGACTGAGAGAGAGTGAGTGAGTGAGTGAGTGAGTGAGTGAGTGAATGAGAGAGAAAGAAAGAAAGAGAGTGAGTGAGAGTGAGTGAGTGACTGAGAGAGAGTGAGTGAGTGAGAGAGAGAGAGTGTGAGTGAGTGAGTGAGTGAGAGAGAGAGGGTGAGTGAGTGAGAGAGTGAGAGTGAGTGAGTGAGTGAGTGAGTGAGAGAGAGAGTGAGTGAGTGAGAGTGAGTGAGTGAGTGACTGAGAGAGAAAGAAAGAAAGAGAGTGAGTGAGAGTGAGTGAGTGACTGAGAGAGAGAGAGTGTGAGTGAGTGAGTGAGAGAGAGAGAGTGTGAGTGAGTGAGTGAGTGAGAGAGAGAGGGTGAGTGAGTGAGAGAGTGAGAGTGAGTGAGTGAGTGAGTGAGGGAGAGAGAGAGTGAGTGAGTGAGAGTGAGTGAGTGAGTGAGTGAGAGTGAGTGAGTAAGTGAGTGAGTGAGAAAGAAAGAAAGAAAGTAAGAAAGAAAGAAAATGTAATATAAATTGTCAGCAACTTCCTAATCATAGATGAATTTGTACGTTCAATATTGTTTATCTGTAATATGCACTGAAGATTAAAGTTTATTTATTTATTTATTTTTTTGAAACATTTACTTTATTGAATTGAATTGAATATTTAAAATGGTATGTATTAATTATCTTATTGGCCAAGTGGTTTGACTAAGGTTTCCCAAAATTTTGTTTTATTTATTTATTAACCAACTGGTTTGCTCTACATTTTTCAAACAATTGTTTTTAGTATCTCATATGCCATTATATATATATATATTATATTACATATTAAATTATGTATAAGCAAATGCTTTGATCTCATAACTTAGTCAATGTCATTTTATCTGTGAGAGAGCATTGCAGATATACACTGGCCTGAGATCTGGACAAGAACAGGAACTAAATACATTTTCAAAAACCGATGTATATATACTTGATCTTGATGTACAGTCTCCTGATATAAATCAAATAAAAAGAACTTCTGATCAAGAATAGTACATCAATGAATTGTGTCATACATAACTATTCTTCATGCAGGCTCAAGGGAAAGGGGGAGGAATCAAAATAGGATTACTTGTACCAGAAAGATATAACACAAATAAACTGAAGAGGGTACACACTCCTACACATCAAAAACACAGAAATACAAAAGTGATGGTGTCCCTCCAGGGCAAATTACATGCCGTGTGTGTGTGTGTGTGTGTGTGTGTGTGTGTGTGTGTGTGTGTGTGTGTGTGTGTGTGTGTGTGTGTGTGTGTGTGTGTGTGTGTGTGTGTGTGTGTGTGAAAATGACAGTTTATATAGGGAGTCAGACACTCACTCCAAAGTGAATAGGGGAGAACAAAGGATTATGCACTCCTCCCCTGATTCCTCTTCTGTTCTCCCTACTGTTATTATTCTACTCATTTTTGCTATTCCTTCTTTGTCAATTTGTCATGTTTTTCCTGTGTTTAAACACCTCGCAAATGAGAAATGAGCTCATAAAATGAACACATACACAAAGACATTGTCATAACAGAATGTCACAAATAATGTCTGGCATTTTCTGTCAACTCTCTCTCTCTCTCTCTCTCTCTCTTAATCTCTTCCTCTCTATCTCTCCTTCCCTCTCTCTCTCTCTCTCCTTCCTCTCTCTCTCTCTCTCTCTCTCTCTCTCTCTCTCTCTCTCTCAGTCTGTGATATCAGTACAGTGTGATTCAGCTGCTGTTCTGCTGATGCTGAAGTGGCCTCCAGAGGACGTTTATAAAACTGCAGCCTGTTGTGCTTTCCTGCTAGTTGTCTTCACTTAACTGTGCTGTAAATACATTATTTGAGCCACAGACTGCTGAGGGCTTGTATGCAGACTGTATTTCAGAATATGAATGCATGTTTATTGGCCAAGTAAGTTACACTTACACGATTTGAATTGTATGTTTGCTCCAATAACAACACACAACATAAAGTATACACACAATATACAACACAATGTACATACAAAACAACCTAGAGACAAAATCTCAATATTTCTCGAGGGTTATAACAGAATACATGTAGCGGGATTACGTATTTAAAATACTAAATATTAGTAACTGTATTCCATTACAGTTACAATTTAAATAGTTGGTAATCAGAATACAGTTACATTCTAAAAGTATTTTGATTACAGAAGAGATTACTTTTGTAATTACTTTTGAGATTCTATTGTAATTGTTTAAATGAATATTTAGATTCAGTTGGAAAAAATTTATCCAAATAAATGATGCGATCTGAGGAGCGTTTGAGCGGCAGTGAAACACTATGATGTGTTTCATTCATACAAGCCGCTTTCACATTGTTGTAAGTAAAAGGTGGATATGACATCATTGAGGGACTTTCCGTTGGGAGCTTAATAGAGGAGCTACATAATGTTTCTACAGCTTAAAAAACAGTTAGAAATGCTTTGACAGATGAAACATAAACCCAATAAATACACAGTAACATGCCTTGTCAATGTTTTTATTCGGTTAGTGTATTTTTGCAAGAAATGCTAACCAACAAAATGCTTTAACATTGTATAGAAATCTTCAAATAATTTATTTTCTGCCTAATTATATGAACAGAATCCACATACAATCAGGAAAGGATGTCGTTGTGTACACTCAGTGGGCTTTTTAAGTTTGGAGCAGCAAAAATAGTGTAAATTGTCATCAAACATTTAGCTTTATGCTAAGCTAAAATGCTATTTCTTGCTTTACATCCACATATTTTATAATAAATTCTATGAAGATTATTCACAAAAGAGCATAACTTTGTTTCTCTACTATAATACCTTTGATTAAGTCAAAGATGTACTGCAGACATTTTATTCTAAATGAGAATTTAAATATTGTGTTCCTGTAATAATATCTAAACATTCATCAAAACAAGATTCATTAAGATATTTAGACTTTTTTTCGGAGAATGTATTTTTTTTACTCGACATATAGTCAAAACAAGTGAAAAAAATCTACCAGTGCTGAAGAAGTAATCCGAAGTATTTAGATTACATTACTGACCTTGAATAATCTAATGGAATACATTACAAATTACATTTTACAGCATGTAATCTGTAGCGGATCACATACTAAACACCACTGAAATCCAAGGAATTAACTTTATTATTAGGATCTTACAAACAAACAAACAAACAAACAAAACATACTAAATCAGTCATAAGGGGAAAGTTGCAATTGTTTTAAATACAAAACACCATGTGACAATTTTATCATGTAAAATAATAAATTTGGATAAAATTAACCTCAAGGTCACAGTTTTATTTGTCACATACTCAATGGTACATGGCAGAAAGTCTACCCAATGCATGCATGACTATGAATTAAATAAGTTATATGTATATAGAAAATAAATAAGAGATTTTAAGAAAAAGGTGCATAAAAACATAATTTATCGTATTCTAATGCAAGTGTAAATAGTGCAAGATTCATCTAGAATGTCCTGACACACAGAATGAAGAATCTTATGATAAATCTAAAATTAACAGCTGATAAATATTATAGTAAGTAATAAATTACCTAATTCAATAAACATAATCTTTAAAAAAAATACATTCTAAATATCCAAAAATGTATTATTAAATATCTATATTTATTATTGATACATATGTAGATATTTATATATATATATATATATTATATAATTATAAATATCTATATATATATTATACAATAAAATTATATGAATAAATAATTGTATTTAATAAAATGTATGAAAAAATATTTATTTAATAATAAACAAGAAATATGCATTTTATATAATTACAAATATTATATAGATTTAATGCAATGAAATGTAGCACACTTATACTATAACTATGTAATAATAATCCTACATAATACAACGTAAAACTAATAATAAAAATGCTATCAAGCATCTCAATGATAATAAACTGCACTCAACCTAAAATAAAAAATGACATCTTTTGGTTATCCTCTTTTTTTTCTTTTTTTTTTTTTTTTTAGCTCTATCACTTTAAAACCTCATCTAATACAAGTCATCTTCTCTCTCTTTTTCCCCTTAGTGCGTCCTTCCTGAAAGGCAGCAGTAATGTGATTTCAGTAATGTGAATGTAATTTGTGTGTCAGTGTGAGGACAGTGACGAGGATCCTGATCCAGGCTGGATGATTTATGTTTCTTCCTCCAGCGTTTTTCTAAAACACGTTTCTCTTCATTTATTTTTAATCTTCGGAGCGATTAGTTCTCCCTGTCACCTGCAATACAGCGTCTGAATGAAGCGTTAATGAAAGAGAGAGAAATGGAAAAAGAAGCATTTGAGAGACAGATTTAGAAACATATTCATATTTGCTTATGTTTATTAAAAGACAGAATATAGAATGCCAAATGAATGGCAAATATGGCATAGACCACTGTGCCAATAGATTTGACGCCAGATGTTGTGTGGTGAGATGTGTCACTTCATCTGTCTGTATATGAGCATTCAGTGAAACTGGAGTTCAGGCTCAAGGATCCAATTGAAACGAATCCCTGTATTTCCATGGCAACATGCTCCATTAAAGATTCCACTTATATGCCTTGATAGCTTTATTTCCTTTACGCATCCTTTTATTTTCTTCCTCTCTCTCTCATTCTTGAAACGAGTGTTGTTTGACAACTGGGCATTTTCATTTGAATAAATACACACCTTTCAGAACTGAGATGTGGTATTTGAAGAATCTAATTGTATTTATTGGTGTAAATAACAAGATACCTCAAATGATGGGGTTTTTTTGAGGAGAGATGCTATTACTTCTCTAAGTGATTCTCACGATTTTTACATGGTGGATGAAAAATCCCATAGTCAAAGGAGAGACCAGAACATCACAGAGACTTGAGTTGAGCTTGTTTGACTTGTGTCAGCAAGTAACAACTCAGAACTCCCTAAGGTGCACCCATAATGCCATGGGAACCACTGAGAAAACTCTAGCAACCACCCAGAACACCTTAGCAACAACCAAGAGAACCCTAGTAACCACTTAGAAAACTCAAGCAACCACCCAGATAACCTAAGCAACAACCCAGTACACCCTTGCAACCACCCAGATAACCATAGTAACCACCCAGAACACCCTAACAACCATAATGCCAAAGCAACAACCAAGAAAACTCAAGCAACCACCCAGAACACCCTATCAACCACCCAGAAACTCTATCAACCACCCAGAACACCCTAGCAACCACCCAGAAAACTCTAGCAACCACCCAGATAACCCTAGTAACCACCCAGAACACACAAGCAACCACCCAGAAAACTCTAGCAATCACCGAGAAAACTCAAGCAACCACTCATAAAACCCTAACAAACAACAATAAAACTCTATCAACCACCCAGGACACCCTAGCAACCACCCAGAAACTCTAGCAACCACCCAGAATACCCTATCAACCACCCAGAAAACCCTAGTAACCACCCAGAACACCCTAGCAATCACTCAGAAAACAATAACAAACAACAATAAAACTCTATCAACCACCCAGGACACCCTAGCAACCACCCAGAAACTCTAGCAACCACCCAGAATACCCTATCAACCACCCAGAAAACCCTAGTAACCACCCAGAACACCCTAGCAACCACTCAGAAAACCCTAACAAACAACAATAAAACACTAGCAACCACTCAGAACACCCTATCAACTACCCAGAAAACCCTAGTAAACACCCAGAACACCCTAGCAACCACTCAGAAAACCCTAACAAACAACAATAAAACTCTAGCAACCACCCAGAACACCCTATCAACTACCCAGAAAACCCTAGTATCCACCCAGAACACCCTAGCAACCACTCAGAAAACCCTAACAAACAACAATAAAACTCTAGCAACCACCCAGAACACCCTAGCAACCACCCAGATAACCCAAGTAACCACTCAGAACATCCAAGCAACCACCCAGAGAATCCTAGTAACCACCCAGAACACACTAGCAACCACCCAGAAAACTCTAGCAACCACTGAGAAAACTCAAGCAACCACCCAGATAACCTAAGCAACAACCCAGTACACCCTTGCAACCACCCAGATAACCATAGTAACCACCGAGAACACCCTAGCAACAACCCAAAGCACCCTAACAACCTCCCACAAAATCCTTGCAATCACATACAGTAGCAACACACTAAAAAACATGATAAACATTTTAGCAGCTACAAAACAATGCCCTGTGGTAACCACCCACAGCACCCTAGCATTGTGGCAAGTGGGTTTTGCAAAGGCATGCAACATTCACAATTCTTCAGAAAATGTAAAAATCAAGTTAAGTTTCATGTGACAGTCTTGAGGAGCCCTTTAGTTCTCCCACTGAGTTTTTTCCCACTTAAATTGTTTAACTGCTCTTTCTCTCTCTCGTCCTTCACTCACCAGTCATTGAGCTTTAAATAAAGACTTAATCAGTTCATGCAACGAGGTCAGTGGGACAGAGTGGGAGGGAGGTGGGAGCCGCTGGTATCGATCTGCTGTCTGTTAGACTTGTTCTGTCGTCTAAACATTATTGATTACACTGTCCTCAAGCACAAGCTCCCTGTTCAATTCTAATTTTAAAACTATTTGTTCCTCTTTAGAAAGGCTTTAGTCCACTTGTAAGTCAATACACATGAAAGAAAAAGATAGTAACACATTGTTTTACATCATGCACTGCCTATTTATATGTCTGGGTTCGTATATCTAGAGGTCAATGCTTCCAAGAGACAGAATGAATACGTTTTTAAGGTGGATTTAATTCATTAAGCCATTTAATTTGTATTATCACTAGTTAATTATTAATAATATTAGAAATAATATAAATGATTCTTGTTATAATTCCAATACTTTGGTGAAAAAGCAGAGAAAAAGAGGATTTAATAACAAAACTATATGAATGGTTTCTGAATATTGAATCAATCTTATTTACTCACCCTCATGCCATCCTAGATGTGTATGGTTTTCTTTCTTCTGCTGAACACAAATGAAGATTTTTAGAAGAATATCTCAGCTCTGTAGGTCCATACAATGCAAGTGAATGGTGGCCAAAACTTTGAAGTTCTAAAAAGCACATAAAGGCAGCATAAAAGTAATCCATACGACTCCAGTGGTTTACTCCATGTCTACTGAAGTGATATGATAGGTGTGGGTGAGAAACATATCAATATTGAAGTCCTTAACTGTAAATCTCCACTTTCACTTTCACATTCTTCTTGTAATTTTTGGCGATTCTCATTCTTTGTGCATATAGCCACCTACTGGCAGGGGGGGGAATTGATAGTAAAACAAAACTTAAATATTGATCTGTTTCTCTCACACACCTATCATATCACTTCTGAAGACATGGATTAAACCACCTTTATGCTGCCTATAAGTGCTTTCTGAACCTTCAAATATCGCCCCCTTTTGGTATAATCACATAACTGTACTTTCCTGTCACTGCAAATAAATAAAATATCAACCTTCACAAATATAGATATCAGCTAAAAAGTAGCTATGAAATTTACATGATTTTCAGAATGTATTTTTCACAATTATATGTATTATTTCTAAGTAAATTAGTTATATAAATGCTTTATATCCATAGGTATAGTATGCATTAACGTCTATATTATCATCCTTTTACATTATAATTCCTCATAGAATCAATAGATAACAGCACAGATGTAAATACCTTTATTATTGCACAAGGGTGTAAACAGTTAAGCATTAGGGAAATGTTTTAGTATTTTTGGTATGATACTGTTCAGTTCAGTTCATTTGAACACTTTATTAGGAAAAATCATGAAAGTTTCAAAAGTATTTTTTATGTAGATGAGAGACAACACACAAGGGTACAATATTCAGATTTAAAAGGTGCTTTATCAAGATACATTTTCATTTTACCAATTGTTTTAAAATACTTTAATCTTACAATAACAATAGTTTGGCTTTGGGTGGCATTAGGTGGCCCTAGACATTTCAGGAGTCTTATATGTGTAATTCTTGTTACTGTTGCTATACGTCCTGTTTATACGTTTTACATATATCAAGACATTATTGACATACAGGGATTGAAATGTGAGGTTTAATTATGTACTTATTGACAACAGTGGCATTAACTCCTAAATTGAACCATTCCAGTGATTCCAGAAACGGTCTGTCTGTTCAAAGGATCTGATTGGCTCTCATATGTTTGGGTTAACACGTGCCTCTCTGAAGGGACGTGACGCTTGTAAAATCCTCGACCAGGATTGGTCAAATTGCTCAAGTGGGACCGCCCCTTTCACAGTCACCACAACCAGATATATAGATGGAATGCTTTTGATACTGAAGTTCGCGTGCATATTTAATAAAGGTAATCTTCTCACGTTGTGTATTTATTGTTATATTTGTTTATAGTAAATAATATAAATGCTATATAAGCAAAACGAAGCGTTATTAACGCCTGTAATGTCGCTTATGAAACACATCAGCAGCGGGTTGTGTAACGTGTCAACTCGTCAAACATTCATTCATTGTTTTGTAACGCTGCTCGCTGCTACATTGTAACTTCATCTTTCGCGCGGCTACATTTGTAACTTCATCTTTCGCGCGGCTACATTGTAACTTTTATCTTCGTGGTTACTAATGATACATAAATCGCCCATGTTTATCGCGTTTAAAGTGACAGGTTTAGTCAAAGCCAATGTCTGAAGTCAGAGATATGAAGCACATCTCTCAGGTCCGTGAGCTGTTGAGAGAGCTGATTTTGGGCCGTGAGGATCCGGACGGTTTTTTTGGGCTGTGTTTGTCTCTGCTGGGGGACACAGACACCAGAACACTCTTTCTTGATGTAATCAAACCCCTTTTACCCGGACACGAGCATCTACACAGTCAACTGACAACAATCTTTCTGGAGTATTTCTCAAAGGTAATGTGAATTTCATAATGTTTTAAACACTTGACTTAACTCTTAAAATCTTTGAATCAAAATGCTTATAATTTAATATTCGAAATTGTTTTGTTGACAAATATAAAGTATGAAATTCTTTACAAAACTAACATTTTAATTTAAATGCATACATGGGATCTTCTTACATTATTAATACTAACACATTATAATTCAAATACTTCCATTTGCTATTTTATGATTTTGTTGAATTTTCTATTTTTCTAAAATGTAAACAAACAAACAAATATAAATACATACACATAAAAGCAATTTTTCCCATAAGGCCTGCACCCCTGAGTAGCGATGGTGCTGTTTTTTTACATCAGTAATGTCTTGACTATACTTTGTGATCAGTTGAATGCCACTTTGGTGAATTAAAGTACCAATTTCCTTAAAGAATCACTTGGAAAAGATGCTCTGTTTTAATAATAATAGTAAAATAAAGGCGTTTAAAAAAAAGATTTGTTCAATGACCATTTTTGTAAATTACACTTTTCTGCAGTTTTATTGTCACACTTTCATGTGTTTTGAGTGAGTCATTAAACAATTGATAAAATCTAATTATACTTTAATAAAATCTATTAAATAAAGTCTATTAAGAGATTTTAAGAATGTTTAAGCATCATAAGCTTTTCCCCAATGACAACAAAGTCATCTGCTGTGAAGCTAAAAATAGTTTTAATTACTTCCTGATGTCATTGATCACATTTACTCTTAATTTATCCAGTTAAATGAGAATACTGAACTAAACAAACAATATGCCCCCTCTCCTTCAATCTGTCAGCAGACGCTTTTTGATCCTCGCTTGTTCACGAATCGAATGGGGAATGGGGCATGGGGCGTATTCTTTCTGTGTCAAACCACTGAAATACTTCTTCACAGCCCGCACTCCAATGCTATTAGCTCATGCCATAGTCCATCTTTACAGATGGGAGAAGCCAACAAAGCAGTTTCACACTTAAAACTAGTGCAGTGCTATGACTGCAGGCTGAGATTTGAGTCACAGATTTTTAGGGGGTGAGAAAACATTTTAGGCAGGCGGAAGCCCTTTTAACCCTTATGTTGTGTTCCGGTCATTTTGACCTGGATTACTTTATATATATATATATATACTTCTATATATATTTAGCCTTAACAGACAGTAGGGGCATGTGCTGTTAGCGAGCACCTATGAAGGCCTGTATATACACACACACACACACACACACACACACACACACATACAATGTGTGTTGAGTGCCCTTTTGTGCATCGCCTTTCCATGTATACCCTTTGAGGAATATTTCAAGATCTACTCATCATACTATGTTGTGTTTGGGCTCGTTTGAATCGGGATAGTCTGCTGTACATTCCGATATGCCATTTTCTATGTTTTATGCATGTTTCAGGAAGTATTAAGGAAAAACATGACAAAAAGACACTCCTGTTTATTATATTTATGTGTGTCTGTGGGAATTTCATACATTAAAACTCACTGCAGTTTGGCCACTGAGTGAAACAAATTTTCTCATTGCATTCTACACATTGAGACCTTTCCAATAATATATAACACATGGCTATCTCATCTTTATGGTTTTACCAACTCTGAATATCAATGTGTTTTGATAACACATTTGCAAATTATGAGAATGAAACTATTTTTATTCGTCAGCAAATTAAAAAGCGTTATATAAGAATTGGTGAGATCAGATATATGCATTGTAAAAACCAGATTCTAAGCATTTAAAAATGACACTTATTATGTTCAGATTAAGCAAGTGGTTACTAATTTATTATGTAATTATTATATTATTTTTTTTCCGCAGGAAGTGCTCCCACTTGCCCTCAGTTCTATAAAATTCTTCTGTCAAAAAGAAATATTTTTAAATATGTTCAAAAAAGGAGTACAAAACAAAAAAGTTATAATTACTAAAAACTAAGTTGCTAAAAAGATCTAATGCAATATCTTGGGATAATATAATATATGCAATATGACAGATTTATAAACAATCTTAGTGGACCGTTCATTTTTGACCGGGAACACAAAATATGCTAGCACAAACACAACACAAAGGTTAAATAAAGGGTCTTGGTTAAGGTAAGGGTTAAGCTTATGGTGCAAGCATTGATATTTTGTAATACTATTGTGTTTTGTGATGACAGATTTTGTATGTTGTTGTTTTAGGATGAAGAAGATGCATTAGAGTTGGCATTAAAACTCTCTCTCCATGAAACCAAACAAGAGGTCAGACAGCGTGGTTCAGATCACCAGCCTTACTTGCCTTCCACAAGCTATGCAAAACTGGCTTCAGGATGTTCAGGTGTTGTTCAAGATGAATTCAGAGGACTGGAGAAACATCGTATCACAAAATGGACCCCAGACACTGAAGTACATCGACCCATATGCATTAAAAAGGAGCAGAGTCCCAACTTTCATTTGGACAAAGACGATGGCGACCTCTTAAAAGTTGATGATAAAGACCAATCAAGAAATTCAACAAGATCACAAAGGCGTCGGCAACGCAAGAAGCTGCAGTTGTTAAAAAACCCGTCTGGCCCACAACCTGTTCTGCTGTGGTTTCGAAGAGACCTCCGCATGTGGGACAACCCTGCTCTGATTGGCTGCCTGGAGCTTGGTGCACCAATCATACCAGTCTTCCTGTGGAATGCAGTGGAGGAGGAGGGTCCAGGGGTTACCGTCTCGGCAGGTGGGGCATCTAAATACTGGCTGCACCAGGCACTAGTGAGTCTGAATCTCTCTCTTGAGCAGCGTGGAAGCCACTTGGTGACCCAGAAAGCAGAGCCATCATCCTTGGCTGCCCTACAGGGACTAATATCAGAGACAGGGGCGAGATCGGTTGTGGCGACAGCCCTGTATGAGCCATGGTTGAAGGATAGAGATGATAGTGTATGGGAGACACTGGAGAAACAAGAAATTAAGTGCCACATTTACCACTCCTACTGCCTGAGAGACCCCTATATGGTCACCACGAAGGGTGTTGGTCTACGAGGTAGGTAATGCAGTAAAGTGGGTTTGGGTTGAAAGGGGTGGAAACTAGGGTTACTTTTTTGCATTTCACTATTTCACTATTTCTAATTTTAATGTCTAAGGGTTAGGGGGTTAAACACACCCCTAAACCCAAGTAATAAACTTCAGTACTTAACTCGTCCTGTACTGTTTGTGCTATGAACATGAATGATGGCTCAAATCATGTGCTGAATTGAGGAGAGGTGTGCTATTACTTTTCGCAGTGGTCAGATTTAAGATTGAACCCATATCTTTGGACAAAAATATAGATTTTGGGGGTTGGATCTTTTGAACTGGACTGGTAGGTGACCACCCAGAACACCTTAGCAACAACTTTAAAACCCTAGCAACCACAAAGCAACTTGCGCAAAAAAATCTTTAGAAAAAATCTAGAAAGTTCTTTGGGCAAATTAAGCATTATGTTGATTATCACAAAAAATGATTCTAATTCGTCCCTCAAAAAATAAAAAAGCAAAAACAGAATGGAAGTGAATGGGAACAATTTTTGGAGAGTTTAAAGGCAGAAATGTGAAGCTTATAATTAAAAAAAAAACATTTAAAGTGGTCATGAAGTGCTTTTTTTAATGTATTATCTTCCCTGAGGTCCAACGATAATGTTATAAAAGTTGTTTTGCACCAAAACAGTCACCATTTAGAAATAAATGTTCATTTTCCACCCATTTCCATTTTTTGCCCTCTGTCTGAAACACTCGGTTTTGGCCTAAGCACCACCTTAAAGCTTCAACGTAAACGCCCACTGTTCGTGTCTGTGTAGTTAGTTTTAATTTTTACTGATTGGTCCCATTTACTTATTAAACCCATCCTTCGGATGAGATGTTAAACCGAGGTCCTGACTCTCTGTGGTCATTAAAAATCCCAGGACACATTCCCCCCATTGGCCCTTATCAATCATGGCTTCCTAATAATCCCCATCCATTAATTGGCTCTATCACTCCACTCTCTCCTTTCCTCCAATAGCTAGTGTGTGGTGAGTGTACTGGTGCACTATTGCTGCCGTCGCATCATTCAGGTGGATGCTGCACAGTGGTGGTGGTTGAGGAGAGTCCCCTGTTCACTGTGTAAAGCGCTTTGAGTGTAGTGTCTGAAAAGTGCTGTTTAAATGTAACGTTCATTCATTCACTTCTATTGTAAATGACTCACTGGAAAGTCATTTAAAGAAAAGGAGGGACGAGTCGAAATACGTTTTGGTGGTAATCAACATTATACCAAAAATGCTGTCGATTGAGCTTAACTTGTTTTGAACCCGGAATATTCCTTTTAAAAAATAAGAAGAAAACAGTCAAGTAAATTTCTGTTTATTTAAGTAAGCAAAAATTGCGGTTACAATGAGACAATTACAATGGAAGTGAATGTGGCCAGTCCATACACATAAAAATGCACACTGTTTCAAAAGTAAAGCCACAAGGCATATACAATATAAGTGGTAAATTGATTTTAGTGTGATAAAAAAGCACGTTATCTGTGTAAAGTTCCATCCAATATTACAACTTCAATGCCATGACGGTGTAATACCTGTAAACCCTGTCATTTATAACAGCGATTTATCACACTAAAATTATGTTAACACATATCATGTTTATGTCTTGTTCTATACTTTTGAAAAAGTGTAGTTTTATGAACTAAATTAACTGGCCCCATTTACTCCCATAGTTCCATAGGGACGACTAAAAACTATTTTTGTGGTAATCAAAAACATTATGCAACAAATGCTGTCAACTTAACTTTTAGTGAACTCGGAACATTTCTTTAAGAAGAATTTATTTCCTAAGGATGTTTCATGAATCCTCCAGACCCAAAACACCTAAGCAACCACTTAGCAACATCCTGGCAACCACCCCACCCACGACTCCCTAGCATTGTGGCTTTTTGCATGGACAAGCCCTGCTCACTTTTTCTTAAAAAGTAAAAATGTAGTTTTAAAGTGCTCTTTGTTCATGAAGTCTGATTTATTTCCAGGTATTGGTTCTGTCTCTCACTTTATGAGCTGTTGCCAGCAGAACCCTGGCAGTGGATTGGGCACTCCACTAGATGCCCCCAGTGTCCTGCCTGCTCCCTCAACATGGCCGCAGAGATGCCCTCTTGTTGATCTGGAGCTGGCACGCATGCCACGCCGGAAAGATGGCACTGAGGTGAGAAGACGTCCACACCACCACTAACACTGGTTTTATTATTCTTATCTTGCCCACAGTAGAATGCAATATTTAGTGTATATTGAACAGTATGCAGTATTTAGTATGCTAGTATTCCTTTCCGACTATACTCTATATGTTGGCAATTATTTTGGTGATGTGGTAATGACAGATTGACTGGGCTGCAAACATTCGGAAATCATGGGACTTCAGTGAGGAAGGAGCTCAGGCCCGTCTTGAGGCATTCCTGCGTGATGGTGAGACACATTTCTAGTATAAGCCTCTCATCACACACACACGCAATAAAAAAAATATTACGGACTCTACAAGCCCATTAATCATTTTGTAATGTTTAATTGACATCATTGTAGGTGTGTATCGGTATGAGAAAGAGTCAAGTCGTGCAGATGATCCCAACACCAGCTCTCTGTCTCCGTATCTTCACTTTGGGCAGCTGAGTGCACGCTGGTTATTATGGGATGCCCGTGGAGCTCGATGCAGACCTCCCAAGTTCCAGCGTAAATTGGCATGGAGGGATCTGGCATACTGGCAGCTGTGCCTTTTTCCAGACCTGCCCTGGGAGTCAATCAGACCCCCATACAAGGCAAGATTCACACTTATTAATGTGTGCTTTGATGTTTGTGCTTTATAAAATAATAATAATAATAATAAAAAAATTACTCTGTGTTTTTAAAACACCCTTAAAACCCTGGAGTCACGAGTTTGAATCCAGAGCATGCTGAGTGACTCCAGCCAGTTCTCCTAAGCAACCAAATTGGCCCGGTGCTATTACACGCTATTAAATTCTAGAGACTTGTGTGTGAAAATCCCAGGAGATCAGCAGTTACAGAAATACTCAAACCAGCCCGTCTGATGCCAACAATCATGTCACGCTCCAAATAATTAAGATAAAAAATTTTCCCCGTTATGATGGTTGAAGTGAAGATTACTCATGTGCAGGCTCTACGCTGGAGTTCAGACCATGCTTATCTGAAGGCATGGCAGCGTGGACGCACAGGTTACCCACTGGTGGATGCAGCAATGAGACAGCTGTGGCTAACTGGCTGGATGAACAACTATATGAGACATGTGGTGGCCTCCTTCCTCATTGCCTATCTACATATTCCCTGGCAGGAAGGATACCGCTGGTTTCAGGTGAGACATTAAGTCCTCGTTTGTGCAGAAACCCCTTAACTTTGGCAGCTATGTTATGAGCATTAACAATGCAATCTCTTTCTGGAAAGGACACACTGGTAGATGCTGATGTTGCCATAGATGCAATGATGTGGCAAAATGGAGGGATGTGTGGTCTGGACCATTGGAACTTTGTCATGCATCCCGTTGACGCAGCGCTGACCTGTGACCCGCATGGCGCTTACGTGAGACAGTGGTGTTCTGAACTGTCAGCACTTCCTGATGACCTCATCCATAAGCCCTGGAAGTGTCCCGCTTCAATGCTGCGCAGGGCAGGTCTGTTATCCTCATCTGCTTGCACTGATCTCAGACTTTGACTCAGATAAAATGTACAATTAATATTGCATGCAAATGTTGCTCCATATATCACATAATATCACATGCAAATGTTCCATATATCACATAATATCACATGCAAATGTTGCATAGATCACATACTATCACATGCTAATGTTCCATAGATCACATAATATCACATGCAAATGTTCCATAGATCACATAATATCACATGCAAATGCTCCATAGATCACATAATATCACATGCAAATGTTCCATAGATCACATAATATCACATGCAAATGTTCCATAGATCACATAATATCACATGCAAATGTTCCATAGATCACATACTATCACATGCAAATGTTCCATAGATCACATAATATCACATGCAAATGTTGCATAGATCACATACTATCACATGCTAATGTTCCATAGATCACATACTATCACATGCAAATGTTCCGTAGATCACATACTATCACATGCAAATGTTCCATAGATCACATAATATCACATGCAAATGTTCCATAGATCACATACTATCACATGCAAATGTTCCGTAGATCACATACTATCACATGCTAATGTTCCATAGATCACATAATATCACATGCAAATGTTCCATAGATCACATAATATCACATGCGAATGTTCCATAGATCACATAATATCACATGCAAATGTTCCATAGATCACATACTATCACATGCAAATGTTCCATATATCACATAATATCACATGCAAATGTTCCATAGATCACATAATATCACATGCAAATGTTCCATAGATCACATACTATCACATGCAAATGTTCCATATATCACATAATATCACATGCAAATGTTCCATAGATCACATAATATCACATGCAAATGTTCCATAGATCACATACTATCACATGCAAATGTTACATAGATCACATAATATCACATGCAAATGTTGCATAGATCACATACTATCACATGCTAATGTTCCATAGATCACATACTATCACATGCAAATGTTCCATAGATCACATAATATCACATGCAAATGTTCCATAGATCACATAATATCACATGCAAATGTTCCATAGATCACATAATATCACATGCAAATGTTCCATAGATCACATAATATCACATGCAAATGTTGCATAGATCACATACTATCACATGCTAATGTTCCATGGATCACATACTATCACATGCAAATGTTCCATAGATCACATAATATCACATGCAAATGTTCCATAGATCACATACTATCACATGCAAATGTTCCGTAGATCACATAATATCACATGCAAATGTTCCGTAGATCATAATATCACATGCAAATGTTCCGTAGATCACATAATATCACATGCAAATGTTCCATAGATCACATAATATCACATGCAAATGTTCCATAGATCACATAATATCACATGCAAATGTTCCATAGATCACATAATATCACATGCAAATGTTCCATAGATCACATACTATCACATGCAAATGTTCCATAGATCACATAATATCACATGCAAATGTTCCATAGATCACATAATATCACATGCAAATGTTCCGTAGATCACATAATATCACATGCAAATGTTCCATAGATCACATAATATCACATGCAAATGTTCCATAGATCACATAATATCACATGCAAATGTTCCATAGATCACATAATATCACATAATATCACATTTTAATTTAAAGCCTGAAGCTGCACTAACTATTCAAATAGAAGGATGTTAGTTCCAGTATAAAAACCTTTAAAAAATATCTAAGAACCTCTCTTGACTTCATCAACATCTTCAGTTCTCCATTTTGGCTCTACAGAGTTAATTCCTGCTTAGACAGTATGATTTTCATAAAAACAATTAATCTTAGTCCCATTAAGATGGTTTTCAATGTGACATTGTTTATTGGGGTTTCTTCAACTTTGTGCACTTTTAGCACTGGGTTTCTAAAAAGTAAAGTTTTGTAAAAACAAATTAGAAAACAACAATTATTATATATTATTTAAACAGTGGTGTATTTCTACATTATATGTACAGCTGTTGTATTGCATGCAATTTAATGCTTATTCAAATTTTAAAATGTAAATATTTTCATAAATATATTTTATCATTATATAACTCTAATACAGTAATGAGAAAAAAAGATGCCTGAACTGATTATCTCAGTGGTCCTAAAAATAGGCTTCAATTATTTTTATGTGATTTATATAATATCTTACTTTTTGCTTTTAAGGTGAAATGTGGCCTGAACATGTTTTCCTGAGACTCACCATAACATCAGTTTACAAAAAATGTAATTGCAAAACATTTATAGTTCCTATAGCCTCTTCCTTTCTCATCTTTCCTTATTTTGTGTTTGCAGGGGTGGTTTTAGGAGGTAACTACCCAGAGCGGATCATTGTTGACCTTGAGAAGCAGCGTGCACAGTCTCTGCAGGATGTTGCATTGGTAAGGCGGCGTTTCAGGGAGTTCGTTGACCAGCGATCAGGCTGTGACCTGGTTCCTCTGCCTACCAGGCTGGTGCAGGAAGCTCTGGGCAGTATGGAGGACGTTGTGAGGCGTGAAGAAACCGGGTTCCTCCTTCCAGTCATCACACGCATGGAGTTTAAATGCCAGCCTGAGGATCCAGACGGCCAGGACAACCCATACAGCGCTGTGCTTAAAGGCTACGTCAGTCGCAAACGTGATGAAACCATTGCTTTCCTAAATGAAAGAGACTTCACAGCCAGTGTGATGTGCGAGAGTGCACAGCGTAGAGAGAGGCTAGAGAGGGATTGTTGTCTCCTCGAAGGTCTACCGCGACCCACAGCCCCACGTGGAAGGGCAAGGCGGACCCCAACCAGAGACCCTTACAGCAAAGTGCCCGGAGGTGTCGCCATTCCTCGAAGATAACAGATTAACTTGCGTCAGTGCCTAGAACTCAGCCAATGAGTGCGTTTACAGACACCCCAATACTCTGATATCTACCAAAAATCAGCGATGCCTCAAATTGTGTGGTGTTGAGAATTGCGCTATTACTTTTTAAATCTGTCTGACTTTATTTTCGCCTGGTGGGCGAAAAAATCCCATAGACTTAAAGGGTAACTAAACACCTGCTCAGAGTCTGACTCCACCCACTAGAAATATTTGAAAATGCTGGAAAAGTGGGCAGACCCCGGCGGGGATAGAGGGAACGAACCTAGTGCGGGGCTGAGCGGGGGGGCACCTGAGACTCGTAGTGACGGATTAATTGACAGCTGCTGTCAGACTCTATGTTATTATTATTCCTGACACGGTCGCAAGACGACATGTACATGAATCTGGCGTGGTGAGCTGGAACCTGCTTACGTCAGCTGTCACCGCTTACGTCACGAAGTACCGCAACAGCCAATAGGAAAATTCAACTGCAGTAGCCACCGTTCAACCTGAAGAGGGCAGCACTCAGACGTTTTTACACCATATATTGTAGAATTAAAACACTTTATACACAAATGTCAAAAAAATTACTTGAATCAATGACCAGTACTAATAAAGCCCCATGCTTACAGATCATTAACTAAAAAAAGTTGGTTTAGGGTTTAGTTACCCTTTAAACTGAAGGAGGGACCCCAGCCATATTTAGCATCATCACATTTCTCAGACCTGTGTATGCACTGCAATCTTGTTTTATGATGGTGTATTTGATGTTTGTATTTGAAGTTTTCTCTTTAACCCTATTTAGTACTCTGGTGCATTTTTGGGTTGCCGCCCGCAATTTTTCAGACCCAAATTTAAAAGCTCACAATTCACACATACTGTTAATAATTGCATTTTTCAGAGGTTTTTTAACCCTCGAATGGAATTACGGGTCAATTTGAACCTTTTGATATTTTAAAACTGATTTACAAGGACTTATGAATCAAGCCACAAACAAGTTTATCTTGGACTTGCTTCCTTCTGCTCTAACAATGTTCCCTAACTCTGAGGATTGGTTTTACTAGCAGGACAATGCTCCATGCCACACAACCAGGTCAATCAAGGTGTAGATGGAGGACCACTGGATCAAGTCCCTGTCATGGCCAGCCCAATCTCCAGACCTGAACCCCATTGAAAACTTCTGGAATGTGATCAAGAGGAAGATGGATGGGCACAAGCCATCAGTCAAAGCCGAGCTGCTTGAATTTTATCACCAGGAGTGGCATAAAGTCACCCAACAACAATGTGAAAGACTGGTAGAGAGCATGCAAATACAGATGAAAGCTGTGATTGAAATTGAGGGTTATTCCACCAAATATTGATTTCTAAACTCTTCTTAAGTTAAAATATGAGTATTGTGTTATTTCAAAATGAATATATGACCTTATTTTCTTTGCATTATTTGAGGTCTGAAAACACGGCATATTTTTTGTTATTTTGACTAGTTGTCATTTTCTGAAAATAAATAGTCTCAGGGTAAAAATGCCGCTAAAAGTGCCAAAAATGCCCCTGAAATACAAAATCTGGAGGCAAAAAATACCCACATAAAGAATTCTTCTATGTAGACATACTTATACATGTTATAAGATTACATTGATTGAAGTTAAGGTTTGTTTGTTTATGATTTAACATCATGCCAGCTACCATGGCTATCTTCATGATGAAAGTTAAAATACAATAAAAGGCATGGTGATTAAAAACCTATATAAAAGGTTTTTAATGTATATCATTAATAGAAATGCTGATTCAATTTAAGAGTTAAATTTTCAATCTACTTATTTATATAAAGAATGTATATTATTGGAATAATTAAACATAAGAAATTGACATACACTCACCTAAAGGATTATTAGGAACACCATACTAATACTGTGTTTGACCCCCTTTCGCCTTCAGAACTGCCTTAATTCTACGTGGCATTGATTCAACAAGGTGCTGAAAGCATTCTTTAGAAATGTTGGCCCATATTGATAGGATAGCATCTTGCAGTTGATGGAGATTTGTGGGATGCACATCCAGGGCACGAAGCTCCCGTTCCACCACATCCCAAAGATGCTCTATTGGGTTGAGATCTGGTGACTGTGGGGGCCATTTTAGTACAGTGAACTCATTGTCATGTCCAAGAAACCAATTTGAAATGATTCGAGCTTCGTGACATGGTGCATTATCCTGCTGGAAGTAGCCATCAGAGGATGGGTACATGGTGGCCATAAAGGGATGGACATGGTCAGAAACAATGCTCAGGTAGGCCGTGGCATTTAAACAATGCCCAATTGGCACTAAGGGGCCTAAAGTGTGCCAAGAAAACATCCCCCACACCATTACACCACCACCACAAGCCTGCACAGTGGTAACAAGGCATGATGGATCCATGTTCTCATTCTGTTTACGCCAAATTCTGACTCTACCATCTGAATGTCTCAACAGAAATCGAGACTCATCAGACCAGGCAACATTTTTCCAGTCTTCAACTGTCCAATTTTGGTGAGCTCTTGCAAATTGTAGCCTCTTTTTCCTATTTGTAGTGGAGATGAGTGGTACCCGGTGGGGTCTTCTGCTGTTGTAGCCCATTCACCTCAAGGTTGTGTGTGTTGTGGCTTCACAAATGCTTTGCTGCATACCTCGGTTGTAACGAGTGGTTATTTCAGGCAAAGTTGCTCTTCTATCAGCTTGAATCAGTCGGCCCATTCTCCTCTGACCTCTAGCATCAACAAGGCATTTTCGCCCACAGGACTGCCGCATACTGGATGTTTTTCCCTTTTCACACCATTCTTTGTAAACCATAGAAATGGTTGTGCGTGAAAATCCCAGTAACTGAGCAGATTGTGAAATACTCAGACCGGCCTGTCTGGCACCAACAACCATGCCACGCTCAAAATTGCTTAAATCATCTTTCTTTCCCATTCTGACATTCAGTTTGGAGTTCAGGACATTGTCTTGACCAGGACCACACCCCTAAATGCATTGAAGCAACTGCCATGTGATTGGTTGATTAGATAATTGCATTAATAAGAAATTGAACAGGTGTTCCTAATAATCCTTTAGGTGAGTGTAAATGATGACACTGTGTATATTTTCTTTTATTTGGTTACCCTTTAAAAGTAAAAAATCAAAACCAGGGACAAAATATTGCCTCTTAATAGAAGTACATTTCTGACCATGTACTCTAAAGATTCAACCACCCACCTGAGCAAAATTACTAATGCCCACAGTTGCCACGCCACTGTCCACACGAACCCATTTGTGTTTGTCTGTGAACTTCAGTTCTGCAGAGTTACAAACAGAGCAGGAGGTTTGTTTGGGTTTCAACTGGACCATGATAACAAGACAACCTAGATTTAACATAACTGTGTTCATTAATATGCTGTCAATCATACATGTAATGTAATTAACTCGTATGTAACTTGATCACTACCAAAGCACCATATCGTAATATTTATAATTCCAGCATCAGTGTTTTTTTTGTTGTTGTTTTTTTTACTCTAATGTATAGTATATGGCATGAAAATCCTAAACTTTTGCGTGCGGCACTTATAAACATTCATAAGTGTGGATACCTGGGCATAATCGTGTGGTTGTGCTCAGAGATCTATTACAGCATGTATTTGCCAACAGTCTAGCTGAAATCACGGCGTTTTTGTGTGAAATTCGAGGCAGTGAGGAGGTCAAACCAACAGAAGCACATCATAATATTGTGCACATAGCCATTACTTCTCTGACGTACATCGGCGTGCCACGATGAAGCCATCATTAATGGGACTTGAGCGCGAGAACTCGCATGTGACATAAATAAAACATTTTCAAAATCAAGATTTTAGGTTGAATACAGGCCTAAATGTTTATGTAAAATGTGTACTTTTGGGCTCCACTTTTTGGGAAGTGTAGTTGCTTTAACTGATTACAATCTTTAATAAGGTTGTCTTTATTAAGGAGAGTCTTGTGTTGTGTGAAGCTGAAAAGTGGACTGTTTATTTGAGAGATGCTGAAAAGCGAACCCCCATGTGACGCTGGTGAAGATGGTGGTGCAAGATGAGCCGGAGGCCTTGCTGGAGCTCTTCGAGCGCATGGCCTAAGCTCTGGAATGGCCGCGGGCGCAATGGGAACTCCACCTCCTACAGCTGCTGAACAGGGAGGCCCAACTCATGACCCAACTCACGACCCAACAACTCCCAGTCGACAAACTCCTGAGGTGAAGAAAGCCATCCTGTAGCAGGTCGGCCACTCTCCCAAAGAGCATCGCCTGTGGATCCCAAATAAACAGTCCACCTGACGTACCAAATATCTGTGAGTATTGGGGAGTACATACCTAGCCTTGGTGGATTCAGTTTGTAACCAAACCTCCATTCATCAATGCTTGGTTCAAAATGGAGCATTGGATACAAATAACCTTGTGAAGGTGAGGTGTGCATGGGGATATTTTTGATTATCCTGCAGTGATCGTCACAATTCTATTTTGGGGTCAAAAGCATAACATTGAGGCTGTGGTTAGTTCCCACCTTCACCCATCCACTAATTTTGGGTTCTAATTGGCTGGCTTTTCCCAAATTGTTAAAGGGGTTGTGTTTGGATGGGTCCTGTAATACAGTGGTACAGTCTGGGGTGTGCAATGTGCAATGCAATGTGCAATGCGGAGCAGAGGTTGTCTACATCTGCTCTGCATCAGGTTGACGTAAGGGAGGGGAAAGCCTCGACTTCCCCAGCCTTTAAGGGAATTCTCACTGGTGATTTCCCTCTGGAAAAGACGTGAGACGAGACTCTTAAGCACATGTTTGACCAAGTGAAATTAATCGATGGTCAGCACCTCAGCTGACAAGGCGACAAGGCTGCCCTAAGAACAGTGAGGTCCAAACTGTCCTGTGCCATCAGAGAGGCAAAGCACGCACACGTCCAGAGAATCCACAGTCACTTCCAGGACAGCGGCGACACACGTTGAAGATCCATCCTTCCAGATGCACTGAACGACTTCTACACTAGGTTTGAAGCACAGAATGACATGGTGGCGAGGAAGACCACCCCTCCTCCCAACGACCAGGTGCTCTGCCTTACCATGGCTGATGTGAGGAAAACTCTACGTAGAGTCAACCCACGGAAGGCTGCTGGACCAGAGAACATTCCTGGCAGAGTGCTCAGAGGATGTGCAGACCAGCTGGCAGATGTTCTTACCAACATCTTCAACATCTCTCTGAGCAGCGCCATTGTTCCAACGTGCTTCAAGGTCACCACCATCGTCCCCATGCCAAAGAAGTCTTCAGTGTCCTGCCTCAACGACTACGTCCCATCGCACTCACACCCATCATCATGAAGCGCTTCGAGAGGCTCGTTATGAGGCACATTAAGACCCAGCTGCCCCCCTCACTAGACCCACTGAAGTTTGCAAAGCCGAACAGACGAAGCCATCACCACCACCCTCCATCTGGCCCTCACCCACCTAGATAAAAAGGACTCATACATTCAAATGCTGTTCATAGACTTCAACTCAGCATTCAACACAATAATTCCTCAGCACCTGATAGGAAAGCTGAACCTGCTAGGCCTGGACACCTCCCTCTGCAACTGGATGCTGGACTTCCTGACTGGGAGACCTCAGTCAGTTCGGATCGGGAACAGCATCTCCACCACCACACTGAGCACTGGGGCCCCCCAGGGCTGTGTGCTCAGTCCACTGCTGTTCGCTCTGCTGACACACGGCTGTGCAGCAATGCAACGCTCAAACCACAGCGTCAAGTTCCGCAGCCGTCTGCCCGGAGGGGTCACTGCCGGCCGTTGATAGCCGGCCTGCTATCCACTGATGAAGGGGAGGAGCAGTTCTGTCTGCCAGGGGCCGAAGGACTCGATGCTGTCCTCCAGGGGAGGGGTTGAGGACCAGGCGACAGCGTGTCCGGGACTGGTGTACTGGTGTACCTGAATCCGGCCGACTGTGGATAAAGACGCACCGGAGGCACCAGTTCGAGAGAGAGAGATGCACACGGCCACGTTGCATGCGTGTCTGTGTTTATGTTTCTTTTATGTTGAGTTTCTTATTAAACTTTGTGTGTACTGTTCAGCTGATTCCTGCCTCCTCCTTGCCCTTCCTTGAACTGTTACAGGTTTATATGCTATTTTTATCAACTACTGTAAATAAATAAAACTTAAATAGTGTGGTTTGTATGCTCTTTTTAGCATCTTTTAGCTTTTTGGAGTTCACTTTAATAGTGCGGTTTACATGCTCTTTTTATCAACTTTGAGCTTTTGGAGATAAAATAAATAGTGCTGTTTACATGCTATTTTTATCAACTTTTGGAGTTCACTTTAATAGTGCTGTTTATATTTACATTTATGTATTTGGCAGACGCTTTTATCCAAAGCGACTTACAGTGCACTTATTTCAGGGACAATCCCCCCCGGAGCAACCTGGAGTTAAGTGCCTTGCTTAAGGACACAATGGTGGTGGCTGTGGGGCTTGAATCAACATCCTTCTGATTACCAGATTACCAGTTATGTGCTTTAGACCACTACACCACCACCACTCATATATGCTATTTTCATCAACTTTGAGCTTTTTGAAGTTCACTGAAATAGTGCGGTTTATATGCTCTTTTTTTTTTTTAGCATCTTTTAGCTTTTTGGAGTTCACATAAATAGTGCAATTTTATTTTTATTTATTTTTTCAACTTTTTGGAGTTCACTTTAATAGTGCGGTTTATATTATATCTATGCATCTTAACTCTAAGAGACACAAGCAGTGATATTCATAATATTTTCCATTTCCCATTGAAAGTGCTTTTTTGTAATATATATTTTTTTAAATTGTGAATTCTATGCGACTTTAGCATGCTGTGACATTCAATATGCCTATTTTTAATGCCAAAGCTGCTGTTTTGACACAGTTCAGAGTTTCAACTACTGTTGTGTAGTTTTTACCCATTTGCAATAAAAATAGGAATTATTTAATACATGTAATATATAAATATGTATAATACAGTGAACAGACTTATATTAATTTTACGGCTGGAGAAGGACATGACTCTTGTCTCCTACACCTTACGATAATGCCAGTCACGTGTGTGTTTATCGGTATTTTACAATGACATTAGAGTCGAATTTAATATCGGAACTATGCGTTGATCTTTCTGACGGACAATTAGAGTTTAATTAGCTACATGTTGGATATCCCCCCTGCATCCATTATAATAGCGCTTTGTGCAGAACAGGATCAGACTGTATAAAGTTAAAGAAAGGTAAAGCGAAATATTAGGCTACACGCTGTTGATGTTTTACTTCATAAATCAGGTAGATGTTGAAAGTGCGCACTTACCTGCGCGCAGGTGCGCGTGCCTCTGTCCTCATTCCGCAAGCGCGCACAGGTAAATCATCCTCTTCCTCTCACTGTACAGAAAATGGACGTTTATCCGTCACTACTCTGGCATAAACTGCATTAGTTTGATTTCTATTCACAGAGTGATTTTTAACATGATTAGTCTTGTATGAATCATTTTTATCATTCGACGGAGAGGTTTTAATCGACCCTCTTAAAATGAAACTCATTTCATAATCGTTGAAGGACGTCCGTCGCTCTGAGATGAACGACCAGCGGGACATTAAACTGTTTTTACTCTGTACACTTTTCATCTTCAAACTCTTTGTGCTCCAAGGTAGGTTACATTTAAATAGCCTTCTTATTTCTTCCCAAAATGTAAATGTTCATTGCACGTGACCGTTACAAAAATGGACCATGATAACCATAGTTCCGTTTAAATAACATCAAATTGTGGTCATTTTACCACCACTGTTATCTGAAATTACCGAACACTGTTTGAATGACATCCCATATTAATTACGATTTTTTTTAAAGATTTGCTAATTTCAATTTCATAAAAAAAAAAATAAAAAAAATCCATTAAATTTAATTGTTTAATTGTTAACTAAATTAAATGAAAAAAACTATAACTTTTTTTTTTTTTTTTTTTATAAATTTAGTTAAAGATTACTCTATTCATATTGATTGAATTATGCTATTAAACTTTAATGCATAAATATTTTAATAATAATAATTATATATATATATATATATATATATATATATATTGTATATCATTATTTATAAAGTGTGTTAAAAATTACTCAATTAAATTTGTTATTAAATTGAAATGCATACATCTAAAATATATATATATATATATATATATATATATATATATATATATATATATATATATATTTAAAAATAACAAGATTTTCTTATAATGTGTGTAATTGTACTAGAGTAGTTTTCTTTAGATTAGGCGCAATACCTACACTTATTCTGGTGAATAGTAACAGTTAATGAATATTCATGAGTTTGGTTGAAATTCTTTTGCTTTTGACAGGATTTATTTGCCAGGAGTCAAAGTCAGAACATAAACTGCCCAGGTATGTGTTTTATTAGCTTATAACCATAGTTTCTATGGCATTAGATGATTAAATCTGTTTCAAAGATTGATTTTAGATTAATTATGACTTTAAAACCCTAATGAACCGGGTACTCTGAGCACAGAGACAGTGTCAAGTTATACATGCAACCATAGATAAGCTGTTAAGTGTTTGGTCTAATGTTTTGCCATGTAACCATTAAACCAGGTCTTTGAGAATCATGTGCTCCATCAGTGTGACTGAGTCTGTATGGCATCTTAAGTGTTTGTGAACCTTTAGTCTCATAGTCACTGTGCTTTTAAGACTGCTCTCTTTGTACCACTTTTAAAAGGAGGGTTAATGCACTGCGGCAGAAACGGGATCTCTTCCGTGAAGAGGTGAGTATACCAAAGAGAAAGCGACAAGGGAGTAACCTCACACACACACACACACACACACACACACTCACAAATACTGAGATACACTCTCAATGCTGACAAAGCTGTCTTTGTGGAGTTTACACAAATGCAACGGCTACTGAAAGCTGCGTTCCCAAATACCTGCAGTGGCAAACCCTGGTGAGGAGACGCCAAGTCGAGGTCACCAACATGGCTTGCAGACTTACAGGCTAGACGTAGCATTGTTACCATTATAGCCCATAAGACCCACAGGCTTGCTAATATTCTCTTAAAAGAGCTCATGCTTTGGTTTGACAAGTGTAGTTCTTTTCTTGTGTTGTTGACGTATTTCTGATTGAAACAGGAAGTAGGGCGTGGCATATCGAATGGCTTGTTCTTATTTTGTTTAAATAGCCAATAGACATTAGTTTAGTCACAGCCATGAACCATGATTTGCTACTTGCTGTTGTTTGTCGGCAGCAGGCAGCACATTTCAGAAACGTAGGACGGCAGGTGAAGAGTCATTTATTTTCATGAAGAAAGCCATACCTGATTGGAGGGATTGGTCCAAGGACCCCCAGGGGGCCGCTAGGGGGTTATAGGGGTCAGCATAAAATTTGAGTGAAAATAAATATATAATAAACAAATCTGCAAATAATTATACATATATATATATATATATGTATTATTCTTTACTATTTGTTTATATTATACACTACTGTTCAAATGTTTAGGGTCACTTACATTTTTCACATTTTAGAATAATAGTAAAGTCTTTACAACTATGGAAAAATAGAAAATGTTGTGATTAAAACTGTGTTATATTTTAGTGTCTTCAAAGTTATGATTGCCTAGATCATTTTCCTAGACTTCCACTTTGCCTAGATTTTGTAGAAATTTACTCTTGGCATTTTCTCAACCAATTTCTTGAGGTATCACCCTGGGATGGTTTTTAAACCATATTGAAGGAGTTTCCATCTTTATGTTGGGCACTTAGTGGCACTTTTTCTTAATTATTCGGTCAAAGTCATCAATTTAAAAAAAAAAAAATGTTTTATAAAATTTTTGTTTTATAATGAAATAAATGTATATGTTGGCACAATTATATTTTTGTCTACAAAAATAATTTCAGACATTTAAGCATACATTTTTACGATCATGAGAAACATTTCAGGCAAGTGACCCCAAACCTTTGAATGGTGGTGAGTGTGTGTGTGTGTGTGTGTGTGTGTGTGTGTGTGTGTATACGTATATATATATATATATATATATATATATATATATATATATATATATATATATATATATTAAACTGAAAATATACATTTTATCTGAATATACATATATATATATTTTAAGTGTGTATTTCATATTAATGAATGGGTAAGTACATACAGTATACAATATATATGTATTGTACATATTGTATATAATATATTATCTTTTTAGGGATCTTGTCATCATCACTCATGTTATTCTAGCTTGCTCATTAGTTGAATTCCACTATTTCCTGTAAAGCTGCTTTGGAAAAATAATTACTGCAAAAACACTATACAAATATTAATATATAGCATAAATATATAAAAATACTAATATTTATCTAATATGATATTATTGGGTAGAAAACAAACTAATATTTTGTTTAAAAAATACATTTTATTAAGGCAGTGCAAATATCAACAAAAAACATCTTTGCACTAAGTGCAATCAGTGCTCAATGCTATTTACACTCCTAATTAAATACTGAAATACAGTATATTCTGCATGTTAATTGTCTTTATTTAGAGTCCCACAGACACCTTACAACAACCCCTAAACCTAACCCTAACCTTCCCTTTCAAAAATGAACCAAGGTTTCACAACAGTAACCATAGTTTCACCATGGTATTTTGTAGTAAAATCATAGTAAAACACAAAATTAAACATTTTATATTAACACCATATTACTGTAGTAACACCATGGTTAATTGCATTAAAACTGTAGCAAAAAATCATGGTTGCAACAATATTACTATAGTAAAAGGATTGTTGATTTTACCTGCATCAAACCCTTATTTTAACTCCCCACCATGTCCAAAAAAAAAAAAACATTATATTCATTTGTATTTATTATATAAGTAGTATTAAAGGAAATATTTAGAGTGGAGACAGGAGACAGCATGGGAAAAGTGTGACAAAGGGGGAATCGATCCCAGGATGTCCACTTGATAAAAACTCATCATCACTGTCTTTACACAACACTCTATGACTTTACGACTTTAACTTCTGTGTTTACATCAGACTATTGGAGTGCAAATAGCCTTGCTGTGTGGCAGGTGCTAATCACGCCTAGTGCAAATAGGCACTCAGTTTTATCAATCTGTTTTGACTGCAGTACAATAAAAAATAAATTATAATTATTTGATTTAGAGACTAAACATTGCCTTAGTACCAATATTTTCCCTCAGAGAGTATAAATGTATTGGTTTGAATAAAAATGAACTGTTTACTGTAGCTGCTTTTATATTTTGGGAAGGGGTCCCTCGCAAGGGAAACATCATATTTGAGTGTCATTGGCTTTAAATAGTTTGAAATCCTTTGTGCTACCTGATTCATTGGAGAAACTATAATCCAACCTAAACAACCCCTAAACCTAATCCTAACCAAACAAGTGCTTTCCTCATAAACATTAATGAGTGTTCCCCTGCCATCCCACGATTCAGAAACTGCTGACAGGCAGTAATGGAGGGAGGGACTATCTCATTCTAGAGAGCATTCGATTGGACAAATGTAGATTGTTATATACCTGTGAGTGTAAGCTAAGTTTGGTCTGTTTTGCCAGAAGAGAAAGAATGCAAAGTTTAAATTGTCCAAGTTTGTCTGCTTAAAGTTAGTTTTAGTTGAACACTTTTAGTAATCCCTTGGGCCCACCACCCATTGGAGAAACCGCAGGAGTCGGGTGCGCTGCCATTTGGGTGGCAGTGAAGGCCGTGGGTCTCGACGGACCAGACCCGGGCGCCAAAGTCTAGCTCTAGTGTCGTGGAACGTCACCTCGCTGGGGGGGAAGGAGCCGGAACTGGTGAGGGAGGTGGAGCAGTTGGATCTGGTGGGGCTTACATCTATGCACAGTCTTGGCTCTGGATCCGTTCTCCTGGATAGGGGATGGACTCTATTCTTGTCTGCAGTTTCCCAGGGTGTGAGGCGGCGGGCGGTGTGGGGATACTCATGAGTCCCCGGCTGAGCGCCGCTACGTTGGAGTTTACTCCGGTGGACGACAGGGTCACCTCCCTACGCCTACAGGTTGTCGGGGGGAAAATTCTGACTGTTGTTTGTGCATATGCACCGAACAGCAGTTCAGAGTATTGGCCCCCTGGGGGTCCCCGGATTCTTGGAGACCCTGAATGGAGTGCTGAATAGGGCCCCAGTAGGGGACTCCATCGTGATGCTGGGTGACTTCAACGCGCACTTGGGAAATGACAGGGACACCTGGAAAGGCATTATTGGGAGGAACGGCCTCCCCATTCTGAACCCGAGTGGATGTTTGCTATTAGACTTCTGTGCTAGTCATGGATTATCTATAACAAACACCATGTTCGAAGATAAGGATGCTCATAAGTGTACATGGTACCAGAGCACCCTAGGCCGAAGGTCGATGATCGATTTTGTAATCGTGTCGTCGGATCTGAGGCCATATGTTTTGGACACTCGGGTAAAGAGAGGGGCAGAGCTGTCAACCGATCACCATCTTGTGGTGAGTTGGGTCAGGGGGTGGGGAAAGACTCTGGACAGACCTGGGAAGCCTAAGCGAGTAGTGCGGGTGAACTGGGAACGTTTGGAGGAGGCCCCTGTCCACGAGATCTTCAACTCACACCTCCGGCTGAGTTTTTCAGGCATCCCTGCAGAGGTTGGGGACATTGAACCGGAGTGGGCAATGTTCAAATCTTCCATTGCCGAAGCTGCGGTGGAGAGCAGCCTAAAGGTTTTAGGTGCCTCAAAGGGCGGTAACCCTCGAACTCCGTGGTGGACACTGGTGGGAAGGGAAGCCATCTGACTGCAAAAAGAGGCCTTACGGGATTTGTTGTTCTGGAGGTCTCCGGAGGCAGTTGCAAGATACCGACAGGCTTGAAGGGCTGTGGCTTCTGCCGTGAGTAAGGCAAAGCAGTGGGTGTGGGAAAAGTTCGGAGAAGCCATGGAGAAGGACTTCCAATTCCTGTATGTCCAAAGCGAGAGCTGTGTCTGGGTCCTCGGCATGAAGTCGAGTTCGTTCCATGTGGGGGATGGTCTCCGCCAGGACTGCGCTTTGTCACCAATCCTGTTTGTGATATTCATGGACAGGATATCGAGGCGTAGTCGGGGTGGGGAAGTTGTGCGGTTCGGTGGGCTGGGGATCTCATCGCTGCTTTTTGCAGATGATGTGGTCTTTCTGTCATCATTGGTCCATGACCTTCAGCTCTCACTGGATCACTTGGCAGTCGAGTGTGAAGCGGCTGGGATGAGGATTAGCACCTCTAAATTTGAGGCCATGGTTCTCAGCAGGAAACTAATGGAGTGCGTTCTCTGGGTAGGGAAGGAGGTATTGCCCCAAGTGAAGGAGTTCAAGTACCTCGGGGTCTTGTTCACGAGTGAGGGGATAATGGAGCGGGAGGTTGCCCGGAGAATTAGGGCAGTGGGGGGGGGGCGGTATTGCACTTGATCTATCGCACCGTTGTCACGAAAAGTGAGCTGAGCCGGAAGGCAAAGCTCTCAATCTACTGGTCAATTTTCGTTCCTACCCTCACCTATGGTCATGAATGCTGGGTCATGACCGAAAGAACTAGGCCGCGAGTAGAAGTGGCCGAAATGGGCTTCCTCAGAAGGGTGGCGGGCTTCTCCCTTAGAGATAGGGTGAGGAGCTCAGTCATCCGTGAGGAGCTCGGAGTAGAGCCGCTGCTCCTTTGCGTCGAAAGGAGCCATTTGAGGTGGTTTGGGCATCTGGTAAGGATGCCCCCTGGGCGCCTCCCTAGGGAGGTGTTTCAGGCACGTCCACCTGGGAGGAGGCCTCGGGGAAGACCCAGGATTAAGTGGAGGGATTACATCTCCACACTGGTCTGGGAACGCCTCTGGGTCCCCCAGTCAGAGCTAGTTAATATGGCTCGGGATAGGGAAGTTTGGGGCCCCCTGCTGGAGCTGCTGACCCCGTGACCCGACTTGGGATAAGCGGTTGAAGATGGATGGATGGACTTTTAGTAAATAACTAGCATATACAGTAGATGTCCCTAAAGCACAAAGACATATACTAAAATCCACAAATGCCCTAGGGGTTTTTTAATATTAATGTTAGGAATGTATAATATATATGTGACTGTATTGATTAATTAATTTGTTTTATTTGCGAAGGCCGATATCATAGGAAGAAAATATCAAGCTTGTTTTTTTTGTTTTTTTCAATTCAAGCAGTATACTCTTTTCTGTACCAGGCTTCAAAAGTACTAAACATTATTGTACATAAATATATTCTACTTTACATTATAATGTTTCAATGCCTGATTATTTTGTAGCATGTATATTTCTAGTTTGGAGTGCTGTTTAAAAAACAAACATAAAAAAAGAAGGCAAAACAGCATAAATTTATAATATCTACTATCATATCGCCTTTCCATTAAAACCATAATTAGCTATCATGCAAAATTTCTATATAGGATAATTTCTAAATAATATAATTTTGCTCCGCAGACTCTTAGTGCAGTGCTATCTGATTCTGCACTCCCGCGAAGAGTTCTTCATAATTATACAGCAAGAGATGCTTCAACAGGTATTGTATGACCTATGTACACACACACACACACACACACACACACACACACACACACTCCACGCATATGCAAAAGTACATAAAATGTTTGTAGGAAAAAAAGAGTAGCAATATTAATTATGATGTTTAGTTTTGATACACCTATGTATAAAGCTTATATCCTGTTTTGCGTTCTTCTAAAAAGCTACTTCAGAAATGACCAAACATCCACATACATTCAGTTCCTTTACACACTTTATACACACATTCGCTCTTTGTCTTAAGCCTGATATGCTGAAAATGGCTTCGTTAATGTTTTCACATTCAAATATTGCATGTTTAGTTACAGTAGATACTGACATCTTACATGACACTAACACTCTTAACCTGAACTGCTGACACTGATGGGTGTTTGCCAGGGGTCTCAAACTCAAATGAGCTAGGGGCCACTGCTGCAAACATCATCTGATTGGAGGGCCACGTCAGTGTTCAAGAATATTTTTTTATTTCAAATATTGTATAACACAAAACTGCAGACAGAAAGTGCAAGTCTTTTTATCTCTTTTTAGACACCTGTGCTAGCAACCTTAGCTTATAAATAAAATAATAATAAAATACATATTTATTAAAATTATAAAAACAAACCAAAAAGCATAAAAACAGGTATATGTGTGTGTTTCACACGAAATACAAATATTTTCCTCTCATAACTTATTTAAACCTGGCAAGGAACTGATAAATGAAATACCAGAATGCATTACTTCTTGCTAACACAACAAATAACTCTCTCAAACACAAATATACATTTGTATCCACATTTTAACTGCTCTTTAACTGTAAACTATTTATTTGAACTTATTGTATTGCCCTCAACAAACAAATCATCTTTGAGCCCATTTGTGCTTTATTTCTTGCCAGATACTTGGCAGCGCTTGTGCTCACAAAGCTGAGTCACATTTGCTCTAATGGAAGTTGCAGTTGAAACTCTGAGTACAGCTTCAAGATGGGCATCTGTAAGCCTTGATCTGTACTTGCTTTTGGTAAAGTTCACTGTTGAGAACAATTTCTCACACACATATGTACTTCCAAACAGGCACAGTACATGACTGAAAATTCTGGACAGCTCTGGGAATGATGGAAGCAGCTCTCTCAGAAAAATTCCAATCTTGTCTGCTTTTCCCTGTGCCTCTCTGAATTTAAATTTAGTTCACTGTTGCACTGCAAGTCAATAATTTCATTTTGCAAAATGCTGGGGACACTCTCCACATCAGCTGAGAAGGGGTCTGCAAATAGCTGAAAGGTGTCACGGTGTACCTTAAAGTCAGGAAAACATTCATCAAACTCTCGCTGCAGGTTTTCAATAGCAGAGACATATTCATCACCACTGAAAGCTGTGCCCTCTTCCACCAAAGATCTGCATGCAGCAAAATGACAGAGGTTTGCTGCAAACAGTTGAGTTTTCCACAATCTCAGTTTTGTGGAGAAAGCTTTCACACTCTTATAGGCTGTTGTGTTGAGCTGACCAGGGCCCTGCAGCTTTAGGTTCAGGATGTTTAGTTCTTATGTTATGTCCACAAGGAATGCCAAATCCATTATCCATTTTGGATCATCAAGCTCTGGAATATTCAGCCTGCCATTTTCCATGAATCTCCTCACTTCAGCTCTTAACTCAAAAAATCTCTTCAACACGTTTCCCCTGCTACTGAGGTGCCAGGCAAAGTACAGCACATCACCGTACGATGTCACAATTTCTTCCAAAAAGGCCCGGAACTGGCGGTGTTGTAAACCTCTGGACCTGATATAATTAACACATTTCAGGACAACAGACATCACATGTTCAAAATTCAAGCATTTGCCACACAGTTGATGTTGATGTATAATGCAGTGCAGAGCAATAGCTGGATCAGCATCTTCTTCCTCTAACTTTCTCTGTACCAGTGCTACCAGTCCGTTTTTCTTGCCTGTCATGGACGGTGCTCCATCAGTGGTAATGCCCACCAGTCTGTTCCACGGCACACCAAGCCACTCAATCGCACCGCACAGCTGCTGAAATATGTCTTTTGATGTGGTACGGCCATACATTGGACACAAACTCTGCAACTCTTCTGTCACCTCAAACTTGTCATCAACACCCCTGATGAAAATTGCCAGCTGAGCATTGTCCGTTTTGTCAGTACTTTCATCAAGCGCAACAAAGTACGCAATTAAACTGCGGGCTCTGTCCTGTAACTGTTCATAGATGTTGCCCGACAGTCCATTAATCCGCTCGGCCACAGTGTTTGCTGATAGAGCAACGTTGTTGATAAACTCCTCTTTTCGTGACAGAGAATATCAGCAACTCGCAACATACAGTCCTTCACAAACTGCCCTTCGGTGAATGGTTTTCCCGCTTTGGCAATCAATTCACTGACCACATAGATTGCTTCAACTGCAGCATCAGCGCCCTTACCGGCTTAGTGGAAAAGTTCTTGCTGGGATAGTAGTCCTTTTTGTAGCTGCTCGGCTCGTTGTCTCCTGTCATCATCTTCCTTGTATTTCTCATCATGCTCGCCGTGTTTAGTCAAATAATGACGCCTGAGATTTTATTCCTTAAAAACAGCGAGTTTCTCTTTACGTATGAGGCAGATCGCATTTCCACCGAACTCAACAAAGAAATATTGTAATGTCCATCTTTCTTGAAACTGTCTATGCTCGCTATCCACCTTTCTCTGAAAGCCACATACTTTCCCTCCTCGTGGTCGTCTTCGTGTCGTGAACTTCGTGTTGTTCCACACCTGCACACTTCGTTTGCAATTATTTAGCAATTTCAAAATAAGTGTTTTTTTAATTACATTTTTTTTTATTATCTAAAAATGTTGTTATGGGGGTAATTATTGTGGGGGTAAAACAATAAATAGAAAATACCCTCAAGGGCCGAATCACATTATTATTTTGACATCAAGTCGCGGGCCGGAATTGGGCCGGACCTGGGCCGGAAGTGGCCCGCGGGCCGGCAGTTTGAGACCCCTGGTGTTTGCTATGTGGTGCTGGAATAATCCACGAGGTTCCCGCTCAGCTTCTTAAATTTGAGTCCCGCCTTCATCGATTTGATCTGAAATGACATTGACGAACGGTGTTAGACTACCGTGCATGCTAAAAAGTAAACATTTTAAAACCATTATGTTATTCCTGCAACATCTTAATGACAATTAGACAGTGGTGCATAACGGACTGCAGCAGAACCGCAGCATGGATATCAATTATTGGCCATATCTGATTATTGGGGGGTGGGGGGGGGTGGGGGGGCTTAATTATTTGGAAAAAAGAAATGCAATTTCCTCGGCAGCCTGTTGCTAATGATGAGATCATTTCAGATTTTGACAAAGCAAATATAACAAACTAAAAATAAAGCCTTTAGTACATTGCAAGGCTTAAACATTACATAACACAGTTGCAGTTCTTATTTCTTTTCGAGTTGGACATTACAAAAGTCAGAACTTGCGCATCAGTAAGTAATTCAGGAACCGGTCCGACTGATGTATGTGTTTTTGATTCGTTAAAACCAGCTCATAAGAGTCATTTTGGAAACTACACTACACTGGTATGTTGCGTTACGTTGATTAAAAAGAAACAGCTTATTAGAGTCATTCGTTCGAGCATCAGAATATACTAGTCGAGCTGTGTGTTTCGCATTGTAGATTCAAAAGAACTTGCTCATAAGAGTCATTAGTTCGGGAATCGGACTACACTGGTAGTCCTGAATGTTGCATGCTGTAGCTCATTAGTTTGTTACCGAAAGTCATGAAAATTATATAGTTCAGTAATACAAACAAACAAACAATGGAGCTGGTGCATGGTTCCCAACCTTAGTTGTAAGCAGAAGAAAGCATAAACTTTGAGCAGTTTGTGGTGCTAGAGGGTTTGAGGTGGAGACCCCAAAGTTGGTCAGATTGCTATTCAGACCCACCCCAATCAGTGTGCCAATCTTGACAGCTTTTTACCATATGCTTCTATAGGCTGCCATCAACTCCCAGCCAAAAATGTACATTCAATTGCTTCATTAATGTTTATGAAATGATGCTGCTTTTGTGTTTGTTGGTGATATAGAATATTGTGGGTGTCTCAATGGAGGCTGGTGTCAGGAGGAAGGACGTTGCGATTGTGCTCAGTTCCAAGGTCTCGGGGATCGTTGTCAAATCAGTAAGACACACACACACACACACACACACACACACACACACACACACACACACACATACATAATATTAAATAGGAAATTGCTGGTAAGCTTGCCTCCATGTAATTATAGTATTGTATGGTCTGATATTATCATCTGCCACCCAGCGTTTATAAATGCTAATAAATGAGGAAAGAGGCTCACTGAATTTAATTACTAGAATTCAAACGCCATTGCTCACTGATTCCAGTTAATCTATAGACAGTTTGTTCTGTGTGACCATGTCTTATTGCATTTGGTAGCATTGGATTACAGATGTGCTGGGAACTCACTGCAGGTCACAAAGAGCTTCTGTATGCATGTTTAATTAACCTAGCGCTATAAAGCCAGGCAGCTGGTGTGACTTAGAAAATAACAGGTTACTATATAAATGTATTGACTGTATCAGAACCCTTATCATACTGATTACATGCCCATTGGAGCATTGATTACATGGCATGAATATTGAACTAAATAGCTGAATACACAAAAAAGTACCAACATTATCACGGTATCAACATACATGTCGCAAGGGATATTAGTATTTTTTCTTTTCTTTTTTATATCAGTTCCCAACCACGGTCAGGACCGGGATGGGATTTGCCGTTCATGGGGTCAGAATCATTTTGAGACCTTTGATGGAATGTATTACTACTTCCCTGGTACCTGTTCGTATATTCTGGCCAAAGACTGCCACTCTTCAGAGCCACAGTATACAGTATGGGTGAGTTAGGCCACATGTGTACTACATTAGTACAGTTCTATTTGCACTATGGACATTTTTGTTGGTATTTGCTGTTTTATTTTTCTTATTTCTTTTTGATTGGCAGGTTCATAACAGTCGTTCATGTAGAGCTTCAGTATATTCATGTTCTCGTGCTCTGAGTCTGTTCTTCCCAAATGAAGAGGAGATCTATATTAGTGGCTACCAGGTGCTCAAGGGTGGACAAAGGTGAGCTTGGAAATGTACAAATTACTGTATGAATAAATAAATTATTGAATATGATCATTTTTTGGCTTAATATGTTTGGTAAAAGAACTAAGGCGGTCAATTTAATTCGATAAAGGCCCCAATATACTTCTGAAGAAGTTCTTCCACGTTCTTCGTTCAAAGGTAAAAAGAAGTTTGAAACAGCCGAGCAACGGTATACTGTTTGCGAACATTCAGACGCCAGCCACACCGCTGTGGGAGGCGTTTAGAGGAGCGTTTAAATATGAGGTCTCTCAGTTTTATCGACGAATTTATGCCTCATTCTATGAGTAGAAGTCACATGAGGTCAGTGAAAGAAGCTGTTTTAACCACTCGATGATGATTTAAAATAATATGCAGATTTTATTTGTCTTGTTTACATTATGAATTCATGACGCTAATGCGCTAACACGCTATACATGCCCATAATATGTGCCGGTTACACTCTGTTATTGTAATTTAATGAATGATGACACTGATACTACTGCAAAGATAGGTGTATAAATACAAAGATGTCGTTTTTACGACATATCTTGCTATTACGAGAAAAGATGTTGTTTTTAACAACATGTCTCGTTATTACGAGAAAAAATGACGTTTTTACGACATAATATCTCGTTATTATGAGAAAAGATGTCGCTTTTATGACAACTATCTTGGTATTACAAGAAAATATGTAGTTTTTATGACATAACATCTGGTTATTATGAGAAAATATGTTGTATTTATGACAATTATCTCATTATTACATGAAAAGATTTAGTTTTTACGACGTAACTGAGTGAAAAAAAATCTATATTTTTATACGTGCCATCCTGTAAGTGTACACCACCTCGATAATAACTCTGCACATCGGTGTGTTCACATTGACGAACAACATAAACAAAGTAGTAGCTTCAGGTCACACCTACTGATGATTTGGACCAATGACAGTAGCAAAGAGTTTAGCAGCTGGTAAGATGTTTTCCTATATTTTCACCCAGGCGAGCTGTTACAAACCACCGAAACAAAACAAAAACACTGTCTTTTTGACCAGATTTTGTTCTAAATAACGTCACACACTTTCATTCATTCTTTGATTTTGTATGAAGTATATTGGGATCTTAATTTAGTAGTGTTTTGCAATTTTTTTTAATTTATTTGATAAGTTAATAAACATATGATGCCATTTAATTTTAATAGATTGACAGCCCTTAATTATTTTTGTTATTATAAACTGAATTAGCTTTATTTAAGGGTTTAGTTATGACAAATATTGAAATATGCAATTAATCCTGATTAATTCAATACATTTATCAGCATGTCATTTCATTAATTCGATTGAACATTTTAATTGGTTGACATCCCTAAAAAGGATACTAGAAACCTTGTGTGAATAGACAGTGAACAGTGAATACATTTTTGTTTGAAGCACAATTGATAAATAATTTTGAGATCTAGCCATTATTAGTGTATTATTAGTATTAGTGTATGCTAAAACACCATTACTTTTTCTCAGTCCCTAACCTAAGCATTATGTTTTGCACTTAAACCATCCTGCACCATTTGCTTTACGAGCATGGATGATGCCTCAAATCATGAGGTTTATTTAGGAGAAGTGTGTTATTACTTTTCTTAGTGATCAACTTATAATATTCCTCTGGCGGGCGATAGAATGGACAACAAAATCGTAACCCAAGACATATCTAGAGACCAGAAAATCATAGAGACTTACTGGTGGGCTCTTGATCAATCACAATCATTAATGTAAAAGTCTCATTAAAAAAGTATTGATAGTTAATCTTGGAAGCAAATAGAGTGGAGGACAAATTTTAGACTCAGATATACACATTTAAATGATGCCCTTCAAAATGGTCTTATTTGGTTGTTTCCTGTGGATGTATTCAGGCTGAGTCTGCCTCAGACAGTGCGTAATGTTTTCATCGAGCGCTTGGCTGACTACATCCTGGTGAAGACCACATTTGGCTTCTCCATGGCGTGGGACGGGAGCTCTGGAGTCTACCTCAAAATGACCGAAGCACACAAAGGGAAGCCTTGTGGTCTGTGTGGAAACTATAATGATGACGGATCGGATGATCTCAGCAGCAGCCACGGTGAGACAAACACATACTTATCATCTCAGTCAGCAGCAAATTCAGGACAATTATATCAAAGCTGAGCAGAGCTGTATACTTGTCTGAGCACTGCAGGGCTAGTGTTGATCATGAAGAGAGAAATTGTTACATTTTAGGGTAGTTCTCAGGAATTGGTGCAATTTGTGGTGTGTATATATATATATATATATATATATATATATATATATATATATATATATATATATATATAAATGTCATTTTGGATCTGTAATTCATATGCTGATTAATGAAGCTAATGAATCGCAATTATTTACATATATGCTGGAAAAAGCCCCCAAAAGAAGTTAATTTAAGACATTATTGATTTTTATAATAGTTATGTTATAGCAATCTATTATGATGTATTTATTGGGTTGTATGTTACATTGCCAGGTTTAGTCTCTGAAGACATTGCTGAGTTTGGGAACAGCTGGGCCATAGAGTTGCCCCACGAGAGAGCCTGTCCTGAAGTTGATGATGATTTTCCTGGACCATGTTCATCTGAGTCAGATATGGATGTATGCTCACACTTACTGCATGCTGGATTTAAACTGAGCTAGCTGTGTCTTTGTGTTGATGATAGTTTGCATTTGTGTGTTTTAAGACTTTTTATGGAGCCATGCATGATTTAGTACATAATAAGTTCACCCCAAAATAATATATATATATATATAAATTAGTATTATGTAAATGCTGTAATAATGAGAATTTTCCAATAATTGTCAGAGTACTTTTCCAGGATTTGGTGAGGGGTTATTGTGCTTAAAATGTAATAAAAATAGGCTTACAGTTGAAGTCAGAAGTTTACATGCACCTTAGCCAAAACCTTTAAACAATTCCTGACATTTAATCATAGAAAACATTCCCTGTCTTAGGTCAGTTAGGATCACTACTTTATTTTAAGAATGTGAAATGTCAGAATAATAATAGAGATTTATTTCAGCTTTTATTTCTTTCATCACATTTATCACATTTTATCTATTTTATTTATCACTAACTTTGTTAGTATTAGATAGCATTGCCTTTAAATTGTTTAACTTGGGTCAGATGTTTTGGGGATCCTTCCACAAGCTTCTCAAAATAAGTTGCTGGAATTTCGTCCCATTCCTCCAGACAGAACTGGTGTAACTGAGTCAGGTTTGTGGGCCTCCTTGCTCTAACACGCTTTTTCAAGTTTGCCCACAAATGTCTTTCGGATTGAGGTCAGGGCTTTGTGATGGCCACTCCAGTACCTTGACTTTGTTGTCCTTAAGCCATTTTGCCACAACTTTGGGGGTATGCTTGCGGTCATTGTCCAACTGGAAGACCCATTTTTGACTGAGCTTTAACTTCCTGGCTGATGTCTTGAGATGTTGCTTCAATATTTCCAAATAATTATCCTCCCTCATGATGCCATCTATTATGTGAAGTGCACCAGTCCCTTCTGCACCAAAGCACCCCCACAACATGATGCTGCACCCCCATGCTTCACGGTTGGGATGGTGTTCTCGACTTGCAAGCTCACCCTTTTCCACCAAATATAACAATGGTCATAATTGCCGAAGAGTTCAATTTTTGTTTCATCAGATCAGAGGACATTTCTCAAAAAAGTAAGATCTTTGTCCCCATGTGCACTTGCAAACTGTATTCTGGCTTTTTATGGTGGTTTTGGAGCAGTGGCTTCTTCCTTGCAAACCAGCCTTTCAGGTTATGAAGATATAGGAATTGTTTCACTGTGGATATAGATACTTGTCTACCTGTTTCCTCCAGCATCTTCACAAGGTCCTTTGCTGTTGTTCTGGGATTGATTTGCACTTTTCACACCAATCTATATTCATCTCTAGAAGACAGACTGCATCTCCTTCCTCAGCGGTATGATGGCTGCATTGTCCCATGGTGTTTGTACTTGCGTACTATTGTTTGTACAGATTAATGTGGTACCTTCAAGTGTTTGGAAATTGCTCCCAAGGATGAACCAGACTTGTGGATGTCCTTTCTTGAAGGACAGTTCTTGACTCAGTTCTTGGCTGATTTCTTTTGATTTTCCCATGATGTCAAGCAAAGAGGCACTGAGTTTGAAGGTAGGCTTTAAAATGCATCCACAGGTGCACCTCAACTTGACGCCAATTAGCCTTTCAGAAGCTAATTGGCTAATTGCCTTAAAAGCTTGACATCATTTTATGGAATTGTCCAAGCTGCATAAAGGCACATATAACTTAGTGTATATTAACTTCTGACCCACTGGAAGTGTAACAAGTGTTCAGTTCATGCTGGGCGTAGTATGTCCACCAACTTTTCTGGTACAGTTAAACTTCTGACCCACTGGAATTGTGATGTAGTCTGATAAAAGTGAAACAATCTGTCTGTAAACAATTGTTGGAAAAATGACTCATGTAATACACAAAGTAGATGTCCTAAACGACTTGCCAAAAATATAGTTTGCTAATATTAAATCTCTGGAGTGGTTAAAAAATTAGTTTGAATGACTTCAATGTAAATTTCTGACTTCAATTGTATTTTATTTATGCAAAATATAATTTCTTATTTTATTTCTTTTGATATTAGACCTGGACATTTAAAAAAAAAAAAAAAGTGCATGCCAAGTGGTATTTTATTTACCTTGAGAACTTAAAATGTGTTTTTGTAACACTTTTTGTTTAAAAATATTTATTTGTGTGTGTTCTCTGAGCAGGATGCCATTGAGAAGTGCAGTGCTTTGCTTTTCTTCCCTTTCATCTCCTGTCATGAAAACATCGACCCAAATCCATTTGTCGCCAGCTGTGTTTCCGACATGTGTGTGTAAGTGTAACGTTACTGTCTACAAAGAATTACAGATGTTACAAGTCAAGATTCTAAATTGTCTAAATGAAACTCTTTAGACTAGAAAGTTCTTCCAGGAACTGTATCTTAAAATGTAATGCAATGAAACTGTGATTTGAACATGTGCAATGATCTGCGAAACAACATGGGAACACAGTTGATTGTAAAGTGACCACAGTATCAGATTGTATATTATATGATGTTATTATATAATATAACAGTTTAGAAAAATAAATAAACCCTTTTGTGCTGTCTATAATGAATGCTATTTTAGTTTTAAACTTTTTCAAACCAACATGCTCTTTTGCTCTTACCGTCTTTCCTTCCTGATTTTTCTCTCTAGCCTATATCCAGCATTCCACACATCCCAATTCCAATAGGATTAGGATTATAATTACAGGATTAATTATAGTAATGAAAATAGTGTGCATAAGGCACAAGCAGCAGACAGAGGGTGTGTTTGTGAATGCATACATGTATGTATTTGTGTGTGCAAGTATGTGTATGTATGCTTGCATTCATGTGTGCAGGTATTTGAGTGTGCACATTGATTACAGTGATGAAATAGTTGGAGTTATGAAAAGTTTTAGACCCGGCTGTTGATTGAAGGTGTAGTTGTAAGAGTATCAGATTGCCAGAGCAGCTGTACTGCCCTTTCAATTCAAAGTCTTATATATTCTTAATTAATAATCCTATTTTTCTGTGTATATTGACTTATTTTGTATGTAGGGGAGACCGAGTTGTCATAGGTTTAATTGGGTTCTTAATACATCTGTATTGATATGACAGTCAGGTTGGGGCATGTTGTCATATTTTTATCTTACCACAATTGGTCAAGTTATCCAAAAGGTCAATGGTATTTCAATGAGCTGTATATTTTTTCCTGGTCAAAAACTGTGAAAATGTTCAATAGCTTTTTTGTAGCCAAGACTTCAAGGTATGTGTTTATGCAGAAGTTGGCATTCCAAAATAAACCTGTCCTGAGAAATATTCACTGGAGTAAAATCCTCAGTCTCGCCTATATATTGACTTTTTACCCTGTGGTCTGTGGTTTGTTCACAATATTTTATGTTTTCTCTCCAGTTCAGATGATAAAGAGACGTTTTGCCGGGCTCTGGTCGAGTACACCAGAGCCTGTTCGCATGTAGGATACCCCGTCAGAGAATGGAGAGACAGTTTTCCCACATGCGGTCAGTTTGCTTTCAGTGACATCACTCTTGAAGCCACACATTATAAAGTTGTCACATACACATGACACAAACTGTGCATATTTTTGTGTTTCAGCGGATGGATGTGAGGACAGCTTTGTACACAGAGACTGTATCAGCTGCTGTCCACCAACATGCACGTTTGAGAAGGAGTGTTTGGGCACCAACCTTCACTGTCTGGATGGATGTTACTGTCCTGATGGTAAGATCTGAACTCATGTGCTGAAATGGTTTAAAAAGTAGAAGCATTATAACAGTTATAATAGGATAAATATTTTTGTAAATGTTTGGGTATTTGCATGTTCTCCCCATGTTCACATGGGTTTCCTCTGGGTGCTTCCGGTTTCCACCACAAATACAAAAACATGCAGATCGAATGAATTGGAGGCTTTAAATTGTCCCGTAGGTGTGAGTCCCCCAGCCACTGGGGGTTGCATCAGGAAGGGCATCCAGCATAAAAAACCTGTGCCAAGTCAAATATGCGGATCACGGATGGGCCACTGTTGCAAGCCCTAACGGGAGCAGCCGAAAGAAGATGATTTATAAATGTTTGGATCAAAAGAAAAATATGTGTATTTGAGGAATTTGCATTCTGTCCTCAAAATGCAAATGACTTATTGCAAAGTGAATGGTAACCCCTGTACTACAGCAATGCACACTGACACTCATGGCCTCTCTCTCCTCTCTCAGGCCAAATCTTGCAGAATGGGACCTGTATAGCAGTCTCTCAGTGCCCCTGTGTGTACCACGGTACAGCGTATCCCCTGGGTCACGTACTGGAGCAGGGCTGCAGTGTCTGGTTAGAAACATTTCAGTTTTACCTCCTGTACTGCTAAAACACAAAATGGTTTATGAGCAGGGTTGGGGAGTAACAAAATACATGTAACGGAAATACGTACTTAAAATACCAAATATAAGTTACTGTATTCCACTACAGTTACAATTTAAATCATTGGTAATTAGAGTACCGTTACATTCAAAAAGTATTTTGATTACTGAAGAGATTAATTTGCATTTTATTGTCATTTGTTTCATTTAATATGTAGTCCTTTCAGATGGAAAACATTTATCCATATAAATGATGCAATCCAAAGTGCATTTGAACAGCGGTGAAACACTTTCTTATGATGTGTAACATTCATACGGGCAGAGAAGTACGTCTGAAGTAAGTTTGGAGCAGCAGAAATAGAAATAAACCTTGTGTAAAGTGTCAGCTTTAAAATGCTATTTACATGCACAGGTTACCAGACACCATCATATTTTTTTATCAAGAAAATTCACATTGGATCATAATTAATTTTTTCTTTGATATTAGGGCAAAAATCATATTCTTGATAATATTTTTTGTATTGTTTTCCTGTAAAAATCTTTAAACCAAGATCAGATTGATTTATCTTGTTTTAGAAACAACACTTCATAAGATATTTCGGTTTTTCAGAGAATGTATTTTTAACATGTGTATTTTGTCTTACTGTACTGGCAGAGTTTTTATAGTCAAAATAAGTGAAAAAAATCTACCAGTGCTGAAGAAGTAATCCAAAGTATTTAGATTACATTACTGACCTTGAGTATTCTAATGGAATACTTTACAAATTACATTCCACAGCATGTAATCTGGAATCTGTAGTGGAATACATTTCAAAAGTAACCCTCTCAACCCTGTTTATGAGTTTGTTCCCACTAGTAACCACTAGTCACATCGGACATCCTTGGTAGCATGGTGGCTCAGTGGTTAGCACTGTTGCCTCACAGCAAGAAGGTCCCGGGTTAGAGTCCTGGCTCAACTGGGCCTTTCTGTGTGGAGTTTGCATGTTCTCCCCGTGTTCGTTTGGGTTTCCTCCAGATTCTCCAGTTTCTCCCACTGTCCAAAAAACAAGACATGTGGGTTAAGTTAATTGGAGACCCTAAATTGGCCGTAGGTGTGCGTGAGAGTGTGAATGTGTATGTCTGTGTGTGTTGTGGCTGGGATAGGCTCCAGCACCCTGAATAGGACAAGCAGCTATAGAATTTTCCACAGTTATTATACTAGTCCCCTCGGACAGTATCCAACAATAGAGTGCAACAGGACAGTAGTACATTTTTATTAACAATAACTTATAAATCTTTAAAGACAGACCTACCGTGAGCTCTGAGGTTGTTAATTGATGGTATATGCTTCTGTTGAAGCATCAGTCTGCGTTATTTGAACAACATCAACATGCCAATGCCAAACAATGGGCCTCATTCATTAAACTTTCATAAATATATCAGTAAATGTGGAGTAATTTGTGTGTAAAATTGACCTTCAGAAAACTTTCCTCCGGATTCACAAACACTTCGTACTCTCCAGATTTGTTAGCAAAATGGCATGTGTATGTTGGTGAATTCCAAACATTCGTAAAGATGTGCCGTGTGCGCTTTCATTCACAATCATCATAATTCGCGGCCATGAAAACACCATATAATGAAGGCATCAGACACTCTAGTAAATGAGAATAGGAAACTTTTTACATCTATGCTGAACAATAATGAAATCGTTTTTTATGACTTAAGTGCATCATATTGTACATTTTTTATTTAACAAGCACACTAGTGTGTTCGGTATCAAAGAAAGTGAGGAACTTACTGTCATCACATGTTCTGGGTGCCATCGTAGATCATTTTGTGAATCATGTGGAGTCAAGAAAATTGGTTTGACATGAAGCTTTAGTGTAACAAGTGTTCAGTTCATGCTGGGAGGAGTATGGCCACCATCTTTTCTGGTTCAGTTGAATGCATCGCCAGCATCATTGGTGAAACTTCTCGGGTAAATTATGATGGTAGCAGTGATATACTTCCCTTGCAGCTGGATGAATCTTCAGATGAATGAATGCCTGAAAAAGGTCTTTGACCAAAATGCTTTAAGCTAATAAAGATTTGCAAGTAACAACAGTTGGCAGGGCTATTTTTTCCACCATTGTGTTGTGTACAGATCTGCCCGCGATGTGTTTATTTATAGGTTTAACAGCATTAACATTGACTATAACGTTATCAACTGAATACAATTTATCGATGCTTGTACTGAATCCGTGAAACCTAAATTATAAAGTTCATATCAAATGAAGAATCTGTTCAACCAGCCACATTAGAGGGCATTCATTTTTTTGAGATAATCATATATTAATTATACTGCACAAACTTCAGCTGGAAAAACAATATAACATTTATAAAACAGAGTTAGGAATAAACTATACTTTGAATAAATAAAGGCAAGCATCGGGGGCCTGGGTAGCTCAACGAGTATTGACGCTGACTACCAACACTGGAGTCACGAGTTCGAATTCAGGGTGTGTTGAGTGACTCCAGCCAGGTCTCCCAAGCAACCAAATTGGCCTGGTTGCTAGGGAGGGTATAGTCACATGGGGCAATGAGGAGCATGGTCGTGATTAGTAGTTCTCGCTCTCATTGGGGCGTGTGGTAAATTATGCGTGGATCGTGAAGAGTAGCATGAGCCTCCACATTCTGGGAGTCATTTTTTTTACATTGTTTTTAATTTGATTGTGACATTCGCAATGCTTCATGGAATTTTAGGTCATTCCCTCATTAAAGACGTTAAAGTCATGAACCTTTGCGTTTTTGTCTTATTTTCATATCCATTTTTGCTTCAAATCAAAGTTTGTAATGTTGTGATTCACCTCAGAGCTGGTTGGTATGTTTTATGGTTTAGAACTCATTTTATGAACTTCCGGAACAAGATGGCTCAAAAAGTTGCACTCTATAGAAGACTCTCTTTCCTAACAAGTGAAACTGATGTATGGAACTCATGGGTGACTCAATCTTATGTGAATTGCATTTTCAGTGTCTGTATGGGAGGTGTGTGGAACTGCACTGAGAATAATTGCACAGGTAAAACTCTACATATCAAAAGCATTGGGAAACTATTTTGTGTGTGATTCTTATCAGTTTATCTCAACAATCAGGTTGTTTAACCACAATGTTTTGAATAACCTTCAAATGAAATATGTTTTTCATAGAGTTAAATAATTATTTTTAATTACCAGTGGAGTGCACTGTAATGGGTGACGCACACGTGACCACATTTGATGGGCGGATCTTCATGCACACGGGCTCTTGTCAATACGTGCTGGTGAAGAGTCGCGGCAACACCAAGTTTACTGTCACGTTACAGTACACAGCCTGCGGAGAGGTAAGGGGTGTTTGTTGGAGTGTGTTATTTCAAGTGTTTTATGTGTGTTTGATGGAGTCTGTTGTTTTTCAGTCTCAGGAGCACTCATGCATTCACACAGTGGCTCTGGTGGTGGATGAGGACGTCAGCAGACAGGTCACTCTCACCAAAGAAGGGGAAGTTGTCATTGGGGCCAGTATGGCTGTTAACCTGCCCTACTCTGATGGTAACAACAAATGTTATAAATCGGTGTTACATCTCTAATGGCGTGCTTTATTGTTTTTTAAAGGGAAAGCTCACCCAAAAATTTAAATTCTCTCATCATTTACTCACCATCATGCCATTCCAGGTATGTATGACTTTCTTTCTTCTACTGAACACAAAGATTTTTAGAAGAATATCTCAGCTCTCAAGGTCCTTTGAATGCAAGTGAATGGTGACCAGACCTTTCAAGCTCCAAAAATGACATAAAGGCAGCATATAAGTAATTCATACAACTCCAGTGGTTTAATTTATGTCTTCTTAAGTGATGCAATCACTTTGGGTGAGAAACAGATACATATTTAATTAATTTTTTACTATAAATATCCACTTTCACTTTCAGAAAATGTGAAGTGAAAGTAAAGATTTAGAGTAAAATCTGCTCTCATATAGCGCTTTTTTAACCTTAACGGTATTCAAAGTGCTTTACACTGTGTCTCATTCACACACCAGACAGCAGAGCTGCTATGTAAGGTGCTAGCCTGCCATTGGGAGCAACTTGGGGTCCAGCGTCTTGCCCAAGGACACTTCGGCATGTGGAGTCGTGTGGGCCGGGAATTGAACCGGCAACCCTGCGATTGGTGGCCGACCCACTCTACCACCTGAGCAACAGCCGACCGACATCTAGGATAATCTCAAATTTAAACATAGATTTAACCACTGGAGTCGTATGAACTATGAGTCGTTCGTGCTGCCTTTATGTGCTTTTTGGAGCTTCAGAGTTCTGGCCACCATTTGCTTGCATTGTATGGACCTACAGAGCTGAGATATTTTTTAAAAAAACTATGTTTGTTTTCAGCAGAAGAATGAAAGTCCTACACATCTGGGATGGCATGAGGGAGATTAAATTAAATGTTATTTTTGGGTGAACTATTCCTTTAACTACTTTTTATAACCTTTTATAAGCCTTTTATACCTGCTTTGTAGATTAAATGCTTATCAAATAATAACAACAATACAATAAAAATGAAACATTTGAAAATATTTAAATGAAATAATTTTAAATGCTGGTGAAATGTGATATCAAGAAATTATCATTACAATTGTTGAAAGAATAGAGCGCAACAATCGGGTTCTGGAAGCTTACTTATTACAAAGCTTTAAGAAATACAATGATGCAAAAAGTGAAAAATTGGTAAGAAGTCAATTAAATTAGTTAAAATGATGGTAAAAGTTGAGATCAAGACATTATAATAAAAATTGTTGGAAGAATTGTAAAAAGAACATCAGTTCTAAAACAAAACATAAAAATGGGGGAAAAAACAGAAGATATACGTGCATTAAAATATAAAGTTACACATAGTTATTACACAAAAATATGCATAATATAGAATTAAAGGTGCACTGTTTATTTTGCACCTACACCAAGTGGCGAAGAAAATGAAAGCTTCCACTTACAGAGGATTATTTACATTTACATTTATGCATTTGGCAGATGCTTTTATCCAAAGCGACTTACAGTGCACTTATTACAGGGACAATCCCCCCGAGCCACCTGGAGTTAAGTGCCTTGCTCAAGGACACAATGGTGGTGGCTGTGGGGATCGAACCAGTGACCTTCTGATTACCAGTTATGTGCTTTAGCCCACTACGTCACCACCATTGTGTCCTTGAGCAAGGCACTTAACGCCAGGTTGCTCCGGGGGGATTGTCCTGGTTTGCCATATGATCTCTCCACATTGCAGCACTCATGAATGTGTGAAAGTGAATTCAAGAGATTAAGTTGTATTCATTTATGCAGTATCATACAAATAAACACATATCTTTGTTTTTGTAGACATGGTGAACATACGTCGACTGACGTCGCTGTTTGTGGGTCTTCGCTCTGTGTTTGGACTGAGGTTTCAGTATGACTGGCGGGGTGGACGGATCTACCTGCAGCTGGACAGCACATGGATGGGCTCCACGCTCGGCCTCTGTGGAACCTTCAACGGCAACCTGCGGGATGACTTCCTGTGAGACTCTCCAAAACCTTGTACCTCTATAAGTGTCAACAAATAAACCCTAGAAGATTATAAAATGCTAATGCAAAATTTTTTTAGTATGACTTACAATGTAGATGTGTGCTTAAACCCGTGTTGCTGTGTGAGTAAATGTGTTTTCAACCTCTAGTTCTCCTGCTGGAATGATCGAAGGAACGCCACAGCTGCACGTCAATGCCTGGAAAGTGTCTTCAGCGTGCACAAGCCCTGTCAACATTCCCATTATAGACCCCTGTGAAATGAACCAACAAAATGGTACACATGTAACCCCTTTGCTTTTTACAATTGTTTTTTTTTTTCAAGTCTTCAGAAGGCATACATTGAGAAACAACCCAAAATGTAATTAGTTTTTCAGTGAAACTCTTGGACTACTTTTATAATACATTTGTGTCCTTTTTAAGGTTTAAAGTGAGTCACTATCAACTGTTATTTTATTGAAAAGATTTTCCAGGAGATTCATTTTAAAAATCTGCTTTTGTTTTGCACTTATGAAAGAAAGACATATGATTTGAAACAACATGAGTTTAAGTAAATAATGACGGAACTTTTATCTTTGGTTGAACTACAGTACCTTAACCTGAGTTGCATGCTAATTATTATTACATATTATTGTTAGCTTGATGTTAGCATAATTAGATCATTTATTTTTCAAAGGCTTTGTAGTGGAATTGATCACTGACAAACCACTGCAAATCAAGCTGGTTACATGATCAATTCTTACATTTTCACTCTGCCTAATCTGTAAAGACCATCATGTGACACTGTATGTTTCAGTGTTTTATGCGACGCAGTGTGACGTGCTATTGGGGGAAGAGTTTGCACCGTGCCATACCTACGTGAGTCCCAGTGTGTACCACCAGCAATGCCGATACCAGGCCTGTCGATGTGGCAGCACCTGCCTTTGTACTGCACTGTCACACTATGCCTACATCTGCGCCAAACATGGTGTCATCATCAACTTCAGAGCGCATGTCTCTGAGTGTGGTTCGTTGATTTTTCTTTTGTTAATATATTTGCAATTCAGCCTTAATACTGTCTTCTGTTTTTTTCTGTGTTCTTGTATAATTACAAGTGCCCATCTATTTGTCTGTCTGTCCATCCATATCTATCCATACATCCATCCATCTCTCTATCTGCCTATCATCCATCCTTCTGTCTGTCTGTCTGTCTGTCTGTCTCTCCATCCTTCCATCCATCCATCAATCCATCCATCCATCTTTCTGTCTATCCATCCATCCATCTCTCTATCTATCATCCATTCATCCATCTCTCTATCATCCATCCATCCTTCTAGCTCTCTATCCATCCATCCTTATCTCTATCATCCATCCATCTATCCATCTTTCATCTGTCTATCCATCCATTCAGCTCTCTATCCATCCATTCTCTACCCATCCATCCATCCATCCATCCATCTCTCTATCTGTCCATCCATTCATCCATCTATCCCTATATCATCCAGCCATCCATCCATCCATCCGTCTTTCCATTCATCCAGCCATCCATCCATCATCTCTCTATCCATCCATTTATTATTCCATCCATGCATCCATCTCTCTATCCATCCATTTCACATCCATCCATTTATCCATCTCTCCATCCATCCATTCATCCATCTTTTCATCCATCCATCTCTCTATCTATCCATCCATTCATCCATCTCTCTATCATCCATCCATCCTTCTAGCTCTCTATCCATCCATCCATATATCTATCATCCATCCATCTATCCATCTTTCCATCTCTACCATCCCTCCATCTCTATATCCATCCATCCATCTCTCTATCTATCCTTCCATTCATCCATCTCTCTATCATCCATCCATCCATCCATCCTTCTAACTCTCTATCATCCATCCATCTATATATCTATCATCCATCTATCCATCTTTCCATCTGTCTATCCATCCATCCATTCATCTCTCTATCCATCAATCAATTCTCTATAATCCCTCCATCTCTCTGTCCATCCATTCATCTCTCAATCCATCCATCCATCCATCCATCCATCCATCCATCCATCCATCCATCCATCCAGCCAATGAGCAATCATTCTATCTGTCTCTGTCTAATATAATAATCATTCATTATATCTTGTATGTATGTGTGTGTGTGTAGGGATTGTGTGTTTAGGTGGAATGATGTATCACCCATGCACATCAGCATGCAGGAGGACCTGTCAATCAATCAGCAGTGGTGAAGTGTGTGATGGTGATTGTGCTGAAGGATGCAGCTGCAATGATGGAACATTCTACGATCACGCTCGCCAGCGCTGTGTGTTGCTGTATGTCTGAATACACATTCGCCTGATAAGTTCACAATACTAGCATGTAAAAGGATATGTTTTCATGTTCCTAATTGGGTGTCTGGTGTCTTTAGCTCCCAGTGTCACTGTTATTTCATGGGCTCAGTATTTCAACCTGGAGAAGTTTCTTTTAGCTCCTCTGGACCATGGTAAGTGGAAATGAGACGATTTTTGGTAAACACACTTTAATTAGTTTTACTATTGGAGACTGTGGCCTTTGTGGGTAGCTCACATACAACACATTTAGCAATAGAACTCATGTGAAGTAACTTTAAGGAAATTAATGTCATGTTTAGTTATTTAAAATTTTCAATCTTAATGAACTATTTTATTTGTGGATTATTGATGTTGGGTAATATAATTGTGTTTGATTTCTTCTCAGTCTCTGCACAAATGGTCGCATGGAGTGTGTGCCTGAGGAAAGAGGTAAACCTTTACTCCTCTTTTTAATTTTACTTTGTTTTATTTTATCAGTCGCTCACCCTTTATTCCCTTTCATCTCTATCTGCCTCTGGAAAAAAAAAATCCATCTTGAAGGGTCAACAGTAAATTCCTCAGAGGTAAAGCATTGTGCGCAGTGAATGCTGGACAGATCTGAACTCTTGATATACACACACACACACACAGAGAGAGAGAGAGAGAGAGAGAGAGAGAGAGAGAGAGAGAGAGAGAGAGAGAGAGAGAGAGAGTCTGGTGGGAGGAGACAATAAAATCCACTTTTTTCTTTTCTAGACATTTTTCAACTTTAGAGTTTTCACTCTTTCTAGATCCTTTTCTATAAGAAAAGAGTAAAGCATTGCTCACCGGTCATATATGGCTTAATTATCTGGCTAAATTAATATTCCTAATTAAATATATTATTTCGGGTTCAATACAAGTTAAGCTCAATTGATAGCATTTTTGGCATAATGTTGATTTATTGATGCTTTTATAAAATTAAACTTCACAGTTCTGCCTATAACCCGCCAAAAATGAGCCCCAACTCAATAATGTTGTAAGTATCATCAAATCAAATATCAGAGCGACTTGGGGGTGGGCTCCTATGAATTGGGACAGTAAGCAACAACCTACATGTAGAAACCACCCCCAGTACAACCTAGCAACCACAAACACCTTAGCAACCGCATAACCATTCCCTGACAACCACTATCGACACCCTAGCATCATTACTTTGCCTTTTACATGGGCAAACACTACTTAAGGTGTATTTTATACTCTTTTGTTTTTTTTCTCAACCATTCTCTCTTCCCCACCATCCCTTCTTTTCAGAGCCTGACAGAGGAGACTGTCCCAATGGTAAAGTCTACCACAGCTGCAGGGCTCAAAGTGGGCTGGGACCCTCAAGTGTGGGCGTGGCCTGTGAGCTTACCTGTCGAAATCTGATGCTGAACCTCACCTGCCCTCCGATGACCCCATGTGTTCCAGGATGTGGATGTCCTGTTGGGTAATCACTTTCATCTTGGCATATTTTGAGAAGCATGCATGTCTATTGATACCAGAATTTGTAATATTACACCATGTTTTTTAATTATTGCAGGCTATTTGCTCATAATGGAGACTGCTATTACCCAGAGAACTGCCCCTGTGCATGGCTCGGTCTAGAGTATCTCCCTGGAGAGGCAGTGGACACTCCGTGCTATCGCTGGTCAGTGTGTATTAAATGTGTTGGTTTTGCATCTATATGCATTCACTTCCAGTCAATTGTTTGGACACACCTACTCATTCTTTATACTACCAGTGCTGAGAAGCTACTTTGAAACTGTACAGCCATGGCCAAAAGTAATGGCAGTGACATACATTTTGTGTTTCGTAAATGTTTCTGCTTCAGTTGTTGTAGTATTGGTTTACATTGTTTCTAGATTGTTGTGCAGCGTGATCAGATGCATTTTAAATAATTGCAAAAAGCTTCATTGGCCAAAAAAAAGGAACTTTATAACAAAAACCCAAATTTCACTGTTTTGTGGTCCTGGCACAAAATAACCAGCCAACATCATTTCACGAATCATATCAGCAGCACCTGGGAAAATGTGAACGAGTACTAGTCAGGTGAAATCACTCTATCATACTGATTGGATGATAAGAGCAGACTGATTGCTATAAAAGGAGGGAAGAAGTGCTTCCAATCATTGTGTTCTTGTTAGCAATGGTTACCTCTAAAGAAAGAGGTGCAGCCATCATCGCTTTGCATCAAAATGACCTCACATGCAAGGAAATTGCTGCAAAGAATATTGCACCTGAAAGAACCATTTACCGGATCATCAAGAACTTCAAGGAGAGAGGTTCAACTACAGTGAAGAAGGCTTCAGGACGTCCCAGAGTGTCCAGCAGGCACCAGGACCGTCTCCTCCTGAGGAGTCAGCTGCGGAATCGTGTCACCTCCAGTGCAGAACTTGCTCAATATTGGCAGCAGGTTGGTGCAGGTGCATCTGCACACACAGTGAGGCGAAGACTTTTGGACAATGGCCTGGTGTCAAGAAGGGCAGCAAATAAGCCACTTCTCTCCAAGAAATACATCAGACTGAAAATCTGCAGGAAGTACAATTGGACAGCAGAAGACTGGTGCAAAGATATTTTCTATGATTAAGCCCCCTTCCAATTGGGACATCTGGAAAATCGATGTGTTGTGCCAACAGTGAAGCATCCTGTGACCATCCATGTGTGGGGATGCTCTTCATCACAGGGAGTGGGCTCTCTCACAATTCTGCCCAAAAACACTGCCATGAATAAAGAATGGTATCAAAATGTCCTGCAAGAGCAACTTCTCCCAACGATCCAGGAGCAATTTGGTGATGATCCGTGCATTTTCCAGCATAATGGAGTGCCATGTCACAAGGCAAGAGTGATAATGAAGTCGTTACATTTAAATTTTGGATCCGTGGCCAGGACACCCCGGATCTTAATCCATAGAGAACCTGTGGTCAATCCTCAAAAGGCGAGTGGACAAACAGAAGCCCACAAATTGTGATCAATTCTGAGCACTAATAAGGCAAGAATGGATCATCAGTCAGGATTGACCAGAAGCTGATATCCAGCATGCCAGAGCGAATTGCAGAGGTTATGAGGAACAAGGGTCAACACTGTTAGACAGGCAGTGTTTTTGCCAATAAATGCCTTTAAAACTAATGAAATGCTTATCATTGTTTTCCAGTATACCATAGAAACATGTGAAACAATAATCTACAAATACTGAAGCAGGAAACTTTGCAAAACACATACATTTATGTCACTGCCAATACTTTTGGCCACGGCTGTAGTTTCCCAAGCTACACGATTCTTATAATTTAAGTAGTTAAAGTCAAGCTAAGCTGCTGTCACGCTACTGAAAAATTTTGTGACGGTAGTAGTGTTGCTACATTAAGTTTATATGTGTGGTCCCACTTTATATTAGGTGTCTTTAACTGCAATGTACTAGCATTAAAATACATACAATACAATGTGTTTATTATGTAACTACATGTTGTTCTGCAAGATTCTCACAAGATTAACATTTGCTGCCTCTGAGGTTGAGGTACAGGTAGGTTTAGGTGTAGGGTTAAATTAGGGGTTAGATTAGGGTTTTGTTTAGGGATCAGGTTATTGGTGGAACTACAGATGCAATTGAATGCAGGTACTTTAAATGTAAGTACAATGCAACAGCACGAATGTACAGTACGTAATAAGTAGAATCTAGCAAATGCTTAAGTATACAGTGTAATAGCTAAAGACACTTAATATAGAGTGGGTCCATATTTGTCAGCAAAAATAATTTCATGCATTCAACTATAAGCCTTTAGATGTGGTCTCTCTGTCTCTCTCTCTCCAGTGTGTGTCATCGTGGTTTCTTTAACTGCACATACTCACCATGTCCGGCGGTGTGTACCATATACAGTGACCGTCATTATCATACATTTGATGGTCTGGAATACGATTATGTCAGCGACTGCCAGGTGTATCTGGTGAAGGTACTTCCTGTTTGTGTGTGTGTGTGTGTGTGTGTGGGTTGGCAGGTTTAAGTGGTTTACAAGGACTTTTTCCTTTTGTAGGTTACAAACTGGTAATTACAAGAGTATTATGCTATAAATGTGGTGTCCCCATAATTCAAATCATTTAAAAAACATATTAAACGATGTTTTATTGAAAATGTATAAATGCAGAAAGCATGTGAGGGTTAGGGGATAGAATCTATCGTTCATACAGTATAAAAATCATTATGTCTATGGAGAGTCCTCATCCACCTTAGCTGTCTTTTTCTGCATATCGCGGCACCATTTTGTGGCCCGTTTTGCATAACGCTGCGGCCCATTCCAGCTTATCGCGGGCGGCCCTTTTGGCCCTGTTTCGGGGCTGGCCCATCGGGAAAAGTCCCGGTTCTCCCAATGGCCAGTCCGCCCCTGTTCATCAGTGTTCTTTCCAACACATTACAGAATTTGAGATTTTCAGAAAACAAATTACAAATCTTATATAAATCTCCTGTCATGCATATACATAAATTGCTAGTAGAGAAATTAAACAGACTAGTGATAGTGTGAAAAATGCTTTAACAGGATTTTACTGGAAAAGTTGAAGAAAAGCCCATATATTTAATGAGTATTTTTATAATAAATATATTCTGGTGAATTTTAAGTCAATATTATGCTACAGAAGTGCTGATGTAATTCTCATTTTACAACATAAAATTATTTAATATGTACAGTACATGTGAAATAATATATAAGCATTATATCGGCCACCTTCTACTTCAGCTTTTGGCAGTAAATAAATGTGTTTTTTTGGACATATGACATGATTATACACTACAATAATTATTTTTGGACATGGTACCATATACCATGGTGATACCATGGAATTCCTTAAAGTACCCTGTAATATGGTGTATATTAATAAGGTATTCATCCAGTACAATTTTATTTATCATTGTACCATGGTACCACCACAGTACTTTTTAGTAAGGGTGCAGCAAGTGTGCAAGTGGAAAGACACTTAACAACTTAACTTTAACAAAGACCATGTTTCACGAGTTGAAAGGGTCGCATTTTAAAGCCGAAGTATTTTCCAAGGAAGGGACAAGGAGTGTGTAGGCGTGTGTGTGTGTGTGTGTGTGTGTATGTACTCTCACACTTTTCAGACTTCAGTAGGGGTGGATAGAGTAGCAAGAAAAGAGATCTGCCTCCACCGCCAGTAATCTTGGGAAAATCAGCGGGGATTTTTAATTAGAGCAGGAATACGGTAATGGAACCAGAGTTAATGTCAGTCCCAGCACAGGAACTCGGCAAAGAGTCACACATAACAAAGAGCAATCTGTTCCCTATCAGGCTACGCAATGCAACCTGCTACTGGCCTTAATGACTGAGAAAGTGTGTGTGTATGTGCGTGTGTGTGCCTATGCTCAAGGTACAGGTGAATAGACGTTGGTGTCTCCTAAAGGCCAGTGATTCTCTGAGGAGTCCACTGATCTACCCGAGGGACAAAGCTTTCCATCACAATAACAAGAAATGGCTTGAGTCACACACACATATAGTACACGCATACACTAACAACAACACACTGGGTTCTGTTTGGTTAAGTGGTCTGACATGGCAGCTTCTCGCTCAGCCAGTAGCGTGAGGTTGGGGCGGGACTACCTGTGTGTAAGACCAATGATAGATGGGGGCGTGGTGGAAGGAGTGATTGGGAATCCTGGTTGTTAAGGCAGGCATCACTATTTCTATTGCTCACATTCAGGGATCTGAACAAACCCCTAGACCAAAGTATTAAACTTTTGACTGGCGTACGATAAACCCCATAGGCTTAAAGGGATTCACCCAAATATGAAAATTCTCTCATCATTACTTTCTTCTACTGAACACAAACAAAGATTTTTAGAACAATATCTCAGCTCTGTAGGTCCTTACAATGCAAGTGAATGGTGACCAAAAAGTGGGTAAATCAATGTCTTCTGTATTTTTTAAAATATAAATTGTCCTCCCTGTCAAGAAGGTGGCGATATGCACAAAGAATGCAAATCACCAAAAACAAAAAAGAAGAATGTGGAATTGAAAGTTGACATTTTTTTGTAAAAAAAGGACTTCAATATTGATCTGTTTCTCACACACACCTATCATATCTCTTCTGAAGACATGGATTAAACCACTGGAGTTGTGTGGATTACTTTTATGCTGCCTTTATGTGCTTTTTGGAGCTTCAAAGTTCTGGCCACCATTCACTAGCATTGTATAAACCTACAGAGCTTAGATAGTTTTCTAATATTCTTAATTTGTGTTCTGCAAAAGAAAGAAAGTCATACACATCTGGGATTGCATGAGAGTGAGTTATGATGAGAGAAATCATATTTTTGGGTGAACTATCCCTTTAAATGAAAGGAATGTTACGGGTTCAATCCAACATCAAGGGTGTTGTTTTTCAGAGACAACAGACAATAAAGTGTATTGTGTTAATCTTGTGTCTAATTGTAGAGTGCTGGTCACACGGATGTCTCTATCATGGCTCAGAATAAAGACTGCTATGAAAGTGGGATTGTTTGCATGAAGTACCTGCTCATCTCTGTTGGACACACCAAAATCTACTTCAGTGATAACTCGGGGAAACCTGTGAGTATTGCACTGCTAAGCATATAAGTAGTCTTAACCAGTGCATTCTTAAAAACAAAGGTAAAAAAATTGGGTTTTCAACCTGATATAATAGGAGAACCTGTTTTGTTGTTGTTGACAGGATCTTGTAGTCTTCTTGTAGTCTGTATGTAATCTGTGTTTGACCCCCAGAGCCCATCTACTGTTGTGGGAAGAGGTTATGAGTTTCAGCTGTGGGGTGCCGGCTACTATACTGTGGTTCACTTCCCTGCTCAGGACTTGACTGTTTTATGGGACCGCAAGACAACTGTCCATATTCGTGTTGGACCACAATGGAAGGTCAGAGGCCATACTCTCTGAATGACCAGAATAATATCACATACCTATCAGTCTTTCTGAAAGATTTCATCTAATATTTTCATTTGTTATTGAAGTCTCACTATAATGACTTTGTGTGCGTTTAAGGGTCAACTGAGTGGCTTGTGTGGAAACTTTGACATGGTTACAGTAAATGACATGACCACAGCCGGACACATGGAAGTCAGTAACGCTCAGGCCTTTGGAGACAGCTGGGCCATCGGACAGGTATGATATCTACCTGTAGAAGAGTGAGAAATAGTTTTGGGTTTTAACCTCCTGAGACCCAATCATGACTGCTGTGTGCATTTTCCACTACACCTTTTGATTTGTAACTAGTAGCCCGTAATAAAAATGCCAATAAATGTTTTTAAACTAAATAGATTTCCTAAAATGCGATGTCTACATATGTGAACAGTTGGACTAAGTTGTGAAACTGTAAATAATACCAAGCTATAGAAAGTCTGATTTTTGTATCGAATTGTTGATCATGTTTCCAGAAATGTTGGTTATTTATGTTTTCGAGACGTGACCGATATGACATCAGAAATTAGCATAAATAATTATGATTCAAAGTAATGTCCAGCATCATCCAATCGCTGCCAGTCATGTTAAAATAAAATTTTACATGAAAAATTCTGAATCTATGTACTGATTATAACTGTCCCGTGTCTGCCAAACATGTTGAGTGATCCAAACATCATCTGCAGCCTGAAACTGAACTTTGGTCCAGATGTTAGAAGTGAACGCACTTAGCAGCATAGAAAGCTATAGGATGCTCCCTTGCTCCCTATTTAGTGAATGACTTAATCTCCAGGGTGCTGAATCTGTCTGCCCTGGTCTCCGAGCAGTTTAAAATACACCTTATTTTCATCCATATAAAGCCTTTGAAAGCAAACATGTTCAGCTTTTTGGATACTGTACATGCATTAATTCTCAATGTGGTAATGCACAGTGAATATAGGATATTTGAAGGAAAATGAGTCTATACTTTACGCATGTGGTCGTTGTGTTTAACAGTGTGCCGTTTTGCGATAAATCAGTTACATTTAAAAAAAATGGCATATCGGATGAAACTGGAGACTCTAATCTTTGGACTCAAACAGGTTTTAATGTAACAACTTAATAATGTTTCTTACCTGATGTAGTTTAGTTACCATTTCTCCCGCTGACAAACTCTGCTGAGGTCAGCGCCATGTTGTTTTGTCACATGACTCGGTGCATCTAAAGTTGAATGCTTTACTGACAGCCAAGAGTCTCCTGAACTGAGATCAGTCAGTTTATATCAAATTAAATTATGCATAGCCTATAGCAAAGCCAAAACGTAATGTCCACGCATGTAGGTGCGGGGTTTCAGGAGGTTAATAGAGAGCCTGGGGTGTTAAGATAATGTTACTCACAAATACTCTGAGGTGATTAAAGATAGCTTACAGCATTAATTCAAATGAATTACCGTAACACTGAACTGTACTTTCTCAGCACTTATCAGTCTAGGTTCATGTTATTTTCAACTTAATATGTTAAAAAAGTGTCTTGGAAATAATGTCACAATGAAAACGTGTTAATACTCTAATAAAAGGGGGTTTCTTTTATTTTATTTTTATTTTTGCAAAGTATAGTTTATTATTTTTGTCTTTTGAGTTTTTAGGTGAACATTTGACCCCAACATATGAACACTTAAAATAATCTTTGCTCTGAAGTTTAATCAAATGTCTATATGGCTCTTTCCCTTTGTGTTTATGTGTGTGCAGTGTGAAAGTGATTTTGTAGTGCGCAGGCTGTGTGAAGGTGATCTCAGCCGACAGCCGTATGCTAAGCGAGAATGCGGGCTCCTGTACAGTGACGTATTTGCTCCGTGTCACAATGTGGTGAGCGAATTCTCTGGGCTTTAACAACACACTTGGCCTACAGATAAAAAGGCCATGTTTGTACCCACAGCCACACACAGGCTGGGAGGCAGTATAGGAGAAACACACTCTGTCCAGTCTATCATCTGGCCTCTAGAGGGCTGCAGAAGTGTGATCTCAACCGCAGGTCTGTTCTGACAGGTTTACAGACAGCAGAGAAAAAGCTGTTAAATGCAAATAATAAAATTCTACTTTACATGTAATTGTGTATAGGTAGGATAGAACATTAAATAAGCTATTTAAACCTACTTTGATGTCCAAAGTCAAATTTAAGTACCATTAACATATTATGGTGACAGTAAGGTGTTGTGTGTGTGTGAGTGTGTGAGTGTGTGAGTGTGTGTGAGTGTGTGTGTGTGTGTGTGTAAGTGAGTGAGTGAGTGTGTGTGTGTGTGTGTGTGTGTGTGTGTGTGTGTGTGTGTGTGTGTGTGAGTGTGTGTGTGAGTGAGTGTGTGAGTGAGTGTGTGAGTGAGTGTGTGTGTGAGTGTGTTAGTGTGTGTGTGTGTGTGTGTAAGTGAGTGAGTGTGTGTGTGTGTGTGAGTGTGTGAGTGTGTGTGTGTGTGTGTGTGAGTGTGTGTGAGTGTGTGTGAGTGTGTGTGAGAGTGTGTGAGTGTGTGTGTGAGTGTGTGTGAGTGTGTGTGTGAGTGAGTGTGTGTGAGTGTGTGTGAGGGTGTGTGAGAGTGTGTAAGAGTGTGTGAGTGTGTGTGTGAGAGTGTGTGTGTAAGTGTGTGTGTGTGAGCACGCGTGAGTGCGTGTGTGTGTGCGTGTGTGAGTGTCTGTGTGTGAGTGTGTGTGAGTGTGAGTGTGTGTGAGAGTGTGAGTGTGTGTGAGAGTGTGAGTGTGAGTGACCAATAGAGTGCCCACCCACTTTTTCAGCCATTTTGGTTCCGGAAGTATTTTTCCCATTAATTTCTTCCAAAGGGATTTCATAAAAGATTTGAAAGCCATGAGCCAAACCAACCAGCTCTGAGGGGAATCATAACATTACAAACTTTGGTTTGAAGCAACAACAAAAAAAAGGAAATCGGACAAAAAGACAAAGATATAAGACTGTGTACTCAACACCTTTAAGGACAGAATGAACTACAATCCCATGAAGCATTGCGTTAATGACATAATATAATATTCTAGAATAGAAGAATATAAAACCATTTATTTAAAGTTGTTGATTTTAAGGAAAGAAACTGTATATTTTTATTTGGTAACACTTTATTTTAAGGGTCCACAATAATTCACTAGTTAATCATGAATAAGAAGGTAATTAATAAATATCTGAATGTTGAGTGAGATTATCACAATTTACAATTTATTAAATATCTTATTTTGTGTAGAAAGTCATGCTATTAATGCTTATTTTCAGCGATCATATATCAAGTATTCTAAACAATAATAAGCCAGTCATTAAAGCTAATTAATATGGGCTTTACAAAGCCAGTTTACTAGTAAATTAATAACTTGATCTCCTGTTTTTAAGTGAAAGTTATGTTTTTTTTCAATTACAATAAATCAAATTTACTGCAAATACTGTAATTGTCTAATAAATGCCAAGCAAATTAATAACTTGTGTTTCACTTCAAAACAATGAGTCACATTTTCTATTAGCAATTTGTTAGTAACAATTTAGTAAAACCAATAATTAATAGTCATAATTAAAGTTTTATTATATTTATATAATCTCAAAATACCAACTAATAAGTGCACAACAGACCAATAACTTGAATTGGTTCAACTTTTACTTTAGAACAGTGAGTCAAGTTATCTTTAGTAGAAGAGTTTAGTGATTTATAATTAACAGCTTTGTAAAACCAATATTAGCCTTAGTTACTGGCTTGATAGTGTTTGTAAAGGCAATATATGATATACAGTATATTATATCTGAAATAGAGCATACATTGCATTACTTTTTACTAGCACTGTCAGTTGATTACATTTTTTAATCTTGATTAATCACATTATTTTTGTAAAAAGTGCTGAAATTTGACACTATATATACTTCTTTTCTTGTCAAAATTAATTTATTTACATTTTAGGAGAAAAAAAAACAATATGTAGCAATATGATGGTTAATATTTTCCAAACAAAGCCTTCCGCAATATAAAGATAGAAATGCACGCAAATATCACCATTTCAAATAACATTAAATGTTTCCTAAAGTCTAAGAGCGAGTTTGACTAATTGAAAGAACTATATAGTTTCCACATAGGCTGTATTCATTGCAATGGGCATTAAATCTCTATTTGTATCAGAGCATCAACGCCAGCGTCTCGCGCCACTTTGAACTCACCGTGAAAAGTGCTTGCAAACAAACACACTTACAAATGTTGAAAAATACTTCTATGACAAGTCCCATCTGGGCTTGTTTTGTACATCAAATAGCGTTAAGAGCTCCTTTCTCCAACATTTTATCACTGACAGGGAAGCGCTGTCAGAGATTATTTTCTTTAAAGAGATATCAACCTCCGCGGCGCTATCATAGGAGAGAGCGTAACGGTCAACTAGCGTTTTCCGACCATAGACTGTAAAAAAAGATGGACGACGCCCCTTCGCTCTTTTCCATTGGTGAGAACTGAAGCCGCCAGTGTCCCGATATGGCGCTGACATCTTGGGACTTGAGTCTGCGCAGTTGCGATTTCGGGATCAGACCTGCACAGTAGTGAGCAGGAAGTAAAGCCACGAAATCAAGGCCCCGCCCTCACTCTCGCTGAATCAATCGCAAGCACACGCCCCTAAATTATAGAAATTTAGATATTAAATTTAAAGCTCCAATCTCCTCAGTCCTCCGAAGATCCCGAAAAAAAGTCAGTTGGTGCTTCAGTGACTACTTCGCTCAGAGAACCTGTCAATCACAGCTGTCAATCATGATGTCACAGCAATGTTTTTATAGCATCAAATAAATAAAAACAAACTTATTTTGAAAACAAACACTTGAAATGACATCAACGTGATAGAAACTAAGGTAAATGACATAAACTATCTTTGGAAAAGATATGTGAAGTATAATTTAATTGTTTAGTTGTCTCACGTCCCGTTGAATAACATGGGGAGGCGGGGTTTATGACCTATACCAGGACCAGTTACCGGGGGTCGATCGAGACGTTTTGGCTTCACTTTTGAGGGCTTGTGCGGCACACTTGGTTCCGACAGTTCTGCTTATAGAATGTCAATAGCCATTATGCTATTTTAAACTTAGCTTGTAGTCTCCCCTGGGTAGTAGGGCTCTGGCGCTGTAGCATGTGCGTCATTGCTGTGACTCTGGGCGGACACATTACAAAGGTTCCACCCCTCGCAACAGTGTGTATGCTGTATTAACGTCAATGCATTAATTGCTATTAAGTCAAATTAACCTGTTACACGTTTTTAATTAATTGCATACGTTAACGGGTTAATTCTGACAGCTTTCTAAGATAGCCTTACTCTGCATTCATTTATGCATTAATTACTCAGTCTTATTCATGCTTAATTACTGTATTATTGTGGGCTCTTAAAATATAATGTTACCTTTTATTTTATTGCAAAATATTCAGATGTATGCAAATCTATAATTAGTTTGAGAGTGTAGTGAGAGCGACTCGATTGCGTCATTGACAGTGCGTCATATAGTGGGCGGACGCTGCAGAGCTCTTTTACATGCTATGTTTGCAGCAATTCTCTCATTGGTGGATTTCCCCCCTCAGGATCATGGGTAGTGTAGTTGTTCACCAGAAAATCCATTTTCAAACACAATGATAAATAAACATGATTAAGATGAAGTAACGTGGGCTGATGGCTTCATCAGAAGCATATACCATCGATTAACAAACGCGGAGCTCAAACTAGGTCTGTCTTTAAAGGTTTATAACTTATCGTGTGGAGAAAATGAATGGGATTTTTTCCTCTGGAACCAGTCTGTTGTGCCCTATTGTGACTTTAAGACCGCCATTGTAGGTATTAGGTATTTTTTTAATACCAATTTCATATTGTTCTGTGGTCAACGAGTAACTTATTTCCCTGTGGACCCCCAGGTGGATGTGACATGGTTCTATAAGAACTGTCTAACGGACACATGCAACTGCAACCGTGGGGGGGACTGTGAGTGTCTGTGCACCAGCATTGCAGCGTATGCACACAAGTGCTGTCAACATGGAATCACAGTAAACTGGAGATCTCCTACTGTTTGTCGTGAGTAAAATCATGTTATGCGCCAGATGTACCTTTGACCAATCAGACATTGTAATGCAAAACAAAACCCAGCAAAATGACTTCTCTGCTGATGCAATCAAGGCCACAGAGGTGGAGAAAGATAATATTGGGCAGTAATATCATAGTGGACTTTTCACAAAAGTTTCATGTAGTTTATATGGTTGAATTAACACACACACACACACACACACACATTCATAATACAATATGACTGCTGCTAATATATGTATATTTTCTTTAACAGCCTATGATTGTGAATACTATAATCAAGGTAGGAGTTACAACTTTTAGCATGTTTTCACGCCTTTCTCTATTTCAACTGGAAGCTGTTGGCCAAATCTGTTTACTTGGGTATGTGTCTGTGTGTTTAGAGTTGGGAGAGGGGCCGTTCACTTTGTCCAGTGCAGAACAGAATGACTCGGCATGTGTTTTTGGGGCAAATGTGAGCAGTGGTGAAGTGTTTCCACTTTTAAGGTCCAACGCTCAACCCAGCACCATATTCCACTTCATGATCACAACTGGACTATACAAGGACCGAGCTTCCAGTAAGCACACAAAAACATACACACTTACATTGTGCCTTAAGCAGGCATGACACGACAAAGCATCACGCGATATATTTGATCTCTTCCATGTTAATTTGGCTACCCATCAACAGCGTTGTGCGACAAGACATTTTGGTCAGTCGGACAAACATTCGATCACTTTGTTTCTATACATACTGTGCAGTGAGCGTCATATTCTTAGGGCATGGTTTAGCGAGGGGCAAAATGAAACTTTTTATTGTCTAAGACCCTGTTTCCACATGGCATTAAGATGCGTTTCGGGCGATCCAATCACATGTGGTCAGCCCTAAATACAGGTCTAAACAGCGTCTGAAATGTTTTGTGATCGGATCACATAAACCACATACGAATGTGGTCAAAAATACATGAGACCACATTGCATTTGAGGTGTAAACGCTAATCCGTCCTATATGCGTCCTGGCAGCAGTGAAGCACCACCCCTCTCTCACCTGTCAATCAAACAGTTGATTCAACTTTGCCGTTATTCTGGTTGACATTGTGCTTAGATGACATTTTAGCCACATCTGGGAGAAAAAGCACAAATTGTATTTATTTTTTTTGCACTTTCTTTGTTTGTTTTGAATTTGTTGCGCTTTATTATCATGCAGTAACACACTGACATTGTGATTGATGTATGTCATCATGAAACAGAGACCCTCCCCTCCAAATCCGAACACAAGTGGTCACAGGAGACACATTTGAGCGACCAGGTGTAAATGGCGATGTCTCACCTGACCACATGTGATCGGATCTCCCGAGACGCATCTTAATACCAGCTGTAAATGGGGTCTAAGGGGAAAATTACGATTTTTGTTTTTGTTTGGAAAGAATATGCATTTAAGTTTGGTTCCTGTTTTGGCTTCTTTTAATAATAATAATAATAATAATAATAATAATAATAATAAAATATATATAAAAAAACGTTAAAAAAAAACAAGAAGAGAAATAAAATTCAGATCTACACTTTTTGCTTTATTTGAAATAAATTTTGACAATTTTTCTTGCCAAATCTATTTAAAATTTCTCGTAATTTCCCACAGGGTTCCCTCGTTCATGGAAAACCTATAAATATTCGTGAATTTAAGAAATAATTTGGAAATGACCATCCGTTAACATTAGTGGATGCATTAGGTACCATGCACAAACCATTAACAATATACTTTTTTACAGCATTTATTAATCTTTGTTAATGTTGGTTAATAAAAATACAATTATTCATTGTTAGTTCATAGTGCATTAACTAATGATTGAAAAAAAAAAACGTATATGTTGAAATTAACATTAAACATGATTAATAAATGCTATAAATGTATTATTCATTGTTAGTTCACTAATGTTGTTCAATAATGTTAACGAATGAAAACTTATTGTGAAGTGTTACTGGAAATGTATTGTTTAAAAATTGTGGTTACACTGCCTTTGAAATAAGTGGGTAACAACTTATTAATTAGTGGGTAACTGATTTGTTTTCTCCAATGTTGGCGGTCCCTCGCATATGATTTATCAATATTTGCCACCTTGAACTGGGTAGCTCCGCCCACAGTGAAATCTCATTGGTAGAAAATCCTACTACATTGCTGTATACTAAACATCAAATACGTTTAAATAGTGTGTGATTTTGTCACTTTGTGCAGATTTTTGCTTTCAGTTAGGAGAAATAATTACTTCAAATCTGTTCATGATGAAGTGTTGCGTACACATAAACTCTCAAAGATTTGTCAACCACTTACAGTAACTGCAATAACGTGGACAGCCGCTTCTAACGTGTTTGTACTTGACAACTGTGTGCTTAGGACTTCCTGTGGTCTCACTGGAGTCTGCAGAGAGGCCCAACTACTTCCTGTGTGTCACCGGGAATCGTGGATTGCGGTTGGAGCACTGGCAGCCTGGCGAGGAGTTCCGACGGCAAGCGACCTTCATCCATCACCAGGGTTTGTGGTTACCTGGGCGCTCGTCCTTTGAGTTGCACAGTCAGAAGGGCATCTTCCTCAGTCTCACACACACAGAAGCACGTGCGCAGAACTACGACCACATGTATAACTTCAAAATCAGCAGCAGTTTTATCATTGAGGGTAAGATGAGTCTGTGATATGATGCTGTTATGTATGCTTATATAATTGATCTCGTCATATAGGCTAATGTTACACCAAACAGCACTTTTAATGTATACTGTTCATGTTCCTGCATTTTAGAGAGCAGTTTTGTGATCCCCTACCGCTTAATGTGTGAGTGGAAATATCACGCATGTGCCAGTCCATGTGTGAAAACGTGCAAAGACCCTGATTCCATAAGTTGCCAGTTCCTCCCTCTGTAAGATCATGCATGTATATTTGTAGGTGTTTCTTCAACTTCAGGCCATTTAATGTCCCAGGTGTTGAGTTTTAGTAAACAAACACATTTATTTATTTTTTTTGTTATATAAAGGTCTCATTAAAACTGAGCTGGAAACTTTTTACAAGGCCCTCATCATTTATTTTTGGTCTTTTCAAATGCCTTTTATGTACAGATTTGACTGTTTTAGACTTTCAATATTAAACTATGAAAATCCATAATAAAAATACAAATTATGACATGTTTGAAACTATGATCATCCAAACAAAGAGTGAAATAAATGTAAACCATTTCAATCTTTGCTGTGTGAATATTATCAATCTATCATTGTATATATTTTGCAAATATTTTGCCCTTAATATTTGCTTTTTTATTTTATTTTTAATTTTGTTAGTTAGTGTACTTGTTAATCAAGTGGACAAAAGTGTCAGTGTTGAGCATGCTATGCTAAGTGATGTTTGAAGAAAACTAATAAAAATCAATAAATATCACTTTATTTATTTATATAAACTACTATTTTTAATGAGCGTGATTTCCAATCAAGATGCAGTTTTGCCAAGAAAGTGTTAAAATATTATTTAATTTTGTAAGGTATGGATACATGATAAATGTTAGCTAAAAAATTAGCCTTAGCAAAACAAAGAAGTCAGGCGTTTTATTTAAAAAGCGTAAAAAAATCAGCGTCCTTTTAACCACAGAATTCTATTAGCCCTTTAAGCTCAGATGGACCTGCGCAAGAAACAAATTGTCAAAATATGAATAACCACAATCTGTAAGAGAGATGGCACTATGTAGATTCTGTGAAATCTCATGACTAAAATCATGTCTCCATCCAATGCAAACCTGTAGTCATTGTTGTGTTTGCATGTGTAATTAGTTCTTATGTACAATTTTTATGTCTATTTGTTTGGAAAGGCTTTTGGACACATGGATTCATTTTTGGACACTATGAGAAATTATATTTGTTATGTTATAACTTTTGATTGTTTTGTCATATCAACACAACATTTTTCACAGTTAAGATTTACATGATTGGGAACAAAACAAAAGCAGTTTTTTCGGAGCCACCTTATTTAAACCCAGAGATATATGAAAAGATTTCTTTACAATGATGTAACTAGTCCTGCTCGACCCACTCCGGGCGGGTTTCAAACTGGCGTCTCTGGCATGTGAGGCGGGTGCGCTAACGAGTAGGCTAATGCTATAGCCCTAGCGTCAGTTGCTAGTGCACCTCATGAGGCCAGGGGAGTGAGGTTTACACATACCGCAAAGCTATCGCACACATTTTATGTGATGTATAAACAAACACAGTTGGACATTGTTTTGTATTTGTTATAGTAGACAAATACAAAAATATTGAAAGTGAGAAAAATTTTAAGACTCTAGAAATCCACAGTGGTAAACGTGGCCAAAGATGAAGAAACATCTACTTTATATGTATCAACACATGATACTATTATACATTTACAAAATTACAGAAACTTATTTTTATTAATTTCCTATCTAAAGGGTTGAAGGTTGTTTTCCACACTGTCCCAAGACTATGCTGCTGGATGAGGTGACCAGACGATGTGTGTTCAGAGAAGATTGTAAGTGTGACATCAGTACTAGTCAAGTCATTTTTATTTGTAGCGCTTTTCACAACACACATCATTTCAAAGCAGATTTACAGAAAATCAGGCATTAACTGGATAATTGTAGTTATAACCCCAGTGAGCAAGCTAAAGATGCAGGCAGAGATCAGTGAGGTGCATCGCAGTTCAACTGGCTGGTTATTTCGTGAGGTCTATCATAAGTCCAAGGTTCAGGCAGTGGCATATGATATATCCCATGTCTTATGGTTGGAGTTGGCATCAGTTCATCCTCTGAAGTCCATCGTAATAGACTGAAGTGATGTCTGGCTGGCACGGGCTGCATTTAGTCATCATCACTCAGCGACACGTAGCAGTGGAGTCCAATGCTAAGCAGGAATGGAGCTGGATCCGGCTGCTTCTGGATATGAATGATAGAAAAATATTAGCGTAGATGCCATTCAGTTTATTGATCATGATCACTGTTTCTGGTTCCGGCAGACCTAACTAAAGCAGCCTAATTGTGAGTTGGAGGATAAATTAGGTTTATCCTGGCTAAATAGATGAATATTTAGTCTAGACATAAATTGAGAGAGTGTGTCTGAGTCCCGAACAGTGTTAGGGAGACTATTACATAGTTTAGGAGCCAAATAGGAAAAGGATCTACCTTGTTTTGTGGATTTTGATATTCTTGGAACTATTAACAGGCCAGAATTTTGTGATCGTAATGAACGTGATGGTATATATCGTGGTATAATGTCACTTAAGTACTGCAGAGCTAGACCATTCAAAGCTTTGAAATTAATATGATCATATTTCTTGGTTCTCGTCAGCACTCTGGCTGCTGCATTTTGAACCAGTTGAAGTTTATTTACTGATCTTGCTGGACATCCTCCCAGTAATGCATTACAATAGTCTAGTCTTGAGGTCATGAACGCATGAAGTTTTTCGGCATCAGCAACAGAGAGCATGTGCCGTAATTTAGCAATATTGCAAGAGGTGAAAGAATGCTGTTCTACATACATTGGTAATTTGATTTTCAAAGGACAGATTGGTATTAAATATAACACCTAAGTTCTTCTTTGTTGAAGATGTGCATCGAGAGTCAAATTATATTTTAGCAGCTTGTTTTTAGAGCTTTTTGGTCCAATAATTAGTACCTCTGTTTTGTCAGAATTGAGTAGAAGGAAATTTCTTGTCATCCAATCTTTTATTTCAATGAACTCTAATTTGGAGAATTGTGAAATTTCATTGGGTTTCTAAGAAATATAAAGTTGGGTATCGTCGGCATAACATTGGAGACGTATTCCACGATTATAATGATCATTATCATAATAATAATATCTCACAGGGAATGCATATATAAGAAGAAAAGCAGTGGCCCTAAAACTGATCCCTGTTACACTCCATACTTTTGTTTGATTTGACAATTCCTCGTTTACACTGACAAAGTGGTAGTGTTCTGATAAATAGGACCTAAACCATGCCAACAAAGTCTAAGTGGGAGGTTGACTAATTTAAATAACTAGCTTGTTCTGATGTCTCTGTCTCTTCAGGTGTGATACTGTCTCCTACACCGACACCTTACATGTTTGTGACTCGATCAAACAGAACAACTGCTGTGTCCACATCTGCTCCTACAACTATGACGACTCCCTCCACCACAACGGCTACACCTAGCACTGCCACTAGTACAGTCCTAACTACCCCTTTGGAAACAGACAGTTTGATTGGCAGTCCAACCACACCCACATTTCCACCAACCACACCCTCTTCGACACCCACTTTGGCTACAACCACGCCCACTCCTACTCCAACAACTTCCTCTCCA